>NC_090450.1:307409845-307716932 GCF_031143425.1 Pleurodeles waltl | reverse complement strand
CCTCACCATTTTACAAGCCCCTCCAATATTGAGCACTTAAATAAACACCCTTGAAGCACAAAACAATCTGGAGTCAGCCTGTGATTTCGAAATAGTGTATTAGCAATTACAGTGACAAAATGCTCTTTGAATTGTAATGTCAACATACCTATGTCACACAGCTCTAGTCCATGAGGAAACAAAGCAGATGTCACACTGTGGGACCCACATCTGTGAAATCGTAAGGGAAAGTGACAACTCAGTGACCATACACTGGGTGAAAACGACAGACAGTAGAGAGGTAGTAGTGTTAAAGTACATGTAGTAGGTAGGTCTGTATTCTTACCTGTGTCTCATTGGAAATATTGCAGGATCACCGATTTCCTGTTGTCCATGTCCTCTTCTTCTGCTTCCTCACCTTCACTGTCCACAGGCTCCACAGCTGCAACAACACTGCCATCTGGACCATCCTCCTGCAGAAAAGGTACCTGTCGTCACAAAGCTAAGTTTTGAAGCATACAGCAGACCACGATGATCTGGCACACCTTCTCTGGTGAGTAGAATAGGGATCCACCTGTCATATGGAGGCAGCTGAACCTGGCCTTCAGGAGGCCGAAGGTCCGCTCTATAATCCGCTGAGTCTTCCCATGGGCCTCATTGTAGAGTTCGTCTGCCCTTGTCCTGGGATTCCTCACTGGGGTCAGTAGCCATGACAGGTTGGGGTAACCAGAGTCACCTGCAAATGGCGAGGGACAACTGTTAAACACACACTAACCTGTAGGGATATCCCCAGACCCAGACAACCATTCCCACTGTCTTGCTTCCAGGTGCTCACCTAATAGCCACACACGGTGCCTCTGAAGTTGACCCATCACATAAGGGATGCTGCTATTCCGCAGGATGTAGGCGTCGTGCACTGAGCCAGGGAACTTGGCATTAAAATGGGAGATGTACTGGTCTGCCAAACACACCATCTGCACATTCATGGAATGATAACTCTTCCGGTTTCTGTACACCTGTTCACTCCTGCAGGGGGGGTACCAAAGCCACATGTGTCCCATCAATGGCACCTATGATGTTGGGGATATGTCCCAGGGCATAGAAATCACCTTTCACTGTAGGCAAATCCTCCACCTGAGGGAAAACGATGTAGCTCCGCATGTGTTTCAGCAGGGCAGACAACACTCTGGACAACACGTTGGAAAACATAGGCTGGGACAACCCTGATGCTATGGCCACTGTTGTTTGAAATGACCCACTTGCAAGGAAATGGAGTAC
Organism: Pleurodeles waltl; assembly: GCF_031143425.1. Classification (NCBI taxonomy): domain Eukaryota; kingdom Metazoa; phylum Chordata; class Amphibia; order Caudata; family Salamandridae; genus Pleurodeles; species Pleurodeles waltl. The sequence continues at coordinate 307,715,675 of NC_090450.1, read as the reverse complement.
TGACAGCACCTGCACTTGAGGGGGGATTCCTGTGGGATGGAGGATAGCTGACATCAGGTCTGGCTCCAGCTGGGAACACAGTTCCTGGATTGTGGCACGGTCAAGCCTGTAGGTGATGATCACATAACTTTCCTCCATTGTCAAGTACACAAAAGGAGAGCACTGGGAGTGTAGCTAACCCACACCGCCTCCCAAAAGAAATCTATATAATCACTGAAGGTGTGGGGGAGTAGGAACTGAGGGTAGGACTAGGTTAGTCTTCATTCAGTGCCCGGTGTTAGTTATATCGCTTTAAATCCTGAAGCGGGAAGATCATGGTTGGAAAATGTCCAAACAAGGGGGTGCTGTGTTGTCCTACAGGGGGAAGGGGGAATTTCCTTTACGGACTAGGTGGTCTCACACACATAATAGTGTCTTGCTTCATCATTTGACCACCTAGCCCCACCCAAGTAAGATGATACTACTTGGGCGGACTCAACCTCTTGGTTAAAAGAACCAGAGGGAGTGCTGAAATTAAACTGACTGGATAGTGACAGTGATCCAGAAGGGGTGAATAATAAAATTACCAAACATGTCACCAGTAGCTACTGCTAATTTTAATGGTGGTGCATGCTGGTAAGACTAAGAACAAGGGGGAGAGGCTCGTTAGAGAATAATGTCTCTTGGAGTCTAAAAAGAAATGCATAAGACCAACATGTTTCTGCCCTCACTGAGTGCTGGTAGGTCAGGGGCATTCGTCAGGGTCGGAGCACACGTAGTAAGTGGGGTGCTCAAAGTGAATAATGTATGGCCTACCTGAACAGGTAGTTCACGGTGGGGTAGGCCTATGATAGATGATAAATAAACCACAATTTATTCAGAGTGCAAAAATTATATGCAGAGTGAAAAGAGTGGCAAACCACTGCACACGACACAGCAAAAGGTGAAAAATGTAAAAGCACTCACACACGCATGCAGATGTGACTTACCCCGGAGTTGGGGGCGATTTGCCTCTGGTCTGGCTAGTGCCGGGGAAGGTTTTCCCTTGTAGTCACACTCTGAGGAGATTAAGGGTTTAGCACGAGGGAAGAAAGGAGACGGAAATCGAATGAGGGCGCACAGCGCGCTGAGGAAAGGAGGAGACCAAGGGGGTGAAGTGATAAAAGGAAGAGGGGGACCAAGCTTGAGAAAAAAGGAAGACGAAAAAATGAAAAATGGAAACAGGTGAAGAAAATGGAAGGAGAGGAGCAAGAGGTACCAGAAAGGTAAGGGCCAGGCCAAAGAGAAACTAAAAGCTGCCAGGGAAAGGGATAACTGGTAACAGAGAAAAAGCGAGAAAAGGAGAGAGAGAGAGAAAGAAAGAGAGAGAGATCCAAGGGGCCAGGGAGGCCCACACTTACCACTCAAAAGGGAATACCATGGGGGGTACCTACATGCCGGAGCCAGGCTGCTCTGGTACTGACTGGAAGGCTGGTCAGGTCTTATTGAAGAACAGCAGCCAATCGGTATGAAGCTACGGAAGGTGGGGGCGGAACCCGATCGAAAAGAAAATCAGGTGTGCCAGGCATCTTGGTATGAAAGCGTCCCGGCTCATAGGAGGTTATACTGCCACGCCCAAAAACCGGCCGCGCCCTCTCGGAGGCTGCGCCGGGTCGGGAGCCTTAGGGGGCCCTGATTGGCCCTGGTGGAGCGCGGTAACCCGCGGGACCTCGGGGGGCGGAGTCCCGCGGGGTCGCATCTAGTGGTGATGTGGTTAGGCAGGGTGCTTCCTCCGTGGCGCGGCTGGCGCGCACGTGGGAGCGTCCTGTAGTGACGCATCGCGGCGTGCGCGGCGCGTTGCTCAAACCCAAAGAACTCTGGGAATTGGAGTCCCATGAAAAACGCCGGGTCGTCTCAGAGGGACGATCAGGTCAGGGTGTAGGAGGTGGGGTGGGGGGGGTGGAAAGCGGGGAAGGGAAAGCGAAAAGCTCCATTGTCGACAGGTCCACCAGCGGTCTGTACACTGGAGGATGCCGCCATCTCTTCACATGTCCCAGCCTGTGAAGGACAACAGCAAGCACAGAGTCAACCAACTCAGAGGTACATACCCACAGCTTACACAGAACACTAATCATATTCCGAAAAGTGGCCTGTATGTGTGTTGAGGCTAGGCCTAGGTATGTGTGACGCAGTTAAAAATGAAGCCATGTGGGCCTCTGAAATGGTGGCTGCCTGACCTGTAAAGTGGGACAATGGGATGTGAGGTAACTGCGCTGGCGTTGTACACTGTCGCAGTAGGCGGTCGAAGACCGCGGCACAATGCTGCATTGGTTAACATTGGACCCTATGGGTCCCAGGAGCCAATGACGATGTACGCCGGCGGTGACGGTACGCACCGCCGTGGACATGACTGCCATGTTCTATCTATACAATCACTCGATACCTGATCTTCGACAGGAGAGGACCTACACTGCAAGTGCTGCTGTGACCTCGGTCTGGAAGAGAGAATGGCTCGAGTGTCTGGGGAAAGGGCCCCTGCCTTCACATCAGAGGAGTTGGAGAAACTCGTGGATGGGGTCCTCCCCCAGTACACGCTACTCTACGGTCCTCCAGACAAACAGGTAAGTACAGTGGGAACGCGCTGTATGGGCTATGCCTATGTGGAGTGGGGTGGATGAAAGATGTGGGGGGGGAGATTGAGGCGTGCATGAACCGACGATGAGTGCATGTGCCACATGGCAAGGGTAGGGATGGAGACCAATTACTGTGACGGTGCATTTGGTAATAACATTTCTTTCCCCCCTGTACAGTTCATGTAGGTCAGCGTACACCAGAAAAAAGATATTTGTCATGCCATCGCCAAGGACGTCCGGACCCTGGGGGTCTACCACAGATGGAGCACCCACTGCGGGTAAAGATGGGAGGACATTCACCGGTGGAGGCTCAGCTGGGGATGGCCTCCCAACGTGGGAGGGGTGCCCGTCGTACCATGACTCCCCTGATGTTCAGGATCCTGGCGGTGGCGTATCTGCAGTTGGATCGGCGCTTGGGGGCATCACAGCAGCCACAAGGGGGTGAGTACACTCTCATCCTGCTGATTTTGCACGCAGTGGAGGTGTCTGGGTGGGGGAGGTGGGCTGTGTGTTTCCCTAGGCCAGGGCAAGTTTAGTAGGCAAGGTCCCTCCGTAAGGCAGGCCATGTGGCACCCCTCCCCACCTCTGTACAGTGGCAAGTACACCTAGTCATGCTCCTGTGTCATCCATGTGTGCAGATGTCATCCATAGCCTTGTAGGCCATGTCCCAGGGATTGAACAGTGGAGCCCAAGAGCGCGGCGTAGTGCAGGGGGCTTCTGTGTCTGTCGTGTCCGCCAACGTTAGCGGTAATGCATGCACTCAACATGTCTTTCTTCTGTCGTCCCCCCCCCTTTTTGTGGTCTCACTGTTCTTGTGTGCATTAGCATCATCAGGCGGAGGAGCAGTGGCACCGGAGCAGGAGGGAGCTGCATCCCACATGGCCCTGGAGGGCAACACTACGGAGCCTGATTTCACCAGTGGGACGGAGGGCGAGGGGAGCTCCACGGCGGGGACAGGAGCTGACACCAGTGACACAGACTCGTCCTCTGATGGGAGCTCCCTTGTGGTAGCGGCAACATCTGTGCCCCCCGCATCTACAGGTACAGCTGCCACCCGCCCTACCAGCACTGCCCTCCCAGCAGCCCCTCAGCCTTTGCCCCGTGCCCGCTTACCCAGGAAGGTGAGCATCACCTTCGCCCCAGGCACCTCAGGCCCAGCCCCAGTCACCCCTGCTGCCCTCAGTGAGGAGGCCATTGACCTCCTCAGGTCCCTCACTGTTGGGCAGTCTACCATTTTGAATGCCATCTAGGGTGTAGAAAGGCAGCTGCAACAAACAAAGGCATTCCTGGAGGGCATTCATTCTGGTAAGGCGGCCCTTCAGTGAGCTTTTCAGAGTCTGGCCTCAGCACTGATGGCAGCCATTGTCCCTGTGTCTAGCCTCCCCCCTCCAACTTCCTCCACCCAGACCCAATACCCTGTACCTCAGCCTATCCCAAGCACACCTTCAGACCAACATGCACACACGTCAACACACAAGGGAAGTTCAGGCAAACATAAACACCACACATCCCACAAGCACTCACGCAAGCATCACACACATGCAGACACACCAACATCCACTGTCACCACTGTATCCCCCTCCTCCTCGTCTCCCTCCTCCCTCCCAGTCTCGTCTACACCCACACCTGCATGCACTACATCTACAGCCACTACTGTCATCACCAGCACACACACCACCACACCCCGCTCACGTGCAGTCACCACCCCCACTACCGTTCACACGTCCCTTGTGTCTTCTCCCAGTGTGTCTGTGACGCCCCCTCCCAAGATACACAAACGCAAGCACACACCCACCCAACAGCCATCCACTTCACGACAGCCTCCAGCGCATGCACCTTCACCCAAAGTCACCAAACAAACACCTCCTACAACCACAACCTCTTTCTCCACTCCCAAACCCTCTCCAGCTTCCTGTCCCAGTGTCTCTAAAAAGCTTTTCCTGTCCAACCTTGCCCTCTTTCCAACACCTCCCCCACCCCGTCCGTCTCCTAGGGCCCGACTCTCCAGGTCCCAACCTAGCACCTCAGCCACAACATCTCTGGGACCAGTGGCGCTTGCAGTCATCAGAATCTGGAGTGCACCGACCACCAGGGCAGCCATTGTGGCACGGAGCCACAGCACAGACAGTCCACCACCTGTGAAGCATCAAAAGTTGGCCAGTGCCCGGCGGGAGAGGGGGACGACTCCAGCCACCAAAGCCGCTCCCAGGGGTTCAGGTGGGAATGTAGAGTCTGCTACGACACCCTCTAAGGTGGGAAAGGGCCACAAGAAAGTCAGCAGGTCTCGGAAGAGCAGCACGGCGGAGACCACCATTATCTCCGATTCCCAGGAGGCCACTGCCAGCACTTGCCCTACTGCCCAAGAGGCTGCCGCCATCATCCCCGCTGCCCAGGAGGCCACCGCCAGCACCTGCCATACTGCCCAAGAGGCCGCTGCCATCATCCCCGCTGCCCAGGAGGCCACCTCCAGCACCTGCCCTACTGCCTAAGAGGCCGCTGCCATCATTCCCGCTGCCCAGGAGGCCACCGCCAGCACCTGCCCTACTGCCCAAGAGGCCGCCGCCATCATCCCCGCTGGGCCTGAGAGGACCGCTAGCCCAAGCCCCGCTGGGCCAGACACGACCACCAGCACCAGCCCAGGTGGGCCAGAGAGGACCGCCAGCACCAGCCCCGCTGGGCCAGACACGACCGCCAGCACCAGCCCCACTGGGCCAGAGAGGACCGCCAGCACCAGCCCCGCTGGGCCAGACACGACCGCCAGCACCAGCCCCGCTGGGCCATGAAGGACCGCCAGCACCAGCCCCACTGGGCTAGAGAGGACCGCCAGCCCCGCTGGGCCAGACATGACCGCCAGCCCCAGCCCCGCTGGGCCATGAAGGACTGCCAGCACCAGCCCCGCTGGGCTAGAGAGGACCGCCAGCACCAGCCCTGCTGGGCCATGAAGGACCGCCAGCAGCTGAGTCACTGCAAAGGAGCCCGCCGCCACAAGCACCGCTGACCAGGGCACCGCCGCTACAAGCACCGCTGAACAGGGCACTGCCGCTACAAGCACCGCTGAACAGGGCACCGCCGCTACAAGCACCGCCGAACAGGGCACCACCGCCACAAGCACCGCTGCAAATGATATCACCGCAACAAGCACCGCAGGCCCATGAGCACCAAAAGCTCTGATGCTACTGAGGCCACCACGAGCAGGATGAAGCACTCTGGGCACAAGGACCCCTCCAGAACCAGTGGAGACTGTTATCCACTTGAGAGACTGTGGCTTTGCACTCCCCAGGATGGAACAGTGGGCAACCCACCCACTGTAGAGACTTGAGAGACTGTGGCTTTGCACTCCCCAGGATTGAACGGTGGGCATGCGGCCCCCTCGTGGATTTGGCGTCGTGCACTCAACCGGCTGAGGTGCCCCCCCTTTCTCTCCCCCTGAGGTGCCTGTTTTATTGCTATCTGATGCCCCTGCAGTGTTCTCTCCATCATGGTCGGGGATCTTGTGTGGGCCTCGCCCATACCATGTGGGCCCAGTGTTCCAAGGACTTCAATGGAGCACTACCTGTACTACTATTCTTGGTGTATATTTTGTTCATAGTGTATATATGTATATTTTTAAGTACTGGATTTTCATACATTACAATGGTTACACTCATTTCCTTTTGTCCTTGTATTCTTCCAGAGAGGGTTGGGGGGTGTAACTGTGATGGATCAAAATGTATTAGAGTGTGTGTTGTAGTGGGTGAGGGTGTGGGTGGGGGTGTTGCGTGTGTGTGTCACTCTCTTTTCCCTCCCCCCTCCCCTGTGTCGTAGGTGCAGTACTCACCATGGTCTTCGCCGCTGTTGTTCGTGCTCCTGGTAGAGGAGCAAGAAGATAAGGGCTGGCAGGATCTGCAGCTCTGGTTCCATGGCTTCCGGATTCCTCGTGGGGTGTGTAGAGGTGAGCGTTTTCCCTTCGAAGTCCTGTTTCCGCCGTGTTTTTGTCCGGGGTGAATCCACCCCGGAAAAGGTGGTGGATTGGTAGGTTGTGATACTGTGGGCGGTACATTGTCTCCCGCCTGTCTGTTGGCGGTAAACGCCACGCTGTTTGCTTGTACCGCCGTGGCAGTCGGAGTGTTAAAGTGGCTGTCTTTGTTGGCGGTTTCCACCACGGTCATAATTCCAGTTTTTTTTACCGCCGGCCTATTGGCGGTCTTACCGCCACTTTAACACCGTCCGCCAGGGTTGTAATGACCACCTTAGTCTTTAGAAAACAGTGAGAATGCTGTTACACAAAGTACTTGGTTTGCGTCGAAAATAAAACTGCATGGGTGAGCGTGCGTCAGTAAAGTCAGCGATGCGTTGATTTCTTACTCTCAAGCAAGGCCGTGCATTGTTTCCTTCTCCGGTTGGGTTAGCGATGCGTTGTTTTTCTCTCTCGCAAGAAAGCGGTGTATAGATTTCCAGACAGGCACCTCGGATCCGGCAGGCTTTGTGTTGATCTTTCAAGCCCAGTGATGTGGCGTAGAAATCTGCAAAAAGCCACGCTGCGTGGGGTTTGCGTCGTTATCAGCAGCTGCTAGCGGGTGTTGTGTGCCATTTCTCCAGCTGCAATGCGTTGATCTTCCAGCTGTGATGCAGGTGGAGCATCGATTTCAACCACGAGTTTGGCGACATGCCGATTATCAGCCGCGTTGCGGATGGTGCATTGAAGATTTCCCTGCACGGTGATCTTTGCGTGGATTTCAGTCCTTTTCTACCAGCTTCACCTTTCAAGGGACTCAATGTTGCACTACTTGACAGGGCACAAGTCTCACCAGAAAGTCCAGGTACTGGCAGAGAGAAGCCTTTGATGGCCCTGAGACTTCAACAACAGGAGGCAAGCTCGACTCAGGCACTTGGAGATCCTTCTCACGAAGGAATCCACAACAAGTTCATCCAGTTTTTGTCCCCTTCACAGGCAGAAGCAGCAAACTGCAGGATAACCCAACAAAGCACTGTCACAGGCAGGGGCAGCACTTCTCAGCTCTTCAGCTCTTCTCCTTGGCAGAGATTCCTCTTGAAACCTTGAAGAAATCTAATCTTATGGGGTTTTGGGTGCTCTTCTCATACCCCTTTCTGTCTTTGGGGCAGGCCTACTTCAAAGGAAATTCCTGTTATCACAGGAGGTATGTCATGCATATATAAAACTCTGGTGAACAACTCCCCAGACCTCTTTTCAGATTTGCAGGCCCAATGGGAGGATTTGCAGGGCCCATTTGAGGACTGAGACCATAGAGATACATGTATGCCCATTGCCCACCAGGGTGTTTGTGCTCATCATTTCATCAAGACCTTGACCTATCCAACCTAAATATCTTCACTCAGATGACCTCAAATCACTGAGATTATGGTGCAGGGGAAGTATGGAGACAAAGGCATGCTTCTGTTGCCCAAAGCCGCATTCCCACTTTTTCCATGTAGTATAGGAATGTTCCCCCATGGTGTACTGTTGGGGGACTATCCTTACTTCTCTATCTTGAGTGCTGGGGATATCACAAGCCACTTATACACAAGTGGCATTGTTGGGTGTTAGGGGAAATGTGGGTGGAACCGGAGGGAATGGCACCCTTATTGGTATTGGTGCAACACTAGCAAAAAGAGACATTTATAAATTCTGCAAAAATTGAAAGGTATGGAGGATATGGCTAGCATATCATGTGCTTAGCTAATGCCTAATCGATACAACTTGAACTGAAAGGTCTGCTGAACATTCCCTTTTATTATGCTGATGTATCTCATGTAATGTTGTGCTTTGTGTTTAAAAACAATAACATTTTGATGGCAACATCTGGGCTGTTAGTCTGTAGACAGTCTTCAAATACAGGTTTGTAGACTGCCTATGGACCTAAGATTATTAAATAAAATATCTCCCAGTAGACAAGGGAGCATGTTTCTACTGCCATCCATTTTGGTTTGCAATACCAAGTTGGGACTGTGAAGCCCAAAACTAGCTTAGAAAGCTTTAAAAACATGCAAAGAAAAAAACTACAGGCCAGGCATTATGCCTAGAACCCAATGCACATCGCTGAAGTGTGCGCACAATGTGAGTTGGCCGTCCACAGCTTGTTGGGCACACGGCCTCTCTGTTGGCCAGATTTTGTGCCCAAAGCTGCTAACCATGGCCCTCTCCTCACAGAGGCCCACAGAAGCCCTTTCTGCCTAGTTGACCCCGCTGTGCACAGCACCTTTGCTTTTGCCCGTCACTTTCCCCTTTGCCTCCTTCTCATATCTTGTTGAAACTTGAGATTCATGGCCAGGGCTTAGCTTACTAGCAGCCCATCAAATGCCATACAGATTCATTAACTCATGCCAAAGATACTACTAAACGAACACCCCTATCCCCAATTATCTGTGCCTCATGATGGATTTGTGAGAAACAAGGGGGCATATTTATACTCCGTTTGTGGCGAATTTGCGTCGTTTTTCTCGACGCAAATTCGACGCAAAACTAACTCCATATTTATACTTTGGCGTTAGACGCGTCTAGCGCCAAAGTTCATGGAGTTAGCATCATTTTTTTGCGTGAACACCTTCCTTGCGTTAATGATATGCAAGGTAGGCGTTCCCGTCTTAAAAAAATTACTCCGATGCATATGCGTCGTATTTATACTCCCGGGCAAAAGTGACGCCCGGGAGTGGGCGGGTCTAAAAAACCTGCATTAGCGCCGGATTTTAACGCCTGGGTCAGGGCAGGCGTTAAGGGACCTGTGGGCTCTGAAGGAGCCCAGAGGTGCCCTCCCATGCCCCCAGGGATCCCCCCTGTCACCCTTGCCCACCCCAGGAGGACACCCAAGGCTGGAGGGACCCATCCCAGGGACATTAAGGTAAGTTCAGGTAAGTATATATTTTTTTTTTTTGTGGCATAGGGGGGCCTGATTTGTGCCCCCCTAGATGCCACTATGCCCTATGACCATGCCCAGGGGACAGAAGTCCCCTGGGCATGGCCATTGGGCAAGGGGGCATGACTCCTGTCTTTGCTAAGACAGGAGTCATTTCAATGGGGGTTGGGCGTCGTAAAAAAATGGCGCAAATCGGGTTGAGGCGCAAAAATTGCCTCAGCCTGACTTGCACCATTTGTGGACGCCCATACTCCATTTTCCCCCTACGTCGGCGCTGCCTGGTGTACGTCGTTTTTTTTAACGCACACCAGACAACGCCGGCTAACGTCATTGAATAAATACGGCGCCCGCATGGTGCTTCAGAATGGCGTTAGCCGGCGCTAATTTTTTTGGCGCAAAACTGCGTTAGCGCAGTTTTGCGTCAAAAAGTATAAATATGGCCCAAGGTATATTAAAAGTAAGCTAAACTTGCTAAGGACCTATCAGATTTTGTACAGATCCACGTTACCACATGATACGTATTAAAGATATCAATAAAAGATTTATTGCTGACTCTTTTAATTTGCGCCTGCTTGATTGAGCAGCAAAAAAACTTGAAATATGTCCGGAAAACTAAACATGCTAAAGGTTTAACGAATTTCACACAGATTTGTGAAATTGTAACATAGTTATTTATAAATTAACTGTGTATGCATGTATATTTATATATATGTGTGTGTGTATATATATATAGATATATAATTCACTTAAAAAAACAAAGGTTACAGCGATGTTATAGTGTTATAATTAGTTTCACATTTTAAACGTACCGAACCATACAAATTCACCTTTTAGAGTTAGAGCTATCTCAAGTAACTATAGCTCGCGCCCCACCACGCAGTTATCTGATGAGTCTTTTTACTGCAGCTGTTACAGTGACATTGTCAATTATGTTATCAAAGATGTCATGAGTGCTGTAATTTGTGGCGTAATTAGCAGTGGATGGTGAGGGTGCGAGTTATAATTACTTTAGGGCATGAGTTATAGTTACTTGAGATAACTCTAACTATAACAGGTGAATTTCTCGGGTACTGTACATTCAAAATGTGAGCCTAACGATAACGTCCCAGTCACCTTTGTTTTTTTGAGTGAATTTCTATTTTTTTTTTTACTTCCATTTCCTAACTATAACGTCCCTGTAACCTTAGTTTTTTATTCAGTGAATTATTACGTTTATTTTAACCCAAAGTAATTTTCATTACTATACGTTAATCTAACCATAACGGGGCACGGCCTTCGGCCTTGCCCATTCATAGCAGCAGTTGGCTGCGGAGCCTGGGACCAACCCCAATAGCAACCCAACTCTGTGCTGTGTACGGCCTGTTGCCCTCCTACACCAGGCTGAGTTTGGCCCCAAGCGCCCCGTCGTCCGGTCCCCAGCCTAATTATTTAATTTTTTTGTAGGGAGGGGGGCTGCTTGGCCCTCCTCCGCAGGGGCGATCTCAGCCTCTGGGACCCCGTCCCCTGGCACCAGGCCATGTGATGTGGGTGCCCATCAGGGCAGCCAGTGACAATGTTGTAAACTCCAGGGGAGCCTGAAGGCAGCTGCGGTCCCAGCCGGCTCCCCAACTCCTGTGGGAGCTGGCATTGCTGTCACAGAGAGGGAGCTGCTAAAGCAACTCCCTCTCTGTGAGAGTAATCTTCCCTATGTTTCCCTTACTGCATCTCTGTGTGCAGGGAAACAGACAAAAACTCTGCTCGCAAGAATTGAGAGCTGCCTGACAGCTGTCACTTGCAGCGAGCGCAGTGTTTGCTCTGGTTTGGCAGCAGCTGTCAAAGCTGTCACCACATCAGAGCAGCAGCTATGTTCCGGGGAGGACCCCCTAGGACATAGCAGGAGCCAGCCCTGGGAGGCCATCAGTGGCTCTGAGAGGGGGGGCCATGGGTAGGTGGTGGTTCCTGGGGCTGTGGGGTCCACTCACCCTCCGCACTGCATTTCATTAAGGCTCCAGGGAGGTGGCTGTTTCCGAGGCCACAGGGGGGCTGTGCATCTCCTGCATTGAATATGATTAAAACCCCGGGGAGGTGGTGGTCCTGGGGTTGACCAAGTTTCTGTAGAAAGAGCATTTTTTGTTTTGCTAATAACTTTGGCAAAATATGGGCACCCTGTTACATAGTAGGAGCTGGCCATCCGTGGCTCATGAAGGTGGGTCCCCTCCAACAAGATATAGCCCCAGGGAGGTGGTGATCCCCGGGTTTGCAGGGGTGCGCGCAGCCCTCTGCTCACTATCAAAATATAGGCCCAGGAAGATGGTGATTCCCCAAACATGAGAAGGTCGCACGGCCCCTTAGATCATATTTGATTATATCCCAGGGGAGGTGGTGGTCCCTGGGGATGAAGGGGAGACCTATGGGCCTCCCCCACACTTTAAAATACTTTTGTCCCATAGAGATGATGATCCCAGGGGCATGGGGGCAGCTGTGTGGCCCCCCTGCACATAATTTCCATTTCCCCCCTGGGAGGTGGCAGTCCCCCTGCATTATTGTACAAGTGCCCCCAGACTTGCTCACCCTGGGGCTTAATAAACAGGAAGCGCTGTAGCCCGTGCTTTGTTTTTTATTTATTTTTTGGGGTGGATCCACCATGACTCCAGCTGTAAAAATAAAAAAGAGGCTTTTTAGCCCTGGCGTGGTCCCTTTGGAACCCCACCACCAGAGCTAAGGGGTCAGAGTGTTCATACCCTTGACCCTTTTCTTTATTTTTTTTGTGACTCAACTTCATCTGAGTTCCATCATGGCTGACAACACCTCAACGGCTTCCTTGGTGAAGTGTTATCAGACAATCAGATCTTAGCACAAGATCAGGAGTGGTTGCAAATCCTTTGTGTCTCTAGATATTCAAATTTGTTTTCCTCGTAATTTCTCAAAAACTACTAGTCAAGGTCTAGTAGTTTTGACGCTATCATTGTTCAAAATCCCCATTCAAAAATGAATAGGGAAAATGTGTTTTGTGACCCCCCACTTTTTCTTGGCCCCCCTTGACAGATCACCCCAGACAGCAGCTGACCTGACAGGCAAACTTTTTTGGTAAGTCTTGTGGAGATTCATCAAGTGCCGCCAAAGATATAGGCAAGTAAGAAAACACTTTTTTTTATAGAAACTGGGTCCTAACTTCCTAACTATCCTAACTATAACTACTTAGTGGCGATATATATGTATATATATGTATATATATATATATATATATATATACATGTACACATACACAAACATACATATCTTATGTTGGTAGACTGGGATCACAACAACACAGGTTACCAATACGTTCAAACTGATTGTAAGCATTCCTACAAAGAAGTAAAGAGCTAATCTGGTTTGGTTTAGGAGTTATAATACCTTCATTGTCTTTGTGGTTTTGTTTGCAAATAGTTGTGCTTTGATAACTGATAATGTGAAGGGTTGGAGGGCCTACCACCAAGGCACTAAGGAGCTGTCTGGGTCATTTTGTGTCCATGAAACAGCGTGATGATGCGTGAGTTTAACACTAGAGTTACTAAGGTTGATGTGTGGCTGTTATACTGTTCTAAACTGTGTTTACAATGGGGCTAAGGAATGTGGCATGTGCTGCTGGATTGGTTAGTTTGGGCAGCATTGAACCCGGCAATACGCAGCTATTTGACATATCTAATGGTGGCTCCGGTGGCTCAGTCAGCTGATGAATGCACTGCAGGGATCTGTGTTTGTCCTCAGGTTCACATGTTCAGAGCATGTCCAGTCAGCTATTGATCCTTTCAAGGTCAATAAAATGACTACCATATGAGTTGGGTATCAAAAATCATCCGTTACTCGGTGCTAAAAAACCCTTCTGGGTGAATGTATGGTTTACAAAATACACAGAATTATTTTATGCATAGTACCGTGTTTACTTAACATAAAACTAACAGTGGAGCACTGTAAAAAGATTTTGGTTATTGTTTGTGGCTGAGCCCTACTTATCCCTCCACTGTGTGTTTTGTATAATATTCCAAAGGAGGTTCTGTATGTTTTTAACTTCACACCCACAGATTCTTGGAACATGCTCCACCATCCCAACAAGGTCCCTGACTCAGGAACAGCATAAATACTAGGGCATAATAAGTGATCCTCGTTAACATAAAATCTTCGGAAAACGTTCCTCCTCAGCGCACTCGCCTCTGACCCCTCCACGCACTGCAGGGGGAAGCTGAAGATGATGGCTTCTTTTTCTTTGAGTAGGGGCAAACACCCAGGCTTTGTAGGGACACACCATAGCTCTGCCTAAATGCACGTGAAATACTGAGTAATAGTACCACAGAGGTCAAGTGGGGTGTATACTAGACTGACTGGCCCAATGGAGCTATTGTCTCTTAAGAGCTGGAGGCTAGGAGCCATGCTGTGATTGTAGGAATCCTGTAGTTGCAGAAAAGAGATGTGAAATGAGCACAAAGAAAGTTTGGTACTTTCTGAAATAGAGCGCAACCGGACATAGAAACAGACAGAGTTGCCATTTTGGATTGGCAAATAAACATTTGGATTCTGGAGGCTCCCACTGGAGGGAGTTGAATGGGGTTGGGGCTGCTGGACTGATTCAAACAGCCCCTCTTTTTACACAAGTTCCTCTTGAAGCTGCTAGGGTTCCTAGCACCAGTCATCGTCTCTCAAAGGTGGACACAAAATGTTGGCTCTGTAGGTAGATTCCCCTAGCCCCATAAACCCTCAAAACTGCAATATACAGATGACTTCCCCATCCACTGCTTTTTGCAAGCCAAGAGGTGTCTCGTTTCTCAGTGGAGCCTGAGAAGCCCCAGAAACGAGTGAACTTATAAATAAAGTGGAGTTGGCCATACCTCTGAGGCCAGGGCTGCACAGCAGTGGCACATGCTCCTACTGAACATGGCAAGGCGCCACAGAATTAGGTGACAGAGGAAAACATTCATTACAAGATTCTTAGGTTGTGTACAATTAATACAGCCCTTGTCTCTCTCTCTCTTTCTCTCCCTCCTCAATAGGCTTTGTTTACTGGGAGTAGCACCCAGGACCTCACACACAAAGAAGCATCCAAGCGCACAGGCAGGGTGTGTGTGCCCTTTGGTAGATGCATTTATCTCTCTTTTTACAGGCTGCATAACACATGGACAGTGACAAGCCCAAGGGACAGCGTTGAAGTCACTGTGAACCAAGCAGTGGCACCCCTATGTGATACTGAGGTAAGGAATGCGAAACACACACTTCCTGAGAGGAAGACACAGCCATTACCTACTGGGGGAGCCAGGAGGAATTGTTCACAACCAAAAAAAAAAAACAGCACCCAAAGAACAGGCAAGCATGACAAAGCATAAATATACAGTAGTTAGTCCGTGCCCCCAAAGAGAAAAAGAAGGGACAAAGAGGCATGACTGACCACTAGCAAGCAAGGAGTTTTAAATGGCACTGACACAAGCAAATTAGATGGCTTTAAGCCCACAGAAGAAAGTATACTAAAAGTATACAAGAGGCAGTATGCTTAGGCTTGACCTAAAAAAGAAAAGTGGTGACGTGCCTGCTGGATTTTGGGCAGCAGCGCCATGAGTATGGGGGGCTGAGTCTGATCCCACACTATGTGACAGCTGTAGTCCTAACCCTTCCGGCTAGCTAACAGCACCTCACCAGTACCAGAAGTAAAAGTGATTTGTGGCAGCCTATGGCATGATGCTTTAAGACTCCTCAGGAAAGTCATGGTGGAACAGATAGAGCCCCTTTCTTTCAGTAATACAAGTCTCATACATGGAAAGACAAACAGAAGCAAGGTTTTGGTTTAATAGGTTTTATTGAAGCAACTGTGTTCTATGTAGAAAGGCATGAATTGTGATTATGAGGATGATGAAACACAACATTAGTACAGCAGTGACCAGGAAAGTGAAACACAGGAAGAGTCCCATGATATTGTTACAATAGCGTGTCTAATATCCCCACCTACACTACTAAGGGCCAGATGTAGCAAAGGATTTGCGGCTCGCAAACGGCGAAAATCGCCGTTTGCGAGGCGCAAATGCCTCTTTGCTATGCAGAAATGCATATTGCGAGTCGGCACCGACTCGCAATATGCATTTCCGAATCGCAAATAGGAAGGGGTGTTCCCTTCCTATTTGCGATTCTGAGTGGTATGCAATACCATTTGCGACCGCATATGCGGTCGCAAATGGTGTCGCAGTTACCATCCACTTCAAGTGGATGGTAACCCACTCGCAAATTGGAAGGGGTCCCCATGGGACCCCTTCCACTTTGTGAATGGACCCACAAATATTTTTTCAGGGTAGGTAGTGGTCCAAGGGACCACTACCTGCCCTGAAAAAAAAACGAAACTAAAGGTTTCGGTATTTTTTTTAAGTGCAGCTCGTTTTCCTTTAAGGAAAATGGGCAACACTTAAAAAAAAAAAAAAAATCCTTTATTGAAAGCAGTCACGAACATGGAGGTCTGCTGACTACAGCAGGCCTCCATGTTTGCGAGTGCCTAGACTCGCTATGGGGCCGCAATTTGCGACCCACCTCATGAATATTCATGAGGTGGGTCATTGCAACCCTATAGCGAGTCGCAGTACAGTGTATGAGACACCGTACTGCATATCAATTTGCGAGTTGCAAATTGCGAGTCGCAGGGATTCGCAATTTGCAAGTCGCAAATTGGTTATTTGCTACATCTGGCCCTAAGTTTCTACATGACAGAAAGTGGCAGTGGTAGCCCAAATTCACATTTCTAGTCCCAGGAAGGACGCCCAATCCCCATACCTGTGTTCAGAGGTAAAGAAGAGGTCTGTTAGTCTGCTGGAAATACTCCCACATAGACAAAGAGGAAGGGCAGAGTTTCTGCAGGAACTGTGATGACGTGAAGCATGGGATGGCAGGCTGGCTGAAATGTCCATCTAATGTGGTGGGTGCAGCAAGTTGCAGCATGTTGTTCTATAATAGAACATCTTGCTGTTCAGAGAACTGCCCTGACGTGACTGCACATATCTTTCTGTGTATGGTAGACATTGTCAATAAAGTATTGTATGCACCCTTGGAGTGAGCACAGGATGAAAATGTTATGCAAAGAAACGTATAACAAATTGTGCATGGAAGAGCAACTGATAAAAATAATAAAACATCACAGCTAAAATGAAGTCTTGCTAAAATAATATGAGGAATAAAATATAAAATGACAAGTGACTAGGTGGAAGGGCACCGGCCTCAGACTCAAGCGAAAATAAATGTGCCCTCATAAATGCTAAAATAGCTTCAACACAGTAGCGTGAGTGAACTATGAGGACATCATATAGTTGACTCACCTTGTCCCTCAACAGCTGTGCTGGATAGATGTTAAGGGAAAATCAAAGGGTGAAAGTTAAGAAAATAAAAAGGGCTTCAAACATTATGGTTACTTTTTGCTCCTTCTGTTGCTTTCATGACTTGAGAAATGAGGGATAGCAATGGCAGACAGAAGCCACAGTTAGCAACTCCTACCCTTGAAAAACATTATTGATATGTAGTAACTCCTACAGCTGAAATCTCCTATTGATATCTGTGTATTTGGCTAGTGCATGTATTTCAGCATGAGGTGTTCATATAGTCCACCCTATGGCCATTATGGCACAATACAAAGGCACCAATGTCACTGCGGAATGAATACATGACAAATGTCAGAAGCATGAAGTAACGTTGACAGGCCTCAGAGAGTAAGCACTCTCCCTTAGTTTCCACTCTAAGAAATGAACAAAAGTATGATGATAAGAGTACTTTTCTTATTTCATGGATTGGCACCAACAGTAGATATAAGCTGAGAACACCAGACCCTGCATTACATGAAGGACGCACTCTTACATTCTGTCCTACTCTACACCATTGCACACCGAGAAAATGCACCCCATTATAGTCCACATACTGCTCACAGTGAAGGCGCTAACCTGCACCTGCGCTGAGAACAGCACATTAGTGCTAGACAGACTGGCTCTTTGAAGTAGACAATTTGGCAGTGGCACAGCAAGGATGCCATAATCTCAATCCCACCCATATCCCTTATTAGGAAGTGAAAAACATATATTCTTAGTGTATGGATGGGACCTGGTGCACTACAGCTGTTACAGTATTGGTATCTACACTATTGGATCTGCCTATCACTGAATGCAGAGATCTGCCTTCATGTTTACAGGGGGGCCCAAATCGCTCTGCAGGCAGTTGTGGTGAGTGACTACACCCATCTGCAATGAAATGTATGAAGAGTTCTACTGGTGTAGTGGAATACATTTTCTGCACATGATCTGGCCCAAAAACAGCAGCCTATCAGAAGCATGCATTTCAAGAAGAAGGAGCATTATATTTTCTTCAAATACATGTGAAGGATGTAGTTCAGATTGGTGCAGCCACTAACATGAACCTCATAAGAGCTTATTTTTCAACTGTAACATATTGTTAAATGGGCTGGGATGATGAAGGAAGCACCTGTAGAACTGAAATATTGTTTCCTGACTTGAGGAAATGAGAATGCCTGGAAAGTGGTTGCACTCAGAACTATAGGTCATGGCCAGATAAAATTAGCATCCGCATTCACAGAGGGCAACAAATCATGGGAGCTCATTTCTTATGATTCTGAAAAGTGAAGCAGATGAAGCTAAGGACAATTCTGTACTGATGGACTTGGCCCTCTCTGCAGGGTCATCCTCAAACTTTTTATGTTGAGTGCTGTGGTCTCTCATGCTCACCTCAAACTTTTTATCTTCACCTTTCTGTTTTATAAATTCGTTTTTGTTGCCTTTTTAGGACTCTGCACACTTAAACACAGCTAACCAGTGCTAAAGTTCTTGTGCTCTCTACTTTTAACATGGTAAAATTGGCTCACACTTAATAGGCCCTAGTGGGCCTGCAGCACTGATTGTGCCACCCACTTAAGTATCCTTTCAAATATCCCATTGCAGCCTCTGTATGCAGTTTAAACTGCCATTTGGCCCTTGCAAACTATACCATTTTCTAGACCTAAACCTTCCTTTTTAATATATATGTCACCACTAGGGAAGACTGTAAACAACCGGCAGGGCAGGATACAGTGTATTTAAGAAGTTGGACATGTACTTTTAACTTTTACATGTCTTGGTAGCAAAAAACTCTTAAGTCCATTTGGGCCATTGATGCTGTATCTTGGGTCACACAACTAGGTGTAGTAGGCAGTTGATATTTGGATATTGCTCGCAGACAGTGAGACAGAGGAGCATAGGTGTTGGCAGGATAGGACACCTCTAACTTGATGAGGGGAATGAGCTGTCACCTACCACACTTGAACATAACAAAGGCTCTGCCTGAGCACAGTTTGAAACCAGTCTATTATGACCCTAGACAAGATCAGGCAAGGATAGGGAGGCAGAGAGTCCGAGGAATTCTGAGGTGGAAAACTCCAGAACCTTCTTCTACTTCAAAGCAGACACCTAGGGCCATATTTATACTTTTTGACGCAAAACTGCGCTAACGCAGTTTTGAGCCAAAAAAATTAGCGCAGGCTAACGCCATTCTGAAGCTCCATGCGGGCGCCGTATTTATTGAATGGCGTTAGCCGGCGTTAGCCGACCGGCGCTGCCAGGTGTGCGTGACAAAAAACTACGTACACCAGGCAGCGCCGGCGTAGGGAAAAATGGCGTTTGGGCATCCCAAAATGGGGCAAGTCAGGCTGAGGCAAAAAAATCGTCTTAACCCGATTTGCGCCATTTTTTTTGGGCGCCCAGATGCCATTAACATGACTCCTGTCTTAGCAAAGACAGGAGTCATGCCCCCTTGCCCAATGGCCATGCCCAGGTGACTTATGTCCCCTGGGCATGGTCATTGGGCATAGTGGCATGTAGGGGGGCACAAATCAGGCCCCCCTATGCCACAAAAAAAAAATTAAAAAAATACTTACCACAACTTACCTTTTCTTCCCTGGGATGGGTCCCTCCATCCTTGGGTGTCCTCCTGGGGTGGGCAAAGGTGGCAGGGGGTGTCCCTGGGGGCAGGGGAGGGCACCTCTGGGCTCATTCTGAGCCCACAGGTCCCTTAACGCCTGCCCTGACCCAGGCGTTAAAAAGAGGCGCAAATGCGGGGTTTTTTGCCCCGCCCAATCCCGGGCGTGATTTTTGCCCAGGAGTATAAATACCACGCACATGCCTGGGAGTCGTTTTTTAAGACGGGAACGCCTACCTTGCATCTCATTAACGCAAGGAAGGTGTTCACGCCAAAAAATGACGCTAACTCCATGAACTTTGGCGCTAGACGCGTCTAACGCCAAAGTATAAATATGGAGTTAGTTTTGCGTCGAATTTGAGTTGAAAAAAACGACGCAAATTTGGCGCAAACGGAGTATAAATATGCCCCCAAGTATAAAACCAATAATTATAGTATGATAATAAGTAATGGACCCTCATACCCAACGCCTCTGGACATGTGAAAGACTCAAAAAGACTGCTGTGCTGCTAATCAAGAAGGATTGCTGCTCTGTTGCCCTGCTGTTGTGTGCATACTGCCATGATACCTGAGTGAAAGGACTGGACCTGCATCTTTAACCCAGGACCACCAGAGTGACTCCAAGGACTAGTTGCCTGGCTTCCTGATCAGAGTCCCAGGGACAGAAAGACTCCAACCCAGCACCTGAACTCTATTTGCTGTAAGCATACCACCCAAGTGATGCCACCCAGGACCTGGATCCTTCGAAGTAGGCCTGCAGATGCTCTGCCAGCCCATCTGTGGTGCACAGAAGTAGAACTACCTCAGCATGAAGTATCCCTTTTGCCAGACCTCGCAATGCAGCTCGAAGTCTTCTTGGAACAGCCCTGTGCAGCGCATCCTTGATGCAGGGATTTCCTTTACAAGCTCCTTATCAATTGCATCTTTGATGACAGCGCAGGACTCTGCATTGCAGCTCCACATCTCCTCAGAACCACCACTGCATAAGGCATCCATCCCAGTTGGCCTGAATTTGTGACTTTTTCCCGGTCAGACATAACCAGATAACCACAGTTGGTGCTTTGCTCTTTTAGGCAATATTTTTATTTAAAATATTTGAATCTACTGAGTGTTTTTTGTCATTTTGGTCTAAAATAATTTATTAAATATTAATCTATTTTCCAAAATTGGTGTGAGATTTTTCTTGTGTTGTATTATCACTTTATTTGTGTTGGAAGTGCTGTATAAATACTTTGCATATTGCCTCTAAGTTAACCAAGATTGCTTTGTGCCAAGCTACCAGAAGGTAAAGCACATGTTCATTTGGGGTTTACTTGTGTTTCACCCTGACAGAGATTGTGAATGCTGCTTGAGTAGGGTCTCACACCCTTCAACTAGTAACCCAATTTCAAGAGTTACCAGTGCTAACATCAGTGAAAACAAATTGCCATGCATATTGAAATGAAAAAAAATAGACTTGATCAAAAAAGTATTAGAACTTAAGAACGGTATTAGTTTCATTAACATTTAACAATCAAAAAGAGGTTCAATTGAAATATTGCAGAGATTGTTTTGATTAAATGCAAAAGGGAGTAGTTATTAATTCAAAAGTGTTTAAGCTGGTAAAATAAATCAATTTACCCCTGTTGCTTCATAAGCAAGCCCTTGTATCAAATCCAGAAACGTAAACCAGAAAAACGTTGAAATTTCAAATTTTATAAAATGTACTTAAGTATATAAACAAGAATTGCATGTACTTATGAACGAGCTATGACTCACAGTCCCAAGTTGAAAAAAGTGACTTTATCACTTCCAAAAAGTATCAAGTTTCTCTGTTGGAAAAATTAATTAGTACTGAATTTGTGAATTAATGTTTTTTTGTTTTTTCAACATCAGCCACAGTTCCATCTTTCCAACAGCAAAGTGTAATGTGACAGAACTCACAGCATATTTTAGTACAGTCTGCATTGACATAGAACAAGTATAAATCCCCTTTTAATACATGGATTGAATATTCAAAGTTCATTTTGAACAATTTCTCATTTAATTCCGTCAATTTGTATTTCATATAAATAGATAAATTAAGTTAGCAAAATTAAGCTCATATAAAACCCACATGTTCCACCAACCCTAACGCAGCGTAAGAAAACTGGTCTGATTGCAGAAGCCTCCTAACATTTTGCCCCCAATTTTTACTTTTTTCCAGTGTTTCCTGACTCTGATGGTGCCCTGGGCACTGCTAACCAGTCCCAGGGCCTGTGCTCTGAGTAAATTGATCATACAAATTAGGCTAATTATAATTGGCAGTATCAACCTACCTATGAGCCTCTAGTATATGTTAGCGCATGTAGGTGTTGGGACCCCAACTTAGGTAGTTCACCCTTATGTGTACCGCTGAGGTGCCCAGTGTCATTTTAAAGGCAGGCCTGCCTTGCTGGCTGTTTTAAACTAAAATTACATGTACATCCGACTTTGGAATTAAAATGACTTCAAAAGTCTTAAACTACCTTATTTTCACATATATGTTACTTCTGAGGTGTGCCCTAGGTGACCTCAGGGTTGGATGCAGTGTAACTATAAACAGGGATCTTATAAAATATGTTTTATATGCCCTGGTGAAGAAAAATAGCAACATTTGTTTTTCCCTCATTGTAGTGAATAGGCTCCTTAGGCTTAAATGGGGAGATATTATTTTTAATTAATAAAGTCTCAAAAGGAATTAGGCCTCTCAAGTTTGGTATCAAACGTAATGTTAGAATAAATGCAACAACTTGCCATTGATGAATTTAATATAACTTTCACCTAGAAAGAGTTTTAGAACTCTTCCTAAAAGCTAACAGTTTCAGCTCTGTATTGCCCTTTAGTGATTTGGCCAGCCTTTGGCAGCCTGGCCAGGCTGCTTGATGAGGTGTGAAGTGTCCTGGGCTGAACACAAAGGACGTGCCTGGGGGAGGAGTTCTGCCTCCGCAGATGGTGAAACATCATCGGGGGAGAGCAGCCAAACTGGTCTTCAAAGGAGGGAAGGACATCTAGAGCAGTGCAGGAACACCCCTATTTCCTGCAAACTCAGAAGACCAGGCAACCTCTTGATTAGATTAGGAGAGGGCATGAAAGGGGTGTATTAAGGATTTTTAGCCACACCAGTGGGTGGATTCAGCCAGACCCAACCTCCAGAATTCAGTTTCAATCATTTTGGATGTTGCTTCCTGGGATTGATTTTTGCCACACTTCCCAGGAAGTGGTCATACATGAGGGTGGTGGCCTGCTTGTGATTGGACATTTGGCCCTTTGCTTTTCACCCCAGAAGCAAGAATAAATTTGGCAGAGCTGCACCCACACCTCAGATCCCTACAAGGAACACCATCAGATGAAGTAGGACTGGCCTGCTGCACCCCTGACCTTCACTCTGAAGGACTGCACCAAATGCACACTTGGGCCTCACCACTAAAAGGTCTTTACCTGTCTTTAACTGGTTTGCGAAGGGACTCCCTGCTTTCTACATGTGAAAAATAGCTAACCATAGTCCCCTGCATCAAAACCTGAAGGATAGAACCAGCTGACCAGTGGCTAGTGGTCATTTTTGGATTTCAACCAGGTGCATTCTGGGAGTTGGTGTCCTAACCCTCAAGGAGCAACGAGGGGCTTCTGGAACATTGGGGTGAGTTGTACACTCGTAAAGGACCTTCTAACACCTTCTGGATGAAGATCCAGAAGTTTGGAGAAGATTGGAGAACTTTTGGAAAAAAGATCCATAGAGGGACTGACCTGCCATAGTGAGTCAAGCCGGCTTATCTCAACCGCGACCCGGCCTGACTTGCAGGTTCATGCCGCTGAAAAGCTCCAGAGCCCCAGACTTCCAGGATTTCACCGGGACCCCTGTAAACGTGATCAGAAGACCTCACATCAAAATTGGCTTGCTGTGGAGGGTCGACTGCCATCAGAAAGAAAAAGCACCAAAAAAAGACAAAGTCCGAATGTAAAAAGTTGACTGAGCCTTCCCGCGCACCATGGGCTCCAGTGACGTTGGAATAAGATTCAACTTTGGCCAGGATGATGATTTTCGTCCTAAAAAATCATCTGAGTCTGAAAGTAGAATTCTTCACCAAGGTGTCCTGCGATGTGTATCCGAAAACGGCTCCAGGGAGGTCAGAACAGAATGACTTCATCTTCCTGAAGAAAAGCTTCTAGAAAAAAGACTAGGGCCCTCATTGCAACCCTGGCGGTCTGAAAACCACCAGGGCCACGGTGGTCATCTCACCGCCGACAGGCTGGCAGTGAAGACCGCCACATTACGAGTGTGGAGGCTTGGCATCTGTCAAACCGCCACATCTCCACTGGTACTGCCAGGCCGGTAGCACAATCGGGCCAGAGGATAGCACTTCCGGGCCGGCTGTCCACTGAAGACCCCCAGCGGTATAATGAGTCTGCTTTCCGCTAGGGTGTCCACGGCAGTAGCACCTCCACGAAAACCCTGGCAGAAAAGCTGCTGGCGACAGGAAATTCCTCTCCTGTCACCGGCAGGTTACTCCCCCAAACCCCCCTGCAATTACAATACCACCAAACCCCCTTCCAACAGCACCCCCTCCCCCACCCTCTTCCATGACAGCACCCCCCACCTACCCTCCCATGACAGCCCCTTCCTGCATACAAGCACACACACCCACACGCACCCTGCATATATGCATTCACCAACACTTACATACATACACACATTCACCAACACTTACATACACACACTCATTTGCCAACATGCATACATACACTGTCACTCGCACCAACAGACATGTATTCACACAAACATTCCAACACGCACTCACTTTAACAATCACACATGCATTCACACATGCATTCAAATATGCATACACAGATGCATACACACTTATACACACTTACTTTCACACAAGCAGACATACACCCACTCGCATACCACACACAACACCCATCACCGTCCCACAGCCCTCCCCTGTCAGACGATCAACTTACCTTGTCCGGTGAGAAGGTCGGCCACCAGAAAATGTGACCCGGCACTTCCACCACCAGCAGCGCCCCACCATACGGACAACGCCACAACGTATTACTGCTCTTAATACGGTGGGCGGAGTCCTTTTGGTGTGGCAGTGACAGCGGTGGAAGCACCGCCGAAGTCGTAATGAGGGCTTAAGTCTGAAGGTAAGCTTTTGACCGAGGCAGGGCTCCATCGCGGTCGGCCTCAAACTTTGACTTTGCCCCGGTCTAGTGTGACCAGATGACCGGATTGGCACTTTTAGTTTCTGTGCGCTAGAAAACATGAATTCTTAAAAAAATTATATGTCTGTTTCCCCTTATGTGATTTTAATTGTTTTGGTGTCAATTTAAAGATTTGTGTTTTGTGTTTTACTTGTTTACTATTTTGTGATTTTTGAATACTTTACTCACTTGTCTACTAAATTAAGCCTTGTCACTCATTGCCAAGCTACCAACGGTTGAGCTGGGTTTAATTTACTGAGACCTAACTGGACCTAAGTAGGGGGTAGTGGTTTATTGCTAAGTGAAGGTACTTACCTGCCCCTACCAGTAGTCCACTTTTCAACATTTTTGGTGTCAGTGGTGGGATCCGGTATTTGTGTTTAATATCACACTACAGTTTAAAGTGAAGCAAGTTAAAAATCCTCTAAATTGACTGAGAGTAAAAGTATTTTTGATTTTTCAAATTTGGACTATTTTTTTTAAATACTTCATTTTTGATCTTTCTAAATTGTTCTGAACAATTGGTGCCAATGTTTTTTTGAGTGACACAAACTTAAGGGAGACTATGGAGCTTGATTTGGCTAGCCTACCCACACTAACTGCAGCTGAGCGTAGGGTGTTGTGCAGAAACAGGGGATTGCTTGCTGCTAACAACCTCTGGAAGACTGTGATGATCAAGCCCCTTGAACCTTAGGTAGTGCAGAAGGAGGCAGAGAAAGCTTCAGAGGTAGGAAGGGAGAGGGAATATGTCCTATCCAGCCTCCAGGATGAGGAAGATGATTGCCAAACTGTAATTTTAGCAGCTAAGGCCCCATCCAGAGCTAGTGAGAGGGGAGAGTCTGTGGCATCAGACCAAGAAGAAACAGAACTGGACCTCAAGATGAAAGAACTTGATGTCCAGGTAGCCCTCATAGTTTTAGAGGCAGTGAAGTTGGCCCTAGAGAAGAAGGAGTGGGCAAAGATTGAACAATGAGATGGTGGCAGCGACAGAGAAGTTGAGGTGGCCATGGGTGGAGGGTTTTTGCCCCAGACTACCAAAGGGGGTTGTTCCTGCTTATGTAGAGGGGAATGACATAGACAAAAGGTTGGAGGCCTTCAAAAGGTCTCTCCGGATGAGAAGGATTAACCCCAATATTGGAGTTGACTCGTATGGTAGTTGGTCGCAATATTTGGGAGGGAATGGCTCCTGACCCTGGGGGGAAGGAAGCAGATTCCTATCCCAGTTTTAAAGAGGTGTTTAACCACAAAAGTTTGGTTTGCTCCCAGAACAATGCAGTATGAAGTTCAGGTACACCCAAAAGGTCAATACCCAGTCTTGGGTTGACTTTGTAGACACCTCACTTAAGTCACTAGAGGGCTGGATACATGGTAACGGAGTAAATACTTATGATCATGAGGGAGCACATCTTGACCAATTGTACCCAAGAGAGGTTACGCCAGCATCTAGTGGACTCTAAGCTGGCCATCTCCAGAGAGCTGGGGGAGACAGATAATGAGTGGCTGAGAACCAGGGTGGTTGTCAAGTACCAGGGGGGAGACTCCAAGAGAGGGGAGTCATGTCCCTAAAAACCTACGGAGGGAGGTGGTGAGCCCACCACAGAGATTCCCTCTGTGCCCCAGAGCTCCAAGAAGGAGAAAAGTACATCCCACTCCCACTCTGACAAGCCGAGGCAGGGAGATCCAGGGTTAAAGAAGCTCTTCGACAACAAGGCCTGAGAGTAGATGCAGTCTGTTCAAAGAAGATGTTTAGCACTGTGATTTCCAGTGTAGCCATAGAGGAGGACTCTTCAGATGAGGAGGTCCTCATAGCAGTGGCTGGGACACAGGACCAGATGGGAAGCTGGTGACCCCTGAAGGTGGGATTAGGCACCTTCACCCCATTCAAGTGAATGGGATCCCTATCAATGGCCTGAGAGACACCTGTGCCAGTCACATTATAGTGAGTGACCAGTTGGTGACCCTAGACATGCATGTCCCAGGGAGATAACGAGAGTCAGAATAGCCACACGTGAGGTATCACCACCAAACCAGCAGCCATAGTGCCACTAGAGAGGGAGGGTATCCTTGACTGGTTCAGGGTGGTGGCCAGTGCTGACCTCCGCTTAGATTGTATCCAGGGTAATGACCTCCCACAGGTGAATCTGATCCCAGAGAGGTTGGTCGCCCAGGGTGCTTCCCTGACCCCAAAGTCCTGGGGAGCCAGTCCCTACCATTAGGAGACAGGGGTCCCCAAGAAAAGGGAAAAAGAAAATGTAGCTTAGGTCACTCTTAAAGAGAGTCCCAGTGAGCCGAAGGCCTTCTGCCCCAATAGAGGGGGAGTCCATATTTGGCACCGCTGAGGCCTCACCTGACTCCCAGAAAGTCCTGAGTACTCAGGCAGCTGTCCAGCTGCAGGGTGTAGCCCCTACACTGACAGAAGGGAGAATGGAAGGAGGATGTCTGCCACAGGATGTGGTAACCTCCCACTCTAATTAGCAAGAGGTGAACCAGGACCCCACAGTTGCCTCTAAAGCAGATCACCCACCTGTCAGTGGATGGCTTATGATGTTGTTCTGGGTTCTGACTGCTATCAGTAGCCTCTGCTGGGTGCTAGCCTTCATGGCATCACTGCACTTGGCCTGGGAGGCAGATCCCAGGGCTAAAAGCAAAGTAGGCCCCCTGACTCTGTTGGTCATGGTGGGGTTGCTCAAGTGTGGATGACCTCTATGGGTAAGCTTGGTGTTGCCCTATAAATGTTAGGGATAGGGGAGGTGGATACCTCACTACACAAGTTGGCAGAGAGAGAGGAGGAAGACCCCCCAGAGGGAACTTTCAGTTGAAAATGGGTGCTTTTACTGTTAGGATGGGTTCACTACCTAGAGGAAGTGAACATGAAAGAAGAATGTAAGGCAGAGTAGGCTTTTTTTTTTTTTTACCTCACTGTCTTCCTCACATGACAAGCCAGGAAGATTCTCCCAGGGTTGGGCTGAGTCTCCTGGGAGTGTTGGCCGGAGAGAGCCTGTGTATTAAACTGGGCTGATTGCTGTAGCCCCCTAACTTTGTGCCTCAATTTTTCACGTTTCCTGACTCTGATGTTGCTCTCAGCACTGCTAACCCGTCCCAGAGCATGTGCTCTGAGTAAAATGATTATGCAAATTAGGCTAATTATAATTGGCAGTATCAACCTACCTATAAGCCCCTAGTGTATGGTAGGACATTTAGGTTTAGGGACCCCAGCATAGGTAGAACACCCATAGGTGCACTGCTGAGGTGCCCAGTGTCATTTTAACGACAGACCTGCCTTGCTGGCTGCTTTTAAAGTAAAGTTACATGCAAAACCGACTTTGGAATTAAAAGTACTTCCAAAGTCTTAAACTACCTTATATTTACATGCAAGTCACCCCTAAGGTGTGTCCTAGGTGCCCTGGGGGTTGTTTGCAGTGTAACTATAAGCAGG
Source organism: Pleurodeles waltl (assembly GCF_031143425.1). NCBI lineage: Eukaryota > Metazoa > Chordata > Amphibia > Caudata > Salamandridae > Pleurodeles > Pleurodeles waltl. The sequence goes on along the minus strand of NC_090450.1, from coordinate 307,687,656 downwards.
GACCTTATAAAATATGTTTTATAATCCATGGTGAGGAAAAATAACCACATTTGTTTTCCCTCATTGTAGTGAATAGGCTCCATAGGCTAAAATGGGGAAACTATTTTTAATTAATAAAGTCTCAAAAGGAGCTATACCTGTTAAGTTTGGTATCAAACATAATTTTATAATAAATACAAGTACTTGCCAATGTTGAATTTAATATATCTTTCACCTAAAAAAAGTTTTAGAACTCTTCCTAAAAGTTGCCAGTTTCAGCTCTGTAGTACCCTTCTCTGATTGGCCAGCCTCTGGCATCCTGGCCAGGCAGCCTTGGTGAGGTGTGAAGTGTCCTGGGCTGAACACAAAGGAAGTGCCTGGTGGAGTAGATCTGCCTCAGCAGATGGTGCAACAGGATTGGGGGAGAACAGTCAAGCTGGTCTTCAAAGGAGGGAAGGACATTTGCAGTAGCTCAGGAACACACCCATTTCCTGCAAACCCAGACAACCAGGAGCCTTCTTGATTAGATTAGGAGAGGGCCTGAAAGGGGTGTGTTAAGGATTGTTATCCACACCAGTGGGTGGACTCACCCAGACCTAACCTCCAAAATTGAGTTTCAACCATTTTGGAATTATGAAGAATGTTGCTCCCTGGGATTGATGTTTGCCACACTTCCCAGTTAGTGGTCGCACAAGAGGGTGGTGGCCTGCTTGTGATTGGACAGTTTCCCCCCTTCCTTTTCACCCTAGGAGTAAGGATACATCTAGCAGAGCTGCACCCATGCCTCAGACCACTACAAGGAACAACATAAGAAGAAGAAGGACTGCCCTGTTTGACCCCTGACCTATACTCTGAAGGACTGCACCAGATGCACACTTGGGCTTCACCACTAAAAGAACTTTGCCTGTCTTCAACTGGTTCAAGAAGGGACTCTCTGCTTGCAACAGGTGAAAAATAGCTAACCATAGTCCCTTGCCTCAGAACCTGAAGGAACTGACCAGCTGACCAGTGCTTAGTGGTTAGTGGCTAATAGTCATTTTTGGATTTGAACCTTGGGGTGAGTTTTGGACTCCTGAAGGACCTTGTAAGACTTCTGGAAGAAGATCTAGAAGTTTGGAAAAGATTAGAGAATTTAAGGAAAAAAGCTCCATTAAGGGACCAACCCACTGTGGTAAGTCAAGCCGGCTTACCTCAATTGCGACCTGGGCTGACTTGCAGGTTCATCCCGCTAAAAAGTTCGGAAGCCCCAGATTTCCAGGATTTCACGGGGGCCCTAGAATTGTGATCCGACTACCTCACATGAAAATCAGCTTGCTGTGGGGGGTGGACCCCCGTTGAAAGGAAAAAGCTCCAAAAAAGTGACAACGTCCAAACATAAAAAGTTGACCGGGACTTCCCGCGCAGCATATCCGGGGACGGACCCAGGGACGTTGGGTCAAGATCAACATTGGTCCGGATGATGGTTTCCATCCTAAAAAATCGTTTAAGTCTGAAGGTAGAATTCTTTATCAAGGTCTCCTGCGACATGTATCCGAAAAGGGCTCCAGGGAGGTCGGATCGGATTGGTGACTTTGTCCCACTAAACAAAATCTTTAAGAAAAAGACTAAGGCCCTCATTATGAACTTGGCGGTAATCACCGCCGACCGTCATGGTGACGGTGAACAGAAGACTACCAGTGGCAGTGGACTGCACACAGCCAAATAATGATGCCAAAAAGTTAAACCTCCAAAAATCCTACAACCTCCACCAATCGCCAGGGTATACAACGGCGGAAAGGCAGTACATCCCAACCTGCCACCACCATGCAGACAAATCCTCCACCCACCCAATAATAATGCACAAATCAGCGTGGTGGATAGTGAATGCCGAAGTGAATTAGCAGTACGGATCGCCACGGCCAGTAATGGGTCCCACCAACAACAAATGCACACATTGGCAAGTCTGAAACCCACACACCTGACACACATCCACAACAGTATAAAACACTCACATACACACCGCACAATCCTTTGCATCACCAATAGCATGACTGAGATTGACAACACAAAATGCAAACACTGAACCCAACATCACACAAGTCGCACACACAAACACACCACCAAAACAAATACATAACCCAAACACCATCACAAGCCATACACACAACCACACAACAGCACCCTCACCAACACCCACCATGACACCCCCTAAGCAGCCCTGCTTCACAAACAGGGAACTAAGGACCATGGTGGATGAAATACTCATGGTCGAGCCACAATTATTCGAGCCACAGGTGCAGCATGGCAGCAGATAGTCAACACGCAGTGGGAAACCATCCATGCACAAGGGACCACATCCAGAAGAGATGGAACGACCTGCGTGGGAAGGGTCGGTCAATGGCATGCAAGCACAACATCACCATACAAAAGACTGGCGGTGGTCACCCACCTACTCCCCTCAAATACACCGACTGGGAGGAGAAGGTCCTGGCTATCCTGCACCTGGAGGGCCTCACCGGACTCACTGCAGTACTAGACTTGGGTAAGTCAACTACAATACCTTAACAGTCACCCCACCTATAATGCACTTATTACCCCACCCCTCTCACTACCACCAGGACTCCATCCCCTACCCAGTCCACAATACCCACATCCAAGTTCCCTGCATGCCCACAATCCCACAAATAGATCTCCATCCAGCCCCCTGTGCACAGTCACCTACACCAGCATGGAACCCCAGTGTCACTACAGCACCCACAATGCACCTCTACTCCCCCACATGAAATGCAGCTAAATGTACACAAAGGGACCTTGCATGCCACGACAGGGGAATGTAACCATCAAATAGTGCAGAGCAGTGCAGCTATTGTCGATAAAGTACCGGACACCCACCTGTCTATTCCCCCACACACAGGCACCACCACCCATGCCACCCGGACAGAGACGTCAACATGTGCCATCCCTCCACTTGACGACAGAGGTCCCATTCGGGAGAGTGCAGAGGGATGACTGGAAATAGAGGACCTCCCTGGCCCATTACACAGTCCTGGACTGTCACCCTCCAGAAGCCCCACCTTGGATACCACTGAAACCCCTACCACCCAGCCACCATCATCACCTCTAGCCAAACGACCCCACACCAGTGTTTCCCGGCCACCGACTGGTGGCCCACATGTACAGAGGCCAGAGGCTCCACCCACCAACAGGCAGGATGATGAAGGGCCAACTGCAACTGGGACAGCCAGACCTGCGCATGGGACATAGGCACAGGGGGCTAGGGCCAGTGGGAGGGCATCAGTGGCCCGGGGGGGGCAAAGGATGGATGCTGCAGCCCAGGTGGTGATATGTGAGGACCACCATACCCAGGACAGGATAGGCCAGATCGTGGCCACCCTGGAGCAGAATCAGAGGCTGCAGATAGCACACCACCAGGAGGCCATGGAGCAATGGAAACAGCTCAATGTGGTATCCATTGCAGGTTTGCTGCAGCACCATTACCACAGCCAGCCTGAGTCCTCCACCCACCTGCAAGCCCTGACCACTAGCCAGGACACTGCCCTGCCATCTACATCTGCAGCAGCTACTGGACAGGTGGCACTGCCAGAGGACACACCGGAAACCAGCACCCCTAACACTGCAGCTCAGATGCACCTTCGCAAATGTGCCCTCAGACCCAGATATGCCACTGAAACACCAGCCAAGCCCAGCACCAGGAAGTGACTCTGCCCTGAACTGTCTCCCTTGTGTGCCACTGAGCTACCTTATTGACATGCCACTGCCATCACACCATCTTCCAATGGCCACATGGACCAAAACCCAGTGCTACCAACAGCTGAGCATATGTACCTGAGTATGTATTTGCACCATGTGCCCACTAATAAATACACCTATGCACTCAAATTGTATGTCCCTCGTCAATATGAGATATGAATTGTGATTGTGTATGCATTAGCCAGTTAATATCATAATCACTCCTTTATTTGCAGGAGGGGATACAACGGACTGTAGTGTCTGAAGTATGTCACACTGTACCTAATATTGGGTTCCCTAGCACATGCCACTTCAGTCATCATTTAGCATTGTCACTGACAAAAGGCACCACAGTACTTATTATATGAGTCAGACTGTAAGTATGCATTGAAGACATCAACATCATTGAACAGAACCTTATAGTCACTGGAAGTATAGGTGATTAGCTGGGTCCTGGAGTTGAGATCTTCCCCTTCTTCTTCATCACCATCACTCTCATCGCCTCTCTGAGGTTGCAGGGCTGGTTGGACAGCACCCTCCTCTTCCAGAAGTGGGATAGCTTTCCTCACAGCCACGTTGTGCAGCATGCAGCAGGCCACCACTATCTCACACACCTTGTCAGGGACATAGCCCCATGATCCCCCTAAGAGATGGAGGCAACGGAATCTAGCCTTCAGGAGACCTATAGTGTGCTCAATCTGTCCTGGGATTCCTCACTGGTGTCAGGAGCCATTGCAAGTTGGGGTAGCCAGAGTCACCTGCAAAAGTGGGCGAAAGAGAACTTTATCAAACTGCCTTTACTTGTGTAGAGCTGGCTGTCAGCTATGTACTGATCCAGTGTCATACACAGTCACCTATGAGCCAACCTTTGTCCCCTTGTAGTTGTTCCATCATGTGTGGCATACGGCTGTTTCTCAGGACGAATGAATCATGGACTGAGCCAGGGAACCTGTCATTGACATGTGATATGTGCTGATCAGTAGTACATACCAATTGTACATTCATGAAGTGATAGTTCTTATGATTCCTATGAACCTGTTCATTCACTCTTGGGGGTATGAGAGCTATGTGGGTTCTATCAATGGCACCTATCACATGGGGGTATTAGCGAAGGTATAGAATCCAGATTTGATGGCAGGGAGTTCAGCTCTTTGGGGAAACTGGGCATATGTTTGTAAGTGCTGAACGTAGGCATCCTGGAATTTGGGAAGGATGTGGGTGAACATTGGCTGTGAGACCCCTGCTTCCATGCCCACTGTCACCTGAAATGAGCCTGTAGCCCAAAAATGGAGCGCAGATAGCACTTGCACAGTTGTAGGGATGGCATGCTGATTTCGATTTGCCGGTTTCAGAACAGGATACATTAATGCACAGAGGTCATGGATTGTAGCTCTATTGAGTCGGTAGGTGATAAAGATGTGACGTTCCTCCGTAGTTTTCAGATGTTCTAGGGGTCTGTATACAGATGGGGCCCTCCCTCGCTGCATGGGTCTGTACCTATGGGGGAGGAAAGAACATATTCTGAGTGTCAACATACACTTGCATCCCATGATGTCACTGTATTTTTTAAAATGTGACATGTAGATAATGCACACAAACGGAAAGAATGAGGTATACCTTCAGGGAAATGTGTGCTGAGTTAACTCTGTCATAATGGCATCACAGTGTGCACACACTTCCAAAGATGGGTACATGTGAGGATTATAGAATGATGTCAGCAAGGAACGAAGGGGAGAGAGATTGGAGCCCTGGATGAGGCCCCTGGCCAGGCTATGGAGACGTGGTGGTAGCAAAATGGCAGCCTCCTGCCATCCAGGTATGATAGAGTGGAAGTGACTTCATTCCGCTGATGTTAGTCATCATGTCGGAAGGCGTTGTTCACCGCCGTGCACACAATCATTGTATTACATGGTTGTCAGTGGGGAACCTGGGCCAATCATGATTGCCGCTGGTGGTGATGGAGCACACTGCTGCGGTACCTACTCCATTTTAGCAAACCCTTGACACTTGACTCCTGGTTCACGTGAAGGGAAGTACTTCACTGCGTGTGCTTCTGTATCCTGACTCTGGTCCCTGATATGGCACTTGTTGCAGGGGAACGGGCCCGGGCTTCACCGTGGTGGAGCTGGAGAAGCTGGTGAACGGGGTATTACCCCAGTATGTGAAGTTGTATGGGCAGCCAGAGGAGCAGGTGAGTTGGCATCTGTCATCCTTAGATGTGTGTGATTGTGGCGGATGCCTGTGTGCATGTGGGTTCAATGTGTGACTGCCCAGCCATAGTTTGTCTGGCACGTTCTGCCTGTGAGTTGAAAAAATGCATGTCAACAATGGCTGTTTTATATGGAACGACATGGCATTTGCATTCGGTGCACACATGCTGACATCTGTTTCTTTGCTCTGTGTGTCCCATGCAGGTCAGCACCCATCAAAAGAAAGGCCTGTGGCAAGCCAAGGCCAAGGAGGTGTGGACCATAGAGGTCTACAACCGGTGGAGCACCCACTGCAGGAAGCGATGCGAGGATCTGAGGTGCTGGGCCAGGAAAACCGGAAAGGCCCTGCTGGGGAAGGTCTCCCAACAAGGCAGGGGTGGCCGTCGGACCCTGAACCCCCCTAATGGCTCGTATACTGACAGTGGCGCTTGAAGGCAACAAAGCAGCCACAAGGGGGTGAGTAGCAACACTGTTGTGATACCACTTCGATGGATGTATTTGGGGGCTGTGGGGTGTATGCATTGTAGTGCCAGGCACTTAGACAGGTGTGTTCCTGCAGTCCTGCCCCCTCCAAGTCCTTGGGATGGTGTAAGGGCTAGTTTTGGCAGCCTCTAATGGCTTATGAGGGGTCCCTTTTCTGTCATCTGGTATTCATTGTGGCCTTATGGACTTGTAAGTGCATTGCCTCTGCATAGTCTCTCATGGGTGTACTTCACACAGTGCATCAGGTTTGTGTTTCATGAGGGTTATTTGATGTATTCTGGGGTCATGCCCACTAGTCAGGGGCACATTAATTACATATTTTGTCTGTGCTGAGGGTACGTGCGTGGCCTGGGTGGGAGTGTGTGTGAGCCAAAATGTACATATATTTAGGATTTGACATACTTTTTTCTTGTTTTGTTTCCCCACCCCTGTGCTCTTGTGTCCTTTGTGAACATTAGCATCATTTGGCAAGGGAGCTGAGGCACTGGCGTGTGGGGATGCAGCAGCCCAGGGTTCCAAGGAGGCAGAGTCGATAGATGCCAAGGGGAACAGTGGGTTGGAGGGCGAGGGAGTACCACAGGGGAGGCAACTATCACTGGAGGTAGAGACTCTAATACCTCCTCCGATGGCAGCTCCCTGGTGGTGGTGGACCCTACTGGGCCCACCCATTATTTGCCATCTTTCGCTACCCCCATACCATCACCGACCTTCCAGTTGCTCCCCACCCGTTGCCCATGCCCGCTCACCCAGGAGGGTAGGTGTCTCCTTCGCCCCAGGCACTTCATCCCCTGCCACAGTCAGTCGTGCTTCCCTCACAGAGGAGGCTATTAACCTCCTGAGAACCATCTCTGTACAGCAGACAACGATCATGAATGCCATCCAGAGGCTAGCATCCCAGATACAGCAATGCAATGCATTCCTGGAAGGGATTCACAGTGCCATGTCTGGCCTACAGAGATATTTTCAGGCTCTGGCCTCCTCTTTGACGGCAGCCAGTATCCCTGGTCTTTCTACCCCCCTCCCACCACCTCTCCCCCTTTCAGGACCCCACTCCCTTCACCAATCGCCAAGCACACATACAGACAGCTATGCATACAGATCAACACACAGGAAGCGCACTGAAATACACAAGCACCACACTTCCCACCACAGGCATGCACACACTCAACATACAAAAGCACACACAACAACATCCACTTCCCCTAGTGTGTCAACTTCCCCTGCAACCCTGTCTGACACCTCACCATGCACACCTACATGCACTGCACCCTCAGTCACTGCTGCTGCCCCCATTCATGCAGTCACCACAATATCTGACATCCAGACATGCACCCCTGACACCACACCTGCACTTACCACGACTACATTTACAGACACTTGCAGCATACTCACTAGACCTGCAGACACCCAGACAACATCCATTTACACTGGCAGCTTGTCTTCTCTCACTCTGTCCACCCGCCCTCCTCCCAAAACACTCAAACATTCATGCACATCCACACCACACACATACACCACACATAAGCATACTAAACAGGCACCTGCATCCACTTCCGGCACGCCTACACCTGAAACGAGCACTCCCTCAATCTCCACTCCCAGACCTGCCTCCAAATCCACCCAAGAAGCTTTTCCTATCCTGTGTTGACCTGTATGAACCTACAGGCCCACCCCGTCTTGTCCCTAAACGTGCCCATGTCCTTGCTCAGTCCACTCCTTCCTCGTCCAAGTCTGCCCCAGTCTGCCCATCCCATTCCTGTGCCCCTTCCCCAGGGAGGAAGAGGCCCTGTGTTGCCCCAGGTCCCTCTGCCACCCCCGGTCCAAGCCCACTCCTCCTCCTTCCAAGGGCAAGCCCAAACCCCCTCCAAAACTAAGCCCAAGCCCCCCGCTTCCAGACCTAAGTCCACACCCGCCAACCACTGCCCCTGTTCCCTGAGGTGCCTTTCTGCCCCATTGATGCCTCTTTCGAGTGGAGTACCCTTTGCATATGTGGGAGTCAAGTTCAGCCTCTATTGGCTCTTCAGGGAATTTCAAATGAACTGGCCAATGGCCTTATTAGGATAATGCTGTTTTTTTTGTTCAAATAAAATTTTTGTGCCCAGTAGAGTGTTGGCACAATGTATTGACATTGTTCAGCGTTTCACTGTGGGGGCGTGGTGTGCACATGTGTGTACTTTGGTGCAGGTCTTTGTTGCCTTGTGTCTGGTAAGTACATCTTGTTTTCGTATGTATGGCTTGGGATGTGGGATGGGTTGGGAATGCGTTGCAGGGCGGGTGGAGTGTTCGTGTAACTGTGCTCTTTCTTCCCATTTGTACTAGGCTGCGGTACTTACCATCATCGTCTTCATTGTCGGTCACGGTCCTGAAGGAATATGGCAAGGAGCAGCACTGGCATTATTTCCAACTCTCGCTCAATGTCTGCATCTGTGTTTTCTGTGTGCCCCCAGAGTGTGTTTCCTTTTGAATTGTTTGTTTCCGTCAGACTTTGCCTAACAGTGGTTCCTGCCCTGGAACTGCTGGCGCTGTGGTGTTTCATTATTTGATGGGAGGGTAAGTTCTTTCCGCCGGCCTGTTGGTGGCCTCCTCCATCCTTATTGGTACTACAAAGATGGCAGTGTTTGGATGGACCGCTACTTGTTTTTCATGTGCTTTATTATTTGGCAGTCCGGACCACCAGCCTGTTGGCAATAGTTACCACCAAAGCCGGCGAGGTGGCGTTTACTGCCATGTTCATAATAACCACCTAAGTCCAAAGGTAAACTTTTGACTGAGGCCTCCCACTTGCTGCAGCCGAGCAAGGCTCCATCGCGGTCAACCTCAAACTTTGACTTTGCCCATGTCTAGTGCGACCAACTGACCAGATTGGCTCTTTTAGTTTATTTTCCGTAGAAAACATTAAGCCCTCATTACAACCCTGGCGGTAAGTGATAAAGTGGTGGTAATACCACCAACAGCCAGCAGTAAAAAATCATGAAATTATGACCACGGCGGAAACCGCACACACAGACAGTCACTTTAACACACCGACTGCCACGGCGGTGGCAACAAGCACCACAGTGGTAACCTCCAACAGCCAGGCGGAAGTTAATGTACCGCCCACACTACTACAACAGGCCTATCCGCCACCTTTTCCGGGGCGGTGCCAGTGACATCAAAAGCACGGCAGAAACAGTGCACAGAAGGGAAACAACTCACCCCTGGAGACTTAAGGAAGAACTATGCCGCCATGGAGCCCAAGTTGCAGGTGTTCCCCCATGCTCGTCTATCTGCTTCTTCACCATGAATACCAAAGCCGGCGAAGACGACCACGGTGAGTAATGCCGCCTAACACACATGGGAAGGGGGAGGAAAAAGAAAGTGACACACACACGCAACACCTCCACCCCCAACACCATACACACAAACAGATGCAGTAACATTACATATCCACCCCGTACTCCTCAGGAAGAATGCAAGGACCAACGGAATTGATTAAAGTGAGTGAAATAAGATAAAATACTAGAAATACATCCTTCAATATCAAAACAGTATATACATATATACAAAGGGAGAGACACTGCCCAGTCCACAATGTCCGTGGGCCACAGGGCCACATCACATAGGCCAAGGCCCCACTTGACTCCTGCAACAACACAGAGAGAACACCGCAGGGGCATCAGGTCAAAAATACACTGGCACCTCAGAGAGATGAGGAACGGGGGGCCCTCAGTGGGAAGATGGAACAATTCCACTAGTCCTGGAGGGGGCTACATGCCCATCACACTGTCCTGGGGAGTGCAAAGCCACAGTCTCTCAAGTGGGTGGTCTGCCCACTGCTTGGTCTAGGGGAGAGCAAAGCCACAGTCTCTCAAGTGGGTGTTCTGCCCCCTGCTTGGTCCTGGGGAGTGCAAAGCCACAGTCTCTCAAGTGGATGGCTTCTCCACTGGTTCTGGAGGGGGCTTTGAGCCCAGTGTGCTTCGTCCTGGCAAGTAGGGGGTGAGTGGATGCCTTCTTCCTCTGGTTCTGGAGGGGGCTTTGTGCCCAGTGTGCTTCATCCTGGCAAGGAGAGGGTGAGTGGATGCCTTCTTCCACTGGTTCTGGAGGGGGCTTTGTGCCCAGTGTGCTTCATCCTGGCAAGGAGAGGGTGAGTGGATGCCTTCTTCCACTGGTTCTGGAGGGGGCTTTGTGCCCAGTGTGCTTCATCCTGGGAAGGTGGGGGTGAGTGGATGCCTTCTTCCACTGGTTCTGGAGGGGGCTTTGTGCCCTGTGATGCAGCACATGGGGAGTGAAAGGTCACAGTCTGTCACCAGGGTGTCACACCCACAGAATTTGCGTGGGCCAGGACGCACTACAGTCCATGGAGGCAGGACCACACTGCCCACCGGCGGTGGCGGCTGCTCAGTGGTGGCAGTGGCGGGGCTAGTGTCGGGGATGCCAGTGGTGGGGGGAGGCTCCTGCCCGTCCCCTGCAGCCTCAGACGACTAAACCGCCAAGGTTGGTGGTGGGGGCTCAGATTCAGTCCCTGCACCAGTCTCCTGACCTTCCTGCCTGCAGGGGCCCCTTGCCCTTGTCCTTCCCAGCTTGTGGTGCCTCTTTGTCCTTCACCTTGGCAGCCAGTGGTGCCTCCTTGCCCTTGTCCTTCACAGCTGGTGGTACCTAATTGTCCTTCAATGCTGGTGGTGCCTCCTTGCCCTTGCCCTTCATAGCTGGTGGTGCCTCCTTGCCCTTGCCCTTCACAGCTGGTGGTGCCTCCTTGCCCTTGCCCTTCACAGCTGGTGGTGCTTCCTTATCCTTCTCTTTGGCAGCTGGTGCAGGCATACTGTCAGTGGTTATGGTTGGTCCCCTGGAGCCTCTCCCACCTGCAGGCATACTGTCAACACTACTGTGGCTACTGATTAGGTGGCTGAGGTGCTAGCCTGGGTTCTGACCACCCTTGCCCAATGTGAAGTTTGGGGGTAGGGGTATGGAAGAGGTCAACAGTGGAGAGGAAAAGCTTCTTAGGGACACTGGGGTGGGAAGAGGTTGAAGATCTGGGAGTGGAGGAAGAGGGAGTAGTTGTAGGAGGTGTCAGTCTGCTGTGTTTGGGTGCAGGTGCATGGGCTGGATGCTGTTGTGAGGTGGATGGCTGTGGGGTGTCTGAGTGCTTGCGTTTCTGTACTTTGGGAGGAGGGGACACAGACACAGTGTGAGAGGACACAGGGGATGTGTGCATGGATGTGGGGGTGGTGACTGCCAGTGAGGGGTGTGTAGTGCTAGGCGTGATGGTGATGGAGATAGTGGATGAGGGCGTAGTGCATGCAGGTGTGAGTGGAAGCACTACTGGGAGGGTGGTTGATGAGGAGGAGTAGGGGGACACAGTGGAGGCAGTGGATATTGGTGTGTCTGATTCTGGATGGTGTTTGTGTGAGTGCCTGTGGGATAATGTTTGGTGCTTGTGTTTGCCTGAGCCACTCCTGTGTGTTGTCTTGGGTGCATGCTGCTCTGAATGTGTGCTTGGGATAGGTTGGGGGTCAGGGGAATGGGTAGAGGAAGTTGGAGGGGGAGGCTAGAGACAGGGACAATGGCTGCCATCAGGGAGGAGGCCAGAGCCTGGATTGATCTCTGTTGGGCCGCCATGCCAGAGTGAATTCCCTCCAGCAATGCATTTGTTTGTTGCAAATGGCCTGCCAGCCCCTGGATGGGATTCACTATGGTTGAATACCCAACAGAGATGGATCGCTGGAGGTCAATAGCCTCCTCACTCAGGGCAGCAGGGCTAACTGGGCAGGGCCTGAGGTGCCTGGGGCGAAGGAGATACCCACCCTCCTGGGTGAGCGGTCATGGGAAACTCGCTGTGGGGCTGCTGGGAGGGCGGTGCTGGTACAGGGGGTGGTGGCTGTACCTGTATTTGTGGTGGGCATAGAGGTCTCCGCCACTAGCAGGGAGCTTCCATCGGAGATGGTATCACTGTAAGAACTGTCCCTTCCTATTTCTGCTGTGCTGCTCTCCTCTCCCTCTATCCCACTGGTGCCCTCACCGTGGGTGGATTTGTCCTCCTGGGCCATGTGGGATGCAGCTCCCTCTGTCACTGTGCCTCTGCTCCTCCGCCAGATTACGCTAATGCACACAAGGACAGGGTGACAAAACAAAAAGGGGGAGGAGAGAAAGGATACACTTGGTCAATGGCTGCCCCAACACCACCATTGGCGTACACAGCACCCTCACACAGGGAACAGTCCTAAACACTATGCAATGCACTATAAGTCACAATGCAAGTCACTAGCCCTAGGACAGGCATACCTAAGGCCAATAGCAGCATACCTGAAATCCTCAGACCCCTGCCCAGTAGCGGAGACCTACCAGCTTAGTTGGAGGACTTTCACATCAGAACCCTGCCCAGCATGGGACCTACCATTCAATGTCCTGCCTGACCTAGGGGCACCCACAGGCCCACATCCCCCACCCGGAGACCACATGTATTTTGCAGATTTGAAAACTGTACTCTCCCCCTTGACGCTGCTGTGATGGCCTCAAGCGCCCATCCAGCTTCGGTTATGGCCACCACCAGAATGCGTAACATCAGGGGCGTCAGGGTTGGATGGGCACCCCTTCCTCATTGGAGGCCATCCCCAGCTGGGCCTCCACCCTCTTCCGTGCCCAGCATCTCAGGTCCTCCCACCGTTTCCGACAGTGGGTGCTCCTCCTGCCATAGACCCCCAGGGTCCACACATCCTTGGCAATGGCACGCCATAAACCCTTTTTCTGATGGGCACTGACCTGCAGGGAAATAAACATAGAAAAAGGTATCAGCCATAACGTCCGGCCTCTTACACTCATGGCCCACCATATTCCTCACATCCCCTTAAACACAGACATTGCCCACCATACATGCATGCAGCAAGCTGCCCAGGACGCTTCCACCCCCTCCTTACACGAGGCCCTCACACACAGCACTCCATGCATTCATGCCCTATGCATCGTGCTCACAATGTACTCACCTGTTGGTCTGGAGGCCCATACAGCATTCAGTACTGGGGTAGGACCCATCCACCAGTCTCTCCAACTCCGCAGTGGTGAAGGTAGGGGCCCTTTCCCCAGTGACATGAGCCATGGTCGGTTCCAGACACAGGTCACAGCAGCACTTGCAGTGTAGGTCCTCTCCTGTTGAAGGTCAAGTAGCAAGTGAGAGAACAGATAGAAAATGGTGGTCACATCCGCAGCGGTGCGTACCGCCACCACCGGTGTACATCACCATTGGCCACTGTAACCCATAGGGCCCATAGACAACCAATGAGGAGCTGCACGATGATACTTGACTGCCTCCCGCAACGGTGCACAATGTGAGCTGCATTACCTCATTTCCAACTGTCCATCCACACAGGACAGGCAGATGCCATTTAAGGGGGGGGGCAGGCCTTGGCACCTAACTGCATCACAGTACACATAGGCACCATTTGGGCCTATCCAACAACATACTGTTTCAGTCAAACATGCAATGCAGTGTACAGTTTGGAAATGTGGAATACTGACCAGATGCTCATCATGTTTCCCCCTAGATTGCAACCGCTGTGGATGAATAGGAGATGGAGACATCCCCCCGTGTACAGACCCCTGGTGGACTTGGCAACAATGGAGGACAGGCACATTATCCTCACCTAAAGGCTTGACAGAGCCACAATCACAGAACTGTGTGGCCAATTGGTTCCAGACCTGATATCTGCTATCCAACACCCCACTGGGATCCCCCCTCTTGTGCAGGTGCTATCTGTGCTCCATTTCTTGGCAACTGGTTCTTTCCAAGTGACAGTGGGCTTGGCAGCAGGAATGTCACAACAAATGTTCTCAATAGTGCTAACAATAGTGTTGTCTGCCCTGATGAAACACATGCACAGTTACATTGTTTTCCCCCAGGTGGAGGATTTGGCCACAGTGAAAGCTGACTTCTATGCAATGGGACATATCCCCAACATTATTGGGGCAATTGATGCTACACATATTGCCTTTGTCCCCCCACGGAGAAATAAACAGGCGTTCAGAAATCGAAAGAGCTTTCACTCGATGAATGTTCAGATAGTGTGCCTGGCAGACCAGTACATCTCCCATGTCAATGCAAAGTATCCTGGCTCTGTGCATGATGCCTATATCCTGAGGAATGCCAGCATCCCATATGTGATGGCTCAACTCCAGAGTCACCGGGTGTGGCTACTAGGTGATCCCATGGTTCCCATCCAGTATATGTTGGTGTATGGGCATGGGGTTGGCCCTAAGGGTTACTGTGTGTCTAACAGGTATTCCCTGATATTTGCAGGTGACTCTGGGTACCCCAAACTCTCATGGCTAATGACCCCAGTGAGGAATCCCAGGACAAGGGCAGAGGAACATTACAATGAGGCACATGGGCGAACAAGAAGGATTATAGAGAGGACATTCTGCCTCCTGAAGGCCAGGTTTCGGTGCCTAACAGGTGGTTCCCTGTGCTAATCACCCAAGAAGGTCTTCCAGATCAGCGTGACATGTTGTATGTTGTACAACCTTGCCTTAAGTCACCAGGTGCCTTTTCTGCAGGAGGATGAGGCTGGAGATGGGCATGTGGCAGCAGTGGACCCTGTGGACAGTGACGAAGAGGAGGCAGAGGATGAGGATGAGGTCAACAGAACATCAATCATTCAACAGTACTTCCAGTGACAGACATGTAAGACACTATAACTTCACCTTCCATTGACAGTTATGTGTTGGATATTGTCAATGGCAGGCTGATTTTCACACTACTATGGCAACTTACTGTACCCTTTGGCATGTCTATTTTCAGATATGTGTGCCCCACTCTGGCTCCTGGTGTGTTGACTGCAGACAACTACAGGTCATACCTATGTATATATTACTGTACAGTTGAATTGCAATGTTTACAGCTTGTTATACGAATACATAGTTCAATCAATTGACAGACTCCATACTTATATTTTTTACACGTTTGTTTATTTATGTGCTAATAAGTGGAGGGGGTATTGCAATGGGCTGGGATGGTGGTGAAGGAGAGTCCAGGGTAAAGTTCCAGTCTTTTTGTATCACAAGTGCATTGTCCAAGGAGTCATAGGAAGTGGAGCAATGGCAGTTCAAGGTGGACAGGGTGACAGAATGGGACACAAGGGTGACATTCAGGAGAGTCTTATTTCCTGGTGGGGGTCTTGGCAATATTCCCTGGCTTCTGCCTGGATCGCAGGGACCATTTGCGGGGTTGTTCTCCTTCTGCCAAGGGAGGGGTGCTGATGGCTTGTTGTTCCTGTGGCGGGGCCTCCTGTCCACTAGCATCAGCGGAGGTGGAAGGCTGTTCATCATTTTAGTTAGTGTCAGGGGCCCGTTGGTGTGCCACTGCCTCCCACATGGTGTTGGCCATGTCTTCCAGTACCCCTGTAATGGTGACCAGGGTGGTGTGGATGTCCCACAGATCCTCCCTGATCCCCAGGTACTGTCCCTCCTGCAGCCATTGAGTATCCTGCAACTTGGCCAGTAGCTGGCCTATCGTCTCCTGGGAATGGTGGTATGCTTCCAGGATGTTGGTGAGTGCCTCATTGAGAGTTGGTTCCCTGGGCCTGTCCTCCCCCTGTCGCACAGCAGTCCTCCCAGCTTCCCTGTTGTCCTGTACCTCTGTCCCCTGGACCGTGTGCCCACTGCCACTTACCCCTGGTCCCTGATCGTCCTGTGTTTGTGGGATGGTGTGGGGTCCCTGTAGTGGTGGACACACTGCTAATTGACGTGTCCTGGGGACAGTAGTATGGGCCCGCTGGGTGGGTGCTGTGCTGGTGTTTCCTGATGGGGGAGGCTCTGTGATGTTATGCGACTGTGCCTGGGTAACCGACTGTCCCGAGGTCCCTGATGGGCAAAGTTGGTCATCCTGATCCAGGCATGCAGAGCTGCTTTCATCACTGTGGGCCTCTTCTGGTGGGGACTAGATGTTGCTGGCACCTCCTCTATGGTGATGTTGTGTGGGGGACCTGAGGGGATGTAAATGAAGTGTTATTGTTTCTGCATGTGCCATCTTGTGCATGGGTGTGTTGCCCTCTATGGTTTTTATTGCCCTGGCAGTTTAGGCTTGTGTGAGTGGTGATTTGGTGGGCTAGGTGATTGTCTCACGTGTGCATGCTTTGATGATGGGTGTCCATGCAGGTCTGTGATGGGTGTCCATGCATGCAGGGCTTGGTTGTGGGATGGGTGAGTTGTGAAGGTGGGTGTGTGGGAGGTGGTGGAGTGATGGGAGTGAGGGTGAGAGTGAGGGTGTGGGGTATGTGATGGCATGCAGGTGGGGGGGGGGTGAAAGTAGTAAAGATTTGACTTACCAGAGTCCAGTCCTCCTCCTACTCCTGCCAGGCCCTCAGGATGCAGTATTGCCAAGACCTGCTCCTTCCATGTTGTTAGTGTGTGGGAGGAGGTGGGGGGCCACCACCAGTCCTCTGTACTGCTATCTGGTGTCTTGCTACCATGGAACGTACCTTCCCCGTAGGTTGTTCCACCTCTTCCCAATGTCATTGCTTGTTCTTGGGTGCTGTCCCACGGTGTTAACCCTGTCCACGATCCGCCGCCATAGCTCCATCTTCCTGGCAATGGAGGTCTGTGCACCTGTGATCCGAATCACTGTGGTTCTACCCGGATGATTTCCTCTACCATGACCCTAAGCTCGTCCTCTGAGAACCTGGGGTGTCTTTGTGGTGCCATGGGTGTAGTGTGTGTGTGTTTTTTAGTGGTGTGGGTATGTGGGTGTGGTGTGTATGTGTGTCAGGTGTGTGTAGTTTGAATTGCCCAATGTAGTGTTGTTTTGTTAGTTTGTGTGTATTTTTAGCGCGATGGTATGTACCGCTAATAGTTTACTGCGGTTGAATGTCCGCTGCAGTGCTTCGTGGGTCATAATGCTGTGGGTGTAGTTCTGTTGGCGTAATGGTGTGGGTTTTGCTACCACCAGTCTATCACTGACCTATGGGCTGGCGGACTTGGGTGTGTGTCTGTATAGTGACAGATTGCTATGTGTGGGTCATAATATGGGTAGCGGTAAACCGCTGCAGCAGTGGTATGTTGACGGCAGTCAGCATGGCGGTGAGCGGGACTTACCGCTAATGTCAAAATGCGGGCCAAATTCTTTAAAAATTCATATCTCCAGTTCCCCTTATCCGATGTGAATCATGTTGGTGTCATTTTAAACATAACAATATACTCTATTGTTATAAATTGCTGTTGGATTTTTTGTGTGTTTTGTGTTTTACTTATTTATTGTTTTGTGATTTTTGAGTGCTTTACTTACTTGTCTCCTAAGTTAAGCCTTCCCGGTCATTGCCAAGCTATTAAGGTTTGAGCTGGGTTTAATTTATTGAGACTGGACCTAAGTGGGGGTTAGTGACTTAATGCTAATTGTAAGTATTTACCTTCCCCTAACAGTAATCCACTTGCCAACACACAGGAAGTTTCTTGAAAGACATTTCCTTCCAATGCTATAACCTAACACCACACCCCACGGAATTGCTTGAAATGCCTTTCAGATGGGTAGCTGATGGCCACAGTGTGCATAGCAGTAAGGTGTTTTATTGTCGTCTTCTATACCAGAAAGTTCATGCTTTATATATATTTTTGGGCAAGTAAGTAGATAGACAGCATGACCATTTCTACAGTTAACTTTTTTCCTTTATTTAATAGGTTTCTGTGAAAATGGTCCTGTATAACTTTTGCAATACACCTATTTTTACGGGCTTTACATTAAGCACATTTCATGAATCCAGTTTCAAATCTTTCATATCTGGCATCCTGAACTTTGTCTAAGTAACTAGAGATCAAATCATCCTGAAGGGATCTAGTACATCTATATATTTTAGCTGGTTTTACTGGTGTATACTATCTTATAATTGGGTCCAATTTCAAGTTCTGGAAGTGTTCTATCATAATTTAGCCAATTCCAAGAGATGGTTTACTATGTGTCAGAAGGAACCTGCCACTTCAGATTGTTAGAGTTTTGTTGAAAATAACAACCCTTAAGCCTTTTTAAGTCTAGATTGTCAAAAAATAGTCTTTAGATTCCTCTTTGTGTAACTTCTGGCCTTAATTCACAAAATGATGGATCCCTGTTATCTCATGAAAGTTCCTAATCTCGCTTGACAAGTATGCCAATCTGCTGAATTGGTGGTGGGAGGAGCAGGTGCTCTAGAGCGATTCCATAACATACCAAATGTGATTTCATGGCTTCTCTCTGTGTATGATATATTTCTTATCTAGCAAGGGACTAAAAAGAAGGCTGAACTGTTCATTAAAGCTCCAAATATTATTCAATAGAAGTTGTACATTTCTGGACTGATTGACACTTTTACTGGTCAATATTGGTACTTGAAGGTGATGGTACAGAAGGTACGATACAAATGATCTTGTAAAGAAAACTGACATCAGGTAATATTAAGTTGCCTGCTAGTTGTGTATGACAACAGAGCTTTATTCGATCAGTGATCATCAAAGCAAAACATAATCAATATTACCATAAATAAATGTAAAAAATATAAAATACAATTCCATCCCAAGAGCATAATACCACATGGTGACACCACCTAAAAGAATAAAATACAAATCTATCCTAAAATCATAATTCTAAATAAAAAGAGATCACCTCCTCTGGCCTTGTTAAACAGAAAGAGCTTATTCCTCTAATCTTTTACTGATGTAAAAATTCCTTATGCGCCATGCTGATAATAAATATTTACTAACAGAAATTATTAACATTTTGGTGGAATCACTTTTTAAAATTCTCAGTGCTAGTGCACATTCCCTGATTCCCATTTGTCGACATAGGTCACGGATCCACTTGGACCTTGGAACCATGTATGCAGGGCAAAAAAACATAAAGTGCACCACTGTTTCAGAATTAGTACCACACACAGGACAAGTATCATTAGTCACATTTGGATCCCATCTACACACCACGGTCTTCAATGGTAAGGTCCCAAAGCGAAATCTAGCATATAGGCTTTTGCCTAAAATATCAGGTATAACGTCTAGATAAGGTTCAAACCTTGGGTACCATTTGGTGTCAATAAATGAATTAATTAAACGACTGCATGATTTGTGAGTAATGACATTGTTCCTCAAATAAGACCAATAAATACGCTTCAGTGCTTTGAGATGGGCTTTCTCGAGTTTGTGAGGGTTATCCCAGTAGTCTCCTAGCCCCAATGTCTTGAACCAAGTGGATACATGCTTGACCCACGGAGTAGAAGCTGAATTAGTAGATGTTAACAGATCTAGAAGTGAAGCTTTATAGATGTCTAGTTCGGGGATGGTCCATAGCCTGACCCAGTACATCAAAGGTCTTAAATTTATCAGGT
This sequence comes from Pleurodeles waltl, assembly GCF_031143425.1. Lineage (NCBI taxonomy): Eukaryota > Metazoa > Chordata > Amphibia > Caudata > Salamandridae > Pleurodeles > Pleurodeles waltl. The sequence continues at coordinate 307,667,948 of NC_090450.1, read as the reverse complement.
CGGCTATCCGTTTTATACCCAGGTCCAAGAACAAGGAGATCAACGGGGTACTGGGAGGACAAGCAACAAAGGGCCCTTGCAAAACTATTCTCCCCAAGGGTGAGCCTGTTGGTGTCAGAAAAGCCCCATACTTATGCACCATACACGCCGGCTCCCTGTGCCTTTGCTGCATAGATCTTAATAGCCGGGGAGACCGTTTTTGTAGTAGTGCTCCTATAGAAGCACAAGATGGATGCTGCATTATGCTGGAGAAGGCCAGTGCTTTTATTAATCTGTTCTTCCCAACGTAAATTGTCAGTTATCCTTACTCCTAGGTAATCTATGAAGCTGACCTTATCCAGAGGATCATCATCAAGAAAGATGGTACACTTCTTCCGTTTCCCAGAATGCAACACCATTAGCTTCGTTTTCTTAGGATTTAGCTCTAGTCCATAATCCTGGCAGAATGCACTAAATCTGTCAATGAGGATTTGCAACCCCATAGGAGTCTTTGAAATTAGAAGCGAGTCGTCAGCAAAGATCCCATCCCCTGCACTGAGATGGAAATATATAGTGACATTTTATGTGCTAAAAGAATTTTCAGTGTCAGAACGTGCATGTTAACAGTATGATTCTAGTTCATATATTCATACACTTTTGAATAGCCGGCACTTAAAAAAATATATAATGGTTTTAGGCTTTAGCACTAATGTGCAAGAGAATGTTCACATTATTTGTATCACTTGCCATTACAATCAAGAAGTTTATTTTTTCACCCTCAGTGATTTATATGAGCTAGTCAAGGATAACTCTCCATGAGAGAAATTAGGACTTTGAAGGCATGCCAGACAACAGTGAGCAGAGTGGTTACTTGCAGAGCTGTGACAAGGTCATCAGTAGTCTGTGTCTCATAACATTTTTTCCTGCAAATAAAAAATTTAGGCCCATATTTATACTTTTTTAGTGCTGAATTTACGTAATTTTTTGATGCAAAAGCAGCACAAACTCACAAAATATAATTGTATTTTGTAAGTTTGCGCTGCTTTTGCGTAAAAAAAATGACACAAATGTGGCTCTAAAAAAGTATAAATATGGGCCTTAGCCTCATCTAGTAAAAAGCCCAGGGACAGGAAAGTTGCATGAAGGTCAGGTATGCCTGTGTATTGACTTTACCAAGATCCTAAACCAGCAAAACCTTTGATGTTTAATGTTTAGACGTGTAGTAATCCTTAAAAATTAACCATCTAATATGATGTCTGTTTTCATATTATTTTTATTGTAATGTTTAATGCTAATATTGTATTGAATTCTGCATTTATACTGTTTGGCTTATTATCCGCCAAATATTGACCTTCAATAAAGAATTTAAAAATAATTGTGTGTTTGCTTGTGTGTGTGTGTAGCTGTGGAGAAAGGTTGTTATAACTCATAACAAAAAATCAAAATGCTTGCTAGTCTCTGGCACATTGTTACATGTCCAATAGGCTTACTCACCATGTTAACTGAAGGAAAAGCAAAAGACATAACTTGTGAATCCTTCCACTTAAGTTGGTATGCTGATCAACACCTGTGCTTGTTTAAGGGCCAGGAAAGATCTACTGGGTCATGTTCACAACCTTTGTTAAAATGTAAGATATAAAAAATGGAGGGTGAAAGCAGAAAGCGTAGTACTCTCAGTAGTCATACAGAAATACTTGGCACTTATTACTAATACATCTATTTTAATATAGGTTACTCTTTATTCAATTCAATTAGGCCCTCCCAATTCGGCTGGAGGGTTTACTGAGTGCTTAACTATTAAAAAAGTTTCTCACAATTGATTTTGGTTTGAATCATATTCTGAATCTATTGAAAAATAGCAGGTGGGAATGTACACATAAGGGTTAATATTAGGGGTAAAGTCAGTAATTACTGGACTTCACAAGGATTTCCTTTGAAGTTAAGGGGAACTGAGGGTAGATCTTGCTTCTGAGAGGCTGTTATTGGGCATTTTGCCATATCGAAGCCAAAAAGCCCTCCACGTTGCCTACAATAAAAAAAGTCAGACGTTCCCCACCCATTTGCAAGACCATGCATTATGAATCAAGAGGGAACTACCACACATAGTGGAACCAATTACCATTCCTTTTTAAGATACAGAATTTTTCCATGAAATCAAATCTATTCATGAGACACTATGGACCTGATTTAAAACTAGGGGGACAGGTTATTCCATCACAATGGTGAAGGTTGTCCCTTTTGCCATAATTTAAATCCCATTATATTCTATGGGATTTAGGTTTTGGCGGATGGGCTATTCGTCACCCTTGTGACAGAGTAACCCCTTCACCGACTTCTAAGTTAGGCCTTATGATGTTTATAAAGACTATTGTGAGCCTTCCTTATAATAGGATAAAGAAAATAATAGTAGTTTGTGATGTAGAGGCCTTATACTGCAATATATTTCAGCAAAGACTGCTAGAGGCATTTAGAATATTAGAGAAAAGAATAAATAAATATAGATTGCCTACAGATTTTTGTGAGGAAAGGCCTCTTTTTGACATGGTTAGCCCCCACTTTTTGTCTGATGTATGATGTAGCCTAGAAATTGTAGTGCTCAGGACTCCTGCTAACCAGGTTCCCTGGGCCAGAGCTCTTTCCCTAAAATGGTTGTGATGCATTGACACAATTGGATACACCTTTACCTACCACTATAAGTCCCTAGTAAAGGTACTTAGGTACTCAGGGCATGGGGTACTAAGGATAGGCCCCTGAGGACTGGGAAAAACATAAAGAATTTAAAGATAGAAGAAATAAGAGAGCTGATTCTCCACACCCGGAGAATTCCGAAAGGAGATACAATCTCAGAAATAGGGAGAATATTAAAACTCCAGACAGATATACTGATTCACATCCCTCTCATTCCTTTCAGGACGCACCGGATAGACGTAGCGAGAGATGAGGCCGTCCTGATTGACGTCCTGAATACATGAAACAATGAAACAAAAGAAAGACTTGCCGCAGTCTACAATTAAAAAGGAAGAAAAGACTCCTCAGCAAAAGCCACAGTTTAAAAAGAAAAATGTGGCAGCACTGTCAGCTAAAAATGCCAGTACACTTGAGAACACTGTTGAGGAACAGTACGTGGGCAGTGACTCTGTTAGACAGCAAAGGTCACGATATGTCGCCAGAGTCTGAAAGATCATCTGGATGCGACAGCAACTAGCGTTTTAATTGCGGACAGCCGCGTTCTCCCAACCGACAGGGTTTATGATGTAAAAATTCAAATAGAGGGAGACGTGGGGCGCACCATTGGTGTGATATTCTGGAATGAACTCACAAGTGACCTCCCATTGGCTGAAAGAGACTGGCCACCTGAGCAGGTACGTAAGCACCCACATGGCGAAGATGTAATTTTGCCTTCCTTCTCTCTCTTCTCCGGAAGCAGAAAAACAAGCCTATGCTGTTGAATGGGCTTCAGCGCAGGCACATGCGTTATACGGCAATCATGTAGGTTGGGACAAGGAGTCTCCTTGTCATGTTATTCCCGTTAGGTCTATACACCAACCAGAGCCACAATATCCTGTTAAACATGAAGCAAAAGCTCCATTGAGGGAGATCCTCACTCAGCTCGAGTATCAGGGAGTAATTGAGCCCTGTACATCTGCAATGAATAACCCGTTATTCCCCGTTGCAAAGCCGGACCATTCCTACAGAATAGTCATTGATTGCAGACATTTAAATAGTCATACATGTACATATGCTATATAAAACTCACATAGCACAGAACTAATAAACAATATAGTGCGTAAAAAATATAAAACAACATTGGATATTTCTAATGGATTTTTCTGCCAGAATTTAGCACATGAAAGTCGGGACCTGAGTGCATTCTCATTTGGCTCACAATAATGCTTCTGTTGTTCATCCCAAGGCTATAAAAACAGCCCACTGCTGTTTTCAGCCAGTGTAACATCTATATTACATGATATTGATCCCGAGGCGTTATCCTACATGGATGACATATATCTCAACAGTCATCTTGTAAGGGTCGATCAGATCATTTTGGGATTTTCAGACCTCGGTTACAAATTTAACTTTCAAAAATGTAAGATTGCCTTTCTCAGTGTATTGTTCCTGGGATACGAGCTATCGAACGAGGGGAAGAGCCTGGCCCCGCACTTTCTAGAGAAATGTGCACAATTGCACCCTCCTAACACTCTTAAGAAACTACAGTCTTTACTAGGTTTCTTCAATTTCGGCAGAATTTATATTCCAGACTATGCACAACGTATCAAGCCACTTTATGACTTGGTTCAGCCCAATTTTTCTGGCAGACACTAACAGTTGAACACACACGCATCCTTAGGAAATTGCAGCTGGACATGCTAGAAGCTAAACACTTGCACACATGTGACAATAAAACGAATTTGGTCATCAGAATAATTGCTGGTGCCATTGGATTTACTTATGTCACCTTCAATGAAGGCGACACAGTACCCATAGCATATAAATCACATTTATACTCAAACACAGAACAACGTTTTGCACCTACAGAAAAGATTCTGACGCCGGTTCAGATGGTTGTCATAAAGGAGAGGCCACTTGCCCGGGAGAAACGCATTATTGTCGTTACCCCGGTGCCAGCCTTAGGGGCTGTCACCAAAGCAAGCGTTTCCAACGCAAAAGCATTACATCCACATTGGATACAGTGGGCAACGTCTCTGACCGTCACTGATGTTGATTACATCTTTGATCCAAAACTTCAGACACAAGAGTTTCTCCAGTACGAACAGGAGCACCCCGCTCCTCTAAATATCTTACCACTTGACAGATACCATCCTGTCATTTACACTGATGGTTCAGCACAACCCGCTGTAGGTACTAAACATCAGTACTCAGCCGCTTGCGCAGCCGTGAGTGGAGTGATGGAAGTTGGAGTCTTTCACCCACACAACACCTACACGCAGACCCTAGGGGACTGCACAGCTCAGTTGGCTGAACTTAAAGCTCTTATATTAGCATTAGAATACACAGAGCCAGAATGCCTGACTTTGATAGTCTGTGATTCATACTACTGTGTTCAGTCATACAATGATTATCTTAATCATTGGAAGCTGAAAGGGTTTAGGGATTCTAAAGGGAACACCATTAAACACAAGACATTGTGGGGGAGGGTGGCTGATTATAAGAATAAGCTACCATGTGTCCATGTAGTACATACATTGGACCATCAACGTGTAGGAGTACACTTTACCGGCAACACTTTAGCTGATGAAGCAGCCAACTCTGCAGTAGCTACGGCTTCTGTGGCTGCAGTGACTCGTTCACAGACGAGATTGGATAATGAAATACTGACTGCCGTGAAAGCTTCAGCTGCAGGCAAGCCCCTCCCGAAAGGATACCCTACAAATTATTCTTACCATATCAGTGCACAGATTGTTGCCTATGCTACGATTCCTGGGGTTGGAGATCCAGTGATCCCAAACGAAGACCAGAGATTAGATCTAGTAAAAGCAGCACATGAGGGTGTCGCTTTTGTACACGCTGGTATTTCGGCCACAATAACACTCTTACAGAAATGCTTCTGGTGGCCTGGTCTCTGCAGATGGACAAAGAAATATGTTCTTGGTTGTGACATTTGCCAGAAAATAAAGGGCTCCAATATCAAACACCCACCACAGATATCCCTCTTAGTGTCCAGCAGGCCACTACAATGTGTGTACCTGGACCATTGCGGTCCACTCCAACTTGATGGTGCATACAAATACATCTTAGTAGCTGTAGATTCTTGTTCTAGATTCCTGTGGGTATAACTCGAACTGTTATAAAATAACATATGCAGTTGCAGCATTCCATTCGGACCAGGGCCCTGCATTTGCCTCTAAGGCACTCAGGGACACCAGGCGGACGATGGGTGTTGAACTCCATGGGGGTGATTCTAACCCTGGCGGTCGGTGATAAAGCGGCGGCCAAACCGCCAACAGGCCGGCGGTCGAAAAAATGGAATTCTGACCCTGGCGGGAACCGCCGACACAGCCCGCCACATTAACACTCCGCCAGCCACGGCGGTACAGACAAACAGCGCGGCGGTCACCGCCAACAGGCAGGCGGCAGACAATGTACCGCCCACAGTATCACAACTCACCAATCCGCCACCTTTTCCGGGGCGGGAGCCCCGCCGATAAAAACACGGCGGAAACAGACTACGAACGGGAAAACGCTCACCAAAACACACTCCACGAGTACGGAGGACAGCATGGAACCCGAATTAAACATCCTACCTGCTCTCGTCTACCTGCTCATCTACCACGAGTACGAACGCCGGCGCATACGACAACGGTGAGGACTGCACCTACGTCACACGGGAGGGAGGAGGACGAAAGGTTACGGGAACACACATATGCGACCCCCACCCCCCCAAACAATGTACACACCAATGCAGAGCTACAATGCACAGTGACACCACCCAAACCCCCCTGAAAAATGCAAAGACATAATTAAATTGTGAAGAAAAATTTAAATAAAAAATAGACTCTGATAAATATAGGTCAACTATGCAAAATATCCATACCAAAATAATACTATATACACTGCCATGGAGAACCGAGGCAATTAGTCCTCTACATCAAAATTAAATAGAACAGTCCGTGGGCCACAGTGTAGCGACACAAGGGCAAAGCCCACACAGGAGACCTGAGTCCTTTGGAGAGAACACTGCAGGGGCATCTGATGAAAAAACTACAGGCACCTCAGGGGGAAGGGAAGGGGGGGGCACCACAGCCACATGAGTCCACAACGCCAGATCCACGAAGGGGCCACCATGCCCATTGATGTATCCTGGGGAGTGCAAAGCCACAGTCTCTCAAGTCCCTACAGTGGGTGGATTGCCCACTGTGCCATCCTGGGGAGTGCAAAGCCACAGTCTCTCAAGTCCCTACAGTGGGTGGATTGCCCACTGTGCCATCCTGGGGAGTGCAAAGCCACAGTCTCTCAAGTCCCTACAGTGGGTGGCTTGCCCACTGTGCCATCCTGGGGAGTGCAAAGCCACAGTCTCTCAAGTCCCTACAGTGGGTGGATTGCCCACTGTGCCATCCTGGGGAGTGCAAAGCCACAGTCTCTCAAGTCCCTACAGTGGGTGGATTGCCCACTGTGCCATCCTGGGGAGTGCAAAGCCACAGTCTCTCAAGTCCCTACAGTGGGTGGCTTGCCCACTGTGCCATCCTGGGGAGTGCAAAGCCACAGTCTCTCAAGTCCCTACAGTGGGTGGATTGCCCACTGTGCCATCCTGGGGAGTGCAAAGCCACAGTCTCTCAAGTCTCTACAGTGGGTGGCTTGCCCACTGTGCCATCCTGGGGAGTGCAAAGCCACAGTCTCACAAGTCTCTACAGTGGGTGGATTGCCCACTGTGCCATCCTGGGGAGTGCAAAGCCACAGTCTCTCAAGTGGATGACAGTGGGTGGGCTGCCCACTGTGCCATCCTGGAGAGTGCAAAGCCACAGTCCATCAGGTGGATGACAGTCTCCACTGGTCAAGGAGGAGGCATGGTGGGCACAGTGAACCATAAACAGTGCTTGACAGGAAGGGCCCAGCGGAGCGGTGCATGACAGGAAGGGCCCAGCGGAGCGGTGCTTGAGACGGCGGGGCCCAGCGGAGCGGTGCTTGAGACAGCGGGGCCCAGCGGGGCCCAGCGGAGCGGTGCTTGAGACGGCGGGGCCCTCTTCAGCGGTGCCTATCTTCTCGGCAGGGCCCTGTTCAGCGGTGCTCTTCTGCACGGCGGGCCCTGTTCAGCAGTGCCTATCTTCACGGCGGGGCCCTGTTCAGCGGTGCTCTTCTGCACGGCGGGCCCTGTTCAGCGGTGCCTATCTTCACGGCGGGGCCCTGTTCAGCGGTGCTCTTCTGCACGGCGGGCCCTGTTCAGCGGTGCCTATCTTCACGGCGGGGCCCTGTTCAGCGGTGCTCTTCTGCACGGCGGGCCCTCTTCAGCGGTGCCTATCTTCACGGTGGGGCCCTGTTCAGCGGTGCTCTTCTGCACGGTGGGCCCTCTTCAGCGGTGCACATCCAGTAGGTCAAGGGAGCCAGACCTGGGCTGGACTCCCTGCTCAGTCGCCCTCCGACCGTGATGTTTTTGGACCCTTCGGTGACGGAGTCCTGGGCCCTTTGGTGTCCTCCTTTACATCTGGGATGTGGCATGTGGGGCCCACCTGCTCCGCACTCCTGCTGGCTGACTTCTCCGCCCTGCTGCCCTTTCGCTCCTTAGATGGGGCTCTCGGGCCCTTGCCTCCCCTAGATGTTGTGGCTGGTGAAGTGGGCGAACTTTGCTCCTTAGGGGCAGCCGTGTCAGTCCTCGCACGGCGGCCCTTTTGTTTCCTGGTCCTCTTGCCGGTGGGGGGCTGGATGTGTCCTTGCTGCTGATTGAGGTGTCACTGCTGGCAAAGGGTGGACTCCAGAACCCATGCACAACAGTGACACTCGAAGCTGGGCTGGTGGTGGCTGTGGTGCTCTTGGGACTCTTTGCAGATGGAGGGGGTAGGTCATCGGAGGGAAAGAGGTTAAGATTAGCCAGGAAAAGTTTTTTAGGGCCAAGGTAAAGGGTAGGAGAAGTGGTGATGGGCGTGGAGGAAGAGGATGTGGTTGTAGGAGAGTCAGGTGTGCTGTCATTGGGTGAAGGTGCTGGTGCTGTAGGCTGTCGTGAGGTGGATGTCTGTTGGGTGGGTGGCTGCCTGCGTTTGTGTGTCTTGGAAGAGGGGGTGACAGACACAGTGGGAGAGGACACAGGGGACGTGTAAATGGCAGTGGGGGTGGTGACTGCACGCGTGCGGACTGTACAGGAGGGTGTGGTGGTGATGGAAGCACTGGCTGATGTTGGTGTGCATGCAGGTGTGAGTGTAGACGTCACAGGGAGGGAGGAGGGAGACGAGGAGGAGGGGGACACAGGGGTGGTAGTGACTGTTGGAATGTCTGCATCTGTGTGTTGCTTGGGTGAGTGTTTGTGGGATCTGTGGTCCTTGTGTCTGGATGAGCTGCCCTTGGGTGTTGAGGTGTGTGCAGGCTGGTCAGATGGTGTGGATGGGATAGGCTGAGGAACAGGAGACAGTGACAGGGTGGAGGCAGTCAGAAGAGGGAGGCTGGAAACAGGGACAATGGCTGCCGTCAGTGCTGAGGCCAGAGCAGTGAACGATCGTTGATGGGCAGCCTGACCCGAACGAATGCCCTCCAGGTAGGCATTGCTCCGATGCACCTCCCTTTCTACCCCCTGGATGGCATTCAAAAGGGTAGTCTGCCCAACAATGAGCGTCCTCAGAAGGTCAATGAGCTCCGCACTGAGGGCAGCAGGGGTGACAGGGGCAGGGGCTGAGGTGCCTGGGGCGAAGGAGACGCCCACCTTCCTGGGCGAGCGGGCACGGAGCGTAGGCTGAGGGGCTGCAGGGAGGGCGGGGCTGGTGCGCTGGGTGGCGGCTGTACCTGTAGAGGCGGGGGGCACGGATGTTGCCGCCCCCGCTAGGGAGCACCCATCCGAGGACGTGTCTGTGTCGCTGGTCTCACCACCGGTCCCCGTTGTGGTGCTCCCCTCGCCCTCCGGATCACTGGTGCCCTCGGTGTCTGTTCCTGGGCCCACCGGGGCCTTGTGACTTGCAGCTCCCTCGTGCTCCGATGCCAATTCTCCTCCGCCTGATGATGCTAATGCACACATGCACAAGAAGATGAAGAAGAAGGGTGGGGGGAGAAAAAAGAAGACCAGGTTGAGTGCATGCAATGTCAACACCGTTGGCGGAGAGGACAGACACAGGAGCCTCATGCACTAAGCCGCGCATTCGGGGTACACTACTCAGTACTTATGACTAGGACAACAGGTCAAGAGACGACAAACGCGCACATGTGTGAGGCTGGACCATCAATAGCTGTACTTGTCACCCTACAGAGGTGGGGGCCGGGAGCACAGGGCCATGCCTAAGGGAGAGGACTACACTACAGAAAGCGCCCTGGCCTAATGTCACCCACAACCCTCCTCCCCCACCCAGACGCCTCCACTGCGCAGAAAGATAGCAGAATGTGCTGATACTCACCACCTTGTGTCTGCTGTGATGCTCTCAAGCGCCCATCCAAATCAGAGTAGGCCACCGCCAGGATCCGGGACATCAGGGGGGTCAGGGTATGACTGGCACCCCTCCTAGGTTGGGAGGCCATCCCCAGCAGTGACTCGGCGGTCTTCCTGGTCCCGCGGCGGATGTCCTCCCACCTCTTGCGGCAGTGGGTGCCCCGTCTGACGTGGACCCCCAGGGCCCGGACTTCCTTGGCGATGGCACGCCAAATCTTGACTTTCTGATGGGCGCTGACCTATGTGACATGTACAGGGTGGGAAGGAAACATTCATCAACTTACTGCATGTTAGATGTGATTGGCCCCCCCTCCCCAACCTTGCCATATGGCACATGTTCTCATCTGTCGGGCGTTGCACTCCTCATTCGCCCCCCACCCCACCAACTTACATCCACCCCACTCCACACAGGCATCGCCCATTCCATGTGCACCCGGTGTACTTACCTGTTGGTCTGGAGGACCGTAGAGTAACGCATACTGGGGGAGGACCCCATCCACAAGCTTCTCCAACTCTTCAGACGTGAAGGCAGGGGCCCTTTCCCCAGTCGCAGCAGCCATTGTCACTTCCAGACCGAGGTCACAGCAGCACTTGCAGTATAGGTCCTCTCCTGTGGTCTCGAGTGATTAAACAGATAGAAAATGGCGGTCACGCCCGCGGCGGTGCGTACCGCGGCGGTGCGTACCGCTACCGCCGGCGCACATCGTCATTGGCTCCTGAAACCCATAGGCTTCAATGTTAACCAATGCGGCTGCGTATAGCGGTCTTCGACCGCCTCCCGCCACGGTGTGCTCCGCCAGCGCATTGACCTCACATCCCATTGTCCCACTTCACAGGTCAGGCAGCCGCCATTTCAAGGGCCCACATGGCATAATTTCTACTGCGACACACAGGCCTAGGCCTTGCATTGCCACACATACACGCCTTTCAATACATAGATAATCGTGTGCTATGCAAGCTGTGGTGAACGTACCTGTGATTTGCTTGACTCCATACTCCATGTTGTCCTTCCTAGGCACCGTCCGCTGGGACTTGCGAGGAGAAGGATGAATCCTCGCGTGTACCGACCGCTGGTGGACCTGTCGACAATGGAAGAACGCCACATCATACTACGATACCGACTTGACCGTGCCACTATCCATGAACTGTGTGCCCAGCTGGAGCCAGCCCTGATGTCCCCCATCCGCCAACCCACAGGAATTCCCCCTCTGGTGCAGGTGCTGTCAGTCTTCCATTTTCTTGCAAGTGGCTCATTCCAGACAACAGTGGCCATGTCATCTGGAATGTCTCAGCCCATGTTTTCAAAAGTTTTGTCTAGAGTGTTGTCTGCCCTGACGAAACACATGCGGAGTTACATTATATTCCCTGAGGAGGTTGATTTGGCCACTGTGAAGGGTGATTTTTATGCCCTTGGACATATTCCCAACATAATTGGTGCCATTGATGGGACCCATGTGGCCTTAGTCCCCCCAAAAGACGATGAGCAGGTGTACAGAAACAGGAAAAGTTACCATTCTATGAACGTCCAGGTGGTCTGTTTGCCTGACCAGTACATCTCCCATGTGAATGCCATGTTCCCTGGTTCAGTGCATGACGCGTATGTGATGCGTAATAGCAGCATTCCTTATGTGATGGAACAGAGACAACGTGTGTGGCTAATAGGTGACTCTGGTTACCCCAACCTGCCTTGGCTATTGACCCCAGTGAGGAATCCCCGGACCAGGGCAGAGGAACGGTACAATGAGGCCCATGGGCGAACTAGGAGGATCATAGAAAGGACCTTCGGCCTCCTGAAGGCCAGGTTTAGGTGCCTGCATATGACAGGGGGATCCCTGATGTACTCACCAAAGAAGGTGTGCCAGATCATCGTGGCCTGCTGTATGCTTCACAATCTGGCATTGCGACGTCAGGTGCCTTTCCTGCACGAGGATGGTCCAGATGGTGGTGTTGAAGCAGCTGTGGAGCCTGCGGAGAGTGAAGAGGAGTTAGACTCAGAGGACGACACAGACAACAGGGACAGAGTTATCCAACAGTATTTTCAGTAGCACACAGGTAAGATTCACCCACGCCATTTTACTTTTCCTGAAAGCCTCCTGCTTCTCAAATTTGTCTAAGACCCCCCAGTTCTTTTAAACTGATTTTTTGTTTTCCCTTCCCTTTTCAGTGCTGTATGACCCACTGCGTGACTTCTGCTTGGTTAGCCCATGGACTAATGCTTATTGATCTCGGTATGTGTTCAGCACAAAGTTAACAGAACATAAGTGATCTGTAATGTGTTATACATTTGTAAATAATACAGCCTGACTCCTGATTGATTTCAGTGCATTGAGTGATTTATTTTTTGTGCTAGATAATGGTACATGATATTAACACGGTGATGGGTGGGGGTGGAGTAATGTCCATGGCAGAGTCCAGTTCTCAGTCTCACAGGTGCATTGTCCATATGCCTGTGGAAGGATGGAGCAGGGGCAGTTCAAGGTTGGACAGGGTGGCAATGTGGGACAGTGGGATGACTTCAGGGGGTATCTCATGCTGGCGGGGGTCTTGACATCCTACTCTGTCTTTTTTTTGGATCTCAGGCTCCTCTTGCGGGGTGGTTGTTCTTCAGCAGGAGGTGGGGTTCTGGTGGCCTGTCGTTGTGGTGGGGCCTCCTGTTCACTAGCGCCGGCGGAGGTGGTAGGCTGTTCCTGGTCCGGGCTAGTGACAGGGGCCCTGTGTGGTGCCACATGGTCCCGCAACGTGTCTTCTATCCGGTTGAGGGCCTGGACTATGCGTCCCATAGCGGTAGAGATGTTGGTGAGTTGATTGGTGAACCCCATGTAGCGTTCCTCCTGCTGTGCCTGGATCTCCTGGAACCTGGCCAGTACCGTCGCCATCGCCTCTTGGGAGTGGTGGTAGGCTGCCATGATGGTGGTGAGGGCCTCTTGGAGAGTGGGTTCCCTGGGCCTCTCCTCCCCCCCGTCGCACAGCAGCCCTCCGAGTTGCCCTGTTTCCCCCGGCCTCTGTCCCCTGGACGGTGTGCCCACTACCACTGCCCCAGGTCCCTGTTGTTGTTGGGGTGGTGGGTTAGCCTGGGTGCCGTGTAGTGGCAGACACACCGCTGATTGACCTGTCCTAGAGACAGAGGCATGGGCCCGCTGGGTGGGAGCTGTGCTGTTGTTCCCAGAGGGGGTTGGGTCTGCTGTGGCCTGTGTGTGGGGAACCGACTGTCCAGAGGTCCCCGATGGTCCGGGCTGGTCGTCAGGTTCCAGGTCGACAGAGCTGCTGTCATCACTGGGGGCCTCTTCCGGGGGGGGGATGGACATTTCTGGACCCTCCTGGCCGGTGTGTTGGCGTTCGGGTCCTGCATGGGGTAAGAGAGTATGGTTATTGTTTCTGTGTGTGCTATTGCGTGCGATTTATGGGTGCCCTTGTCCCCCAGTGCTGTCATTCCCTTGGGGGAGGTGTTGTGGGGGTGTTTGGGGGGGGGTATGTGCAGTGGTCATGCTTAGGTGATGGGTGTCCATAGTTTGTGGTGGCATGCAGGGGTTGGTGTTGGGTGGGTTGTGCTGGAGAGACATTCTCAGGGAGGATGTGTGATGGGGGCTTGGGGGTGAAGGTGGTGGTGGGGGTTAGCATGCTGGGGGGGGTGAAGTAGTTGAGATTGTACTTACCAGAGTCCATTCCTCCGTGTACTCCAGCGAGGCCATCAGGATGCAGGATGTTTAGTACCTCTTGCTCCCATGCTGTGAATTCGGGTGGAGTGGGTGGGGGTCCCCTGCCAGTCTTCTGCACTGCGATGTTGTGTCGCGAGACCATCGAGCGCACCTTTCCCCGTAAGTCGTTCCAGCGTTTGCGGATGTCGTCTCGATTTCTGGGATGCTGTCCCACCGCGTTGACCCTGTCCACGATCCGCTGCCATAGCTCCGCCTTCCTGGCTATAGTGGTGTGCTGCACCTGTGAGCCGAAGAGCTGGGGTTCAACTCTTATGATTTCCTCCACCATGACCCGGAGTTCTTGATCCGAAAAGCGTGGGTGCCTTTGGGGTGCCATGGGGTGGTGTGGATGAGGTGTGGGGTGGTGTATATGGTGATGAGGGTGTTGGTGTGTGGTGCTTTGTGCTTCTATGTGGTGTGTGTGATGGTGTAGTGTGCCTCTGTGTGATGTAGCTCTCTATTCTGTGATGTGTCTCTCTCTCCTTCGTCTCTGATCTTCGGTCGTAGGGGTTTGTGGGTGATGTGGGTGTGTGTTTTATAGTTGATTGGATGTGTGGGAGTGTTGTTTGTATGTGTGTCAGGTGTGTGTATTTTAAATTGTCCAATGTGGCTGTGTTTTGGATGGGTGTGTGTATTTTGAGCGCGGCGGTGTGTACCGCCAATGGAATACCGCGGTTGAAAGACCGCCGTGTGGATTGGTGGGTCAGAATGGCATGGGCGTGTTTGTGTTGGCGTGGCGGTGGAGGTTTGGTCATCTCCAGTTTTCCGCGGCCCGCTGATGAGGCGGCCTTCCTTGGATGTCGGGTTTTTGGCGGTTTCACAGTTGGTGGTCAGAATGACCGTGGCGGTTTACCGCGGCCGCGGCGGTAGAATGGCGGACTTCTGACCGGCGGTATAGGCCTTTTACCGCCGAGGTCAGAATGACCCCCCATTACTCCTCACCATACCATCCCCAGGGGAAATTTGGTTGTGGAGAGGCGGAACCCTGATCTAAAGCAGTCCTTAACAACTCGAGTATTAGGTTCAGGCTGCAGTTGGCTTCATCACCTATATGGGGTCCAGAGAGCACTGAATAATCTGCCAAGATGGTCCTTGGGGACACACACTCCTTATGAGGTTCTCTTTGGGATACCTATGTATGTTCCAGATCTTGATGCCTCTGGTTTGGTGGCAGCAGAAACACCATTTGACATAAATGGATGTCTCACTGTCTTACAGGAGCTTCAGCAATTTCATGATGATAAATCATCAACCAGGGCTGCCACCTGTTGAGCCTGTGGATGAAGTCTTAACTCCATATCATTCTTCACATAAGGTCCAAAGAGACTTGTCACTTGTGAATATTACAGCAATACCCATTTCTGATGGGATTGTGTGGGACAATATTCCCTTTGATATTTACAGGCCTACTGAGGTTATTCAAATACCATACGTGTTCAAAATATCTATGACAGATGTGATTACACCTGATGTTGTATCTGATGATTGGGATGTCCAAACAGTTGATTCCAAGCTAGCTGAAATGAAAGACTATTCCATATTTGAAAGTGATGATGTATATGAACATACAATGAATTATGGGGAAATATTCTGTTACAACAATTGGGGACATTACTACCTACACCGTGCCACTAGACAAAGGCCATTATTGAACTATACACAATGGGAACACTGTTCAACACCACCAGTGGGGAGCCCAAAACACTATACAGATAAATTTACATATTTTTCTGGGCATGACACAAAAAATGCGGAGTCATATTGTTTTAAATTACCTCCGTCACAGATTAGGAAAATTTTGCTAACTAACACAAAACTGATCTATTCAGATCCCTTTGTTTCCTGGCTCGCAGTTGAAGAATACTGTTAGAAATGGGGTGTATGGTTGGCAGTCAGGTTACCCCCTGTCCAAGCAAGAACCCTCAGTCTAGTCAGGGTAAGTCAAACACAATCCAAATTATCCTGTGCCCACCCTCTGGTAGCTTGGCACTGAGCAGTCAGGCTTAACTTAGAAGGCAATGTGTAAAGTATTTGTGCAATAAATCATACAATAACACAATATAGCACCACAAAAATACACCACACAGTGTTTAGAAAAATATATAATATTTATCTGGATATTTACAGGTCAAAACAATAAAAGATGCAATATGAAATTGTAGAGATATCACTGAAAAATGATATAAAGGGGGTCATTACAACCCTGGTGGACTGTGTTAAAGGTGCGGTAATACTGCAAACAGGCCAGCGGACAAAGAAAGGGAATTATGACCGTGGCGGAAACCGCCAACATAGACAGCCACTTTAACACACCACCCGCCATGGCGGTACAGAGAAGCAGCGCGGCGGCCACTGCCAACAGACAGGTGGAAAACAATGTACCGCCCACAGTATTACAACCCGCCAATCCGCCACCTTTTCCGGGGCGGATTCACCGTGGATAAAAACACGGCGGAAACAGCTTTTGCAATGGGGAAACGCTTACCTTCTACACATCCCACGAGGAAGGAGGACACCATGGAGCCGGAATTACAAATCCTACCTGCCCTTGTCTTCCTGCTCATTTATGAACACCAGCAACGGCGGCGGCGAAGACAACGGTAAGTACTGCACCTATGACATAGGGGAGGGGGGAGGCAAAAGTCAGGGGGACACACACGAAACACCCCCACCCTCGCACATTATAACACACACAGCTATGCATGTCAAAACATCACAGTAACAACCCACAACCCTCCCGAAGAATGCAAAGACCAAAGCAAATCAGTCGAAAAATTGTAATGTATCAAAATACAGTTACCAAATATATACAGATATATATATACACATTCAAAAGTATATACATTACGAGAAGCAGTGCAGGTATGCACATATCAATGTCTGTGCACCACTGGTCCAAACATGCATGGGCGGGGCCCACAATAGATACCTGTCCACAAACAGAGAGAACACTGCTGGGGCATCAGATCGAAATACAACAAGCACCTCAGGGGGAAGGGTGGGCACCTCAGCCGGATTACAGCACCACTCCAGATCCACGACGGGGCTCCATGCCCATTCATGTAGCCTGGTGAGTGCAAAACCACAGTCTCTCAAGTCTCTACAGTGGGTGGTTTGCCCACTGAACAATCCTGGGGAGTGCAAAGCCACAGTCTCTCAAGTCTCTAAATGTGGTTGGTTTGCCCACTGAACAATCCTGGGGAGTGCAAAGCCACAGTCTCTCAAGTGGATAACAGTCTCCACTGGTTCTAGAGGGGGAATGGTGCCCACACTGCATTTAGCTCCCAGTGACGGTTCCTGTACCGTCACAGTCCCAGCTGTACATGGGATAACGATGCTTGATGTGGCGGTGTTTCCTTGTTCAGCGGTGCTTTGCCATGGCGGTCTCTGATCTGTTCAGCGGTTCTCTGCCCTGTTCAACAATGCTGTGCCCTGTTCAGCGGTCTTCACCAAGGCGGTGTTTTCTTGTTCAGCGGTGCTTTGCCATGGCGGTCTCTGACCTGTGCATTGGTGTGTGGCATGACGGTCCCTCATTTTCCAGCGGGGCTGTGGCAGCTGGGGCCCTCCTGGGCACTGACTCCGGCAGTGGTCTCATGACCAGTGACGATACTCGTGCCCTCCTGGGCAATGACTCTGGCGGTGGTCTCCTGACCAGTGACGATACTCGTGCCCTCCTGGGCAATGACTCTGGCGGTGGTCTCCTGACCAGTGACAATACTCGTGCCCTCTTGGGCACTGACTCTGGCGGTGGTCTCCTGACCAGTGACGATACTCGTGCCCTCATGGGCAATGACTCTGGCGGTGGTCTCCTGACCAGTGACGATACTCGTGCCCTCTTGGGCACTGACTCTGGCGGTGGTGTCCTGACCAGTGATGATACTCGTGCCCTCCTGAGCACTGATTCTGGTGGTGGTCTCCTCACCAGTGACGATACTCGTGCCCTCCTGGGCACTGACTCTGGCGATGGTCTCCTGACCAGTGACGACGGTGCTGGCGGTGGCGTCCCGGCCGCCGGGGAGGATGGCGCCCTTCTCCGCCGTGCTGCTCCCACCAGACTGTGCAGACTTCCTCTGGCCCTTCACCACCTTTGGAGGAGTCACAGCTGACTCTGCAATCCCCCTGGGACCCTTGTGAGCAGTTTTGCCGCCCAGAGTCTTCACCCTGTCCCGTCGGCCACTTTCCAACTTGAGATGCTTTACAGGGGGTGGACTGGCAGTGCTTTGGCTCCGTGTCACACTGCTTGCCCTGGTGGCCGGTGCACTCCACACACCTGTAACACGCACCACTGGTACTGGAGTCTTTTTGGCTGAGGTGCTACTACGGGACTTATGAATTGGAGGGGTGGGGATGGGGGCAAAAAGGTCAACGTTGCTGAGGGAGAGTTTATGACGAACACTGGGATAGGTAGCTGGAGGGGGTCTGGGAGTGGAGGAAGAGGAGGTGGTTGTAGGAGGTGTCACTTTAGGTGTTTTGGGTGCAGGTGCAGGTACTGGAGGCTGTCGTGAGGTGGATGGATGTTGGGTGTGTGGGTGCCCACATTTGTGTACTTTGGGAGGGGGCGTCACAGACACACTGGGAGAGGACACAGGGGATGTGTAAATGGGAGTGGGGGTGGTGAGTGCAGGCGAGCGGGGTGTGGTGCTGGGTGTTCTGCTGCGAGTCCTAGTGCCTGTAGAAGTAGTGCATGCAGGTGAGAGTGTAGACGACACTGGGAGGGAGGAGGGAGACGATGACGAGGGGGACACAGTGGAGGCAGTGGATGTTGCTGTGTCTGTATGTGTCTGATGCTTGTGTGAGTGCCTGTGGGATGTGTGGTGCCTATGTTTGCCTGAGCTACTTTTGTGTGTTGAGGTGTGTGCATGCTTGTCTGTTGGTGTGCTTGGGATAGGCAGAGGTACAGGGGATTGGGTCGGGGTGGAGGAAGTTGGAGGGGGGAGGCTAGACACAGGGACAATGGCTGCCATCAGTGCTGAGGCCAAAGATTGCAGGGTTCGATGAAGGGCAGCCTGACCAGAATGAATGCCCTCCAGGAATGCATTAGTGTGTTGCAACTCCCTTTCTACACCCTGGATGGCATTCACAATGGTAGACTGCCCAACAGTGAGTAACCTGAGGAGGTCAATGGCCTCCTCACTGAGGGCAGCAGGGGTGACAGGGGCAGGGGCTGAGGTGCCTGGGGAGAAGGTGATGCCCACCCTCCTGGGTGAGTGGGCACGGGGCAAACACTGAGGGGCTGCTGGGAGAGCGGTGCTGGTAGGGGAGCTGGCGGCTGTACCTGTAGAAGTGTGGGGCACAGATGGTGCCGCCACCACAAGGGAGCTCCCATCGGCGGACAAGTCTGTGTCGCTGGTTGGTGATCCGGTGCCCGACGTGAAGCTCCCCTCGCCCTCCGTCCCACTGGTGCATTCTGAGTCCGTGGTGTGGCCCTCCATGGCCATGTGGGATGCAGCTCCTTCGTGCTCCGGTGCTACTGTACCTCCACCTGGTGATGCTGATGCACAAAAGAACAGGGAGAGCAGAAAAAGAGGGGGCGGGACGAGAGAAGAAAGACAGGTTGAGTCCATGGCATACCGCTACCGTTGGCGGACAATACAGACACAGCAGCCCCCTGCATTACGCCGTGCTCCTGGCCTTTACAGATGCAATTAATGGGATATGGCCTACGTCGCTATGGTGGACATCTGCACTCATGGATGCCACAGGGGCATGTATACCTGTACTTGGCACTCTACTGCGGTGGGGTGGAGTGCCACATGGCCTGCATTACGGAGGGGCCTAGCCTATGGAAGTCGCCCTGGCCTAGGGAAACCCACAGCCCTCCTCCCACACCTAGACCCCTCAACTGCACGCAAAGTCCCCAGAATAATGTTGTACTCACCCCCTTGTGTCTGCTGTGATGCCCTCAAGCGCCCATCCAACTCAGGGTAGGCCACCGCCAGGATCCGGAACATTAGGGGGGTCATGGGGCCACGGGCACCTCTCCCACATTGGGAAGCCATCCCCAGCTGAGCCTCCGCCGTCTTCTTGCTCCAGCGGCGAATGTCCTCCCATCTTTTACGGCAGTGGGTGCCCCGTCTCTGGTGGACCCCCAGGGACCGGACGTCCTTGCCGATGGCACTCCAAATGTCCTTCTTCTGGTGGGCGCTGACCTACATGACATGCACAGGGGAAGAAGAGAAGTCATTAGCAAGAGCACCGTAGAAGTGAGTGGCCCCCATCCCTGCCCTTGCCATTTAGCACATGCATTCACAGTCCTTCATGTTCACTGCACTCTGCTCCCTTCCCTCTTACAACCAGCCCTCTCCACCCAGGCATAGCCCATACAATGTGCTCCCTGTGTACTTACCTGTTGGTCTGGAGGACCGTAGAGTAGAGTGTACTGGGGGAGGACCCCGTCCACGAGCTTCTCCAACTCCTGAGCGGTGAAGGCAGGGGCCCTTTCCCCAGACGCAGCAGCCATTGTCTCTTCCAGACCTTGGTCACAGCAGCACTTGCAGTGTAGGTCCTCTCCTGTCGAAGATCTGGTATCGAGTGATTGAACAGATAGAAAATGGCGGTCACGTCCGCGGTGGTGACGTCTGCGGCGGTGCGTCTCATCACCGCCGGCGCACTTCATCATTGGCTCCTGGGACCCATAGGGTCCAATGTTAACCAATGGAGCATTGCGCCGCGGTCTTTGACCGCCTACCGCGAAGGTGTACAACGCCAGCGCAGTTACCTCACATCCCACTGTCCCAGTTTAGAGGTCAGGCAGCCGCCATTTCAGGGGCCCACATGGCTTAATTTGCAACAGCGTCACACATACCTGGGCCTACACTCGACACACATACAGGAAGATTTTTTTCTTTGGTGTCGTGTTCTGTGGATCTGTGGGTACATACCTGGGATTTTGTTGACTCTGTGGTCGCTGTTGTCCTTCCTAGGCACCGTCAGCTTGGACATTTGAGAAGATGGCGGAATCCCCTGGTGTACCGACCGCTGGTGGACCTGTTGACAATGGAGGAGCGACATTTACTCATCACCTACAGGTATGACCGTGCCACTATCCAGGAACTATGTACCCAGTTGGAGCCAGACCTGATGTCACCAATCCGCCATCCCACAGGAATCCCCCCTCAAGTGCAGGTGCTGTCAGTGTCCCATTTCCTTGCAAGTGGATTGTTTCAGACAACAGTGGCCATGGCATCAGGGATGTCCCAGCCTATGTTTTCCAACGTGTTGTCCAGAGTGTTGTCTGCCCTGCTGAAACACGTAAGGAGCTACATCGTTTTCCCTCAGGTGGAGGATTTGCCAACAGTGAAAGGTGACTTTTATGCCCTTGGACATAGCCCCAACATCATAGGAGCCATTGATGGGACCCATGTGGCTTCGGTCCCCCCCCCCCCCACAGGAGTGAACAGGTGTACAGAAACCGGTAGAGTTATTATTCTATGAATGTACAGATGGTATATTTGGCAGACCAGTACATCTTGCAGGTAAATGCTATGTTCCCTGGCTCAGTGCATGACGCCTACATCCTGCGCAATAGCAGCATCCCTTTTATGATGGGTCAACTCCAGAGGCACCGGGTGTGGCTATTGGGGGACTCTGGTTACCCCAACCTGTCCTGGCTATTGACCCCAGTGAGGAATCCCAGGACCAGGGCAGAGGAACGCTACAATGAGGCCCATTGGTGGACCAGGAGGGTGTTTGAATGCACCTTCGGCCTCCTGAAGGCCAGGTTCAGGTGCCTGCATATGACAGGTGGTTCCCTGTTCTACTCACCAAGGAAGGTGTGCCAGATCATCATCGCCTGCTCGATGCTTCACAATCTTGCTTTGGGACGCCAGGTGTCTTTTCTGTAGGAGGATGGTCCAGATGGCGGTGTTGTGGCAGCTGTGGAGCCTGTGGACAGTGATGAGGAGGACGCTGAGGAAGAAGACATAGACAACAGGGAGTCAGTCATACAGCAATATTTCCAGTGACACACAGGTGAGAACAGTTTTCTTTTTACCATTACATTCACTTTCACACTTCTACCTCTATCCTGTCTGTCAGTTCATAGCAGTATTTGGTCACTGAGTTGTACCTTTCCATTACGGTTTCACAGGTGTAGTTAGCAACGTGTGTCATCTGCTTGCATCCTTCAAGGACTTGTGATGTGTGACATAGGTATGTTGGCTTTTAAATTGGAAAGCATGTTGACACTGTCATTGATTATACATATTTACCAAATCACAGACTGACTCCAGATTGTTTTGTGGTTCAAGGGTGTATATTTCAGTGCTCAAAAATGGAGGGGGGTAGTGATATGGTGATGGAGGACGGTGGAGGAATGTCCATGGCAGAGTCCAGTCCATTAGTCACACAGGTGCACTACCCATATGGGCATAGGAAGTGTAGATGGGGCAGTACCAATCGGGACAGGGTAACAAAGTGAGACAGTGGGAGGACAATCAGGGTGGTCTCATTTCCTGGCGGGGGTCTTGCCATCTTGCTCTGTCCTGTTCGTGGATCTCAGGGACCGTTTGCGGGGTGGTTGTCTGTCTGCAGGGGGTGGGGTGCTGGTGTGGTGTTCCTGTGGCGGGGCGTCCTGTCCACTAGCGCCGGCGGAGGTGGTGGGCAGTTCATCATCCATGCTAGTGTCAGGGGCCCCTTGGAGTGCCACGGTGTCCCTCATGGTCTTTTGTATGTCCTTCAGCACCCTTACGATGGTGCCCAGGGCGGAGCTGATGGTTCTGAGCTCCTCCCTGAACCCCAAATACAGTTCGTCCTGCAGGCGCTGGGTCTCCTGAAACTTGGCCAGTACCGTCGCCATCGTCTCCTGGGAGTGGTGGTATGATCCCATTATGGAGGATAGGGCCTCATGGAGAGTGGGTTCCCTAGGCCTGTCCGCCCCCTGTCGCACAGCAGCCCTCCCAGTTCCCCTGTGTTCCTGTGCCTCCGTCCCCTGGACCGTGTGCCCACTGCCACTGCCCCCAGGTCCCTGTTATTGTTGGGGTGGTGGGTTATCCTGGGTTCCCTGTAGTGGTGTACACACCGCTGATTGACGTGTCCTGGGTACGGAGGTATGGGCCCGCTGGGTGGGTGCTGTGCTGGTGTTACCAGAGGTTGGAAGGTCAGTGTTGGGCTGTGCCTGTGCAAGGGGAACCGACTGTCCCGAGGCCCACGATGGTCCGGGCTGGTCATCAGGGTCCAGTAGGGCAGAGCTGCTGTCGTCACTGTGGGCCTCTTCTGTGGGTGGGGTGGAGTTGTCTGGACCCTCTGGTGTGGTGTCGTTCCGTAGTGGTCCTGCAGGGATATAAGAGCATGATTAGTGCATGTGTGTGAGTAATGGTGTGCAATGGGTAGGTGTTTGTGTACCCCAGTGCTAGCATTCCTGTGTGTGGGTTTGTGTGATGATGGTTAGGGGGTTGTGATAGGTATGTGCAGTGAGCTTGCTTTGGTGAGGGCTTACCATGCTTTGTTTTTGCATGCGGGGCTTGGTGTTGGGATGTGTGGTTTGTGTAATGAGTACATTAGTGAGGAGTTGGAGTGATAGGGGAGGGGGTGAGGGTGGGGGTGTGTGATGGCATGCAGGTAGGGTGGGGGATATAATAGCTGGGATTTAACTTACCAGTGTCCATTCCTCCACCGACTCCTCCGAGGCCCTCTGGATGCATGATGGTCAAGACTTGCTCCTCCCATGTTGTTAGTTGTGGGGGAGGAGGTGGGGGTCCGCCGCCAGTCCGCTGTACCGCAATGTTGTGCCTGGATACCACAGAATGCACCTTCCCCCGTAGGTCGTTCCACCTCTTCCTGATGTCCTCCCGATTTCTTGGATGCTGTCCCCCTGCGTTGACCCTGTCCACGATTCTTTGCCATAGCTCCATCTTCCTGGCTATGGATATGTGCTGCACCTGTGAGCCAAATAGCTGTGGCTCTACCCGTAGGATTTCCTCCACCATGACCCTGAGCTCCTCCTCGGAAAACCGGGGGTGTCTTTGGCGTGACATGAGGTGGTGTGGGTGATGTGTGGGGTGGTGTAAGTGTTGATGTGTGTGGTGATGTGTAGTGGTGTGTGGTGTATTGTGCGTGTAATGTTGTATGGGTGATGGTGTTGTGTGCCTCTGTGTGGTGGGGTTCTCAGTTGCTGTGCTCTCTGTCTATCTGGCCTTCGTCTCTGATTTTTGGTCGTAGGGTTTGTGGGTGATGTGGGTCTGTGTTTTATATTGTGTTGAGTGTGTGGGAGGGGTGTTTGTATGTGTATCAGGTGTGTGTATTTGGAATTGTCCAATGTGGAGGGTTTTTGGAGATGTGTGTGTATTTTGAGCGCAGCGGTGTGTACCGCCAATGGAATACCGCGGTTGAAAGACCGCCGCGTGGATTCGTGTGTTGTGATAGCATGGGCGTGTTTCTGTTGGCGTGACGATGGAGGATTTGTTTTCGTCAGTTTATCACTGACCTTTGGTGTGGCGGTCTTGTGTGGGTGTCTGAATTTCGGCGGATTCCGAGATGTGGGTCATAATAGCTGTGGTGGTATTCTGCGGCCGCGGCAGTGTTTTGGCGGTCTTCTGCACGGCGGGAAGCGCCTTTTACCGCCAATGTTGTGATGAGGGCCAAAGTGTCTTAAGTCTTTAAAAAGCAAACAAAGTCTCTTTCAAGCACAAAGTACCTGGTTTGGAGTGGAAAATCTCCGCAGAGGGCCGCAGAGGAAGAGATGCGTGGAAAAATGGTGTGTGCGTCGGTTTCGCCCCTTCACACATTGACTTGCGTTGTTATTTTCCACGCGGGGAGACGTGCGTCGTTCTCTGGGAAGAAAAATGGTGTGTGCGTCGGTTTCGCCCGTTCACACATGGACTTGCGTCATTATTTTTCACTCGAAGAAGACGTGCGTCATTTTCCGGCACACGGACCGTCTCTTTCTGTGGGTCGCAGGATTACCAGATGTCCCGGGGTCTGTGCGTGGAATCCTAGGCTTGTTATCCGGCTGGGCATGGTTACGGTGGGTTGTGCATGGAATTTTCTTCCTCACTGCAGGTGTCGCGTCGATTTCCTCTCTGGAAGTCGGGCGGCGTTGTCCGGGTGGGCCGTGTGTCGAAGTTCCGGTCGCACCGCAGGCGTTGCGTCGAGTGGTGTCTTTACGGATCGGCGTGCGGTGAATTTTTCACCGCGGAGCAAGCTGTGCGTCGAATTTTTCGGCACACAATGAGTCCAGTTGAAAAAGAGAAGTCTTTTGGTCCTGAGACTTCAGGGAACAGGAGGCAAGCTCTATCCAAGCCCTTGGAGAGCACTTTTGCAGCCACACAAGAGTTCAGCAAGGCAGCAGGCCAACAGCAAGGCAGCAGTCCTTTGTAGAAAGCAGTCAGGTGAGTCCTTTGAGCAGCCAGGCAGTTCTTCTTGGCAGGATGCAGGTTCTGGTTCAGGTTTCTGCTCCAGCAAGTGTCTGAGGTGGTAGGGCAGAGGCCCTGTTTTATGCTAAAATGTGCCTTTGAAGTAGGGGAGACTTCAAAGAGGGACCTAGGAGTGCACCAGGTCCCCTTTCAGTTCAATCCTGTCTGCCAGGGTCCCAGTAGGGGGTGTGGCAGTCCTTTGTGTGAGAGCAGGCCCTCCACCCTCCCAGCCCAGGAAGACCCATTCAAAATGCAGATGTATGCAAGTGAGGCTGAGTACCCTGTGTTTGGGGTGTGTCTGAGTGAATGCACAAGGAACTGTCAACTAAACCTAGCCAGATGTGGATTGTAAGGCACAGAAAGATTTAAGTGCAGAGAAATGCTCACTTTCTAAAAGTGGCATTTCTAAAATAGTAATATTAAATCCAACTTCACCAGTCAGCAGGATTTTGTATTACTATTCTGGCCATACTAAATATGACCTTCCTACTCCTTTCATATCAGCAGCTACCACTTCAACAATGTATGAGGGCAGCCCCAATGTTAGCCTATGAAGGGAGCAGGCCTCACAGTAGTGTAAAAATGAATTTAGGAGTTTTACCCTACCAGGACATATAAACTACACAGGTACATGTCCTGCCTTTTACCCACACAGCACCCTGCTCTAGGGGTTACCTAGGGCACTCATTAGGGGTGACTTATATGTAGAAAAAGGGGAGTTTTAGGCTTGGCAAGTAGTTTTAAATGCCAAGTCGAAGTGGCATTGAAACTGCACACACAGGCCTTGCCATGGCAGGCCTGAGACAAGGTTAAGGGGCTACTTAAGTGGGCGGCACAACCAATACTGCAGGCCCACTAGTAGCATTTCATCTACAGGCCCTAGGCACATATAGTGCACTCTACTGGGGTCTTACAAGTAAATCAAATAGCCAATCATGGATAAACCAATCAACAGTACAATTTACACAGAGAGCATATGCACTTTAGCACTGGTTAGCAGTGGTAAAGTGCCCATAGTTCAAAAGCCAACAACAACAGGTCAGAACAAATAGGAGGAAGGAGGCAAAAAGTTTGGGGATGACCCTGTAAAAAAGGCCAGGTCCAACAGGTATGAATACTGGAAGAGCACTATTGACCTAAAAAGTGTATGGGGAACACTAAATTGGCAGATACAGGGTAAGGAGGCTTTATTTCGAGCATGCTTGATTCGTGTGCAAATGATTTTTTTAAATGACACCATTCAACAGACATCTTGTCTGGGGTTAGCAAAAATTAAAGACATGAACGCGCCCAGTATCCCCACACCGGCAAAGTTTAATGATTGGCAATATTTCCTTACTATCACTGGGAAACGCTAGATGCAACGGTTAAGGTTGGTACCTATAATTCTCCAATTTCCAGTCCCGGCGAGTGGTTAATATGGCCAACTGACACCAATAGGTGTCAAGCACGTTTTTTGAACTCTTCAGGGGGTTTTACGATTAACAGGCCAGACCCTCGCTTTGTATCTAACTCAAGTTACTGGCCCCATCTGTGCTATACACCCTGCGAAGTGCAACAGGTCAGAACAGTCTGACCTGGACACTCTAGCAGCTGAAAGCAAGTGAAATGTCTGGCCAAAATGTGGCAACTGTGCTAATCACAATTCCCCATTCCGTAATCATCAGGAGACACTAAGGGCTCAGTACATAATTACATGGTATTGTCGTTCAGCCCCCACCTTCAATGTAATACTGATTCCTGCGGTATCTGTAACTAAGTGGGTTGGGGTGAATACTGGACTGTTCTCCCACCAAAATGTAGTGGCGCCCAAGTGTTGTCTAACTGCATATCTGTACATTACTTTGACCTTATTCTTCCTCTATTTTTTGGTCCCTTGCAATTCCCACAAGGATTTCTTCCCACTCACAGGTCTAGACTCGGAATTAAAAGTAGTGTAAAATCAGCCTCGTTTCCTTTCTCTCTCCATCCATGTTCTCTCGCGGTCCTTCTCTCCTTTCTGACCTCTTTTTTTTCCCTTTCCTTTCTCCCTCTTTTTGAAGCCCCTTGTGCCTGCTGCAGCTAATCTCGGGGAACTGCGAAAGGCACTAGGCACTAGGAGCAGCCCCAGGCATTTATTAACAACAGGTAACCCAGGTGACATGCCCAATGGAATAAAAGACCAGTCCAGCGATGCGCATCCAAGTACCTTCATGCCTCCCTCCTCGCTTCCTCTTCCTTTCTGAACTCTCTCATTTACTTTCCTTTCTTCTACCTCTACCACCTTACTCTCTCTGTGTATCGCCCCATAATTCAAGCTTTACTTTCTAACATGCTCCTTTTTCAAAATATTCCTTTACTCTGCGTATCATACCCCGCCTTCTTCTCATCCGCTCTCCTAATACATTTTGCTAGGTTTTACCTTATGAAATCTGTCAAACGAAAACAATGGGAGTGCAATGATTATCCCATGATTCAGAATCCTGATCCGTGGGTGAACTCATTGTTTGTACAATGACCAGAATTTTTCCCCTAAATCATAATAAGGGGGCCAAAGAGTTCTCTTTGATGTCTCCCTTCACATTTTCTCCTTTATCTCTCTCTGCTCTCATTTTAACGATGCGTAAGTTCGCCTCATTCATCCTCGCGCCGTATTTTCTTCCTTTGTTACCCCACCTTCACAACTTCGTCCCGGCACGTTCAGTCTTGGTTTTACTTTTCATTCTTGCCTTTTTTCTTTTTATTCTGCTCTTGAGCTTTGTCACATGGCCCTTGAGGTCTCAGCATAATCAGGAGTAATTAGTTCCAGCGCCCCTTTTCTTGTACTCTTTAATTACTTGCTTTGTATTACTGGCGCTCTCACCCTCCTGGACAGCACCTCAGTGCTTGCACACCAAGCAGCTGCGTGCATCCCTGGGAGTGCGCGAAACATGCAGGCCCGAGCAGCAGCCCTGAAGAAACGAGCTCTCCTACATCTCCTCTCAAGCTGTGACAAGGTCAAGGTCATATGCCGAAATAAGGATACATTGATTCAAAGAAAATCCCGGCGAGTTTCACATCGCCATAGCAACATTATCTGGTGGTCGAATGCACCATAGAGAGAAAGAACACGAACATAAGGAGTGAAACCAGGGCACAAGTCGGGGGTACACACATTTTCCCTCAGTGCTGGTGCCCTTTTAGCAGCCTAGCGCCAACACAGGCACCCTTTGCACCATGGTGCAAGGTTGCCTGCGGTGCATGCAGAATCGCTTATGTGCAGGAAGAGGGACCTTCCTGCACAAAAACAATCCTGAGAGGCATTTTCCTCTTTCTATTTGTGCTGCAGCATGTAGCACACATAAATAGTGGAAAAACAAGGTGAAATAAAGATATTTCTCCTCATTACTCCTCTCATGGGTAGGCATAAGATTTTGACACATTCCTAGGTTTACAAGTCCTCATAAATCTGGGAATGTGTCAACATCCTTGAGAGTTGCATTTGAATACCCACCACAATGCCTACGGAATGAATACTCAGGGCAGAGTAAGACAATATAGCAAAGTGGCTTTGTGTGACTTAAAAAAAAAAGACTTTGAGGTTTACGCCACAAATGTACCGGGTTGCGTGGTACAAGCATGGCGCAACCCACTCATAAATATGCTAAAAAATGTAGAAGTTGAGGTGCAGATTTTGACTCAGAGTTGCGTCACTTTCTGGCCAGTGCCACACAAATCCCAGTTGCATTGATTTGTTAAAAATAAAAAAAACATGAACCCAAGGCATCACAGTGCCCTACGGTGTGTTATCTTGTATCAGGTAGGTTCTACATGCGCAGGCAGCTAAAGTAATTTAATCTGCATGGAAATGTGCTGCATATGGACTATTGTGCCTGGCTGAGACAGTTTGTTCAGTCTTTGAGTAAAAGAAGCTCTATGTTGAAAAAGCCAACATTGTTTAGTGTGTACCTTAAAAAAACATGAGTCTTCTGTCTAAATCAGGGGAGCTTGCATGTATACTTGTAATGCGCTCAAATGTACTCATGATAGACTTGCTAAACATATGTGTGAGATCTTAAGATCTGATGTCACGTCTTATGATGTCACTTCCTGTGACATCATAGGTTGTGATGCCACTTCCTGTAATGTCACTTTCTATAATGCTACATGTGATGTCACGTTCCATAATGACACTTGCATACTGCCTACCTTGGCAGTCCCCCCACTTCTTTTTTAGGACTTGTGCCCTGAGTAATACAGAGGCGTGTTGTGCTGTTTTGGGGAGAGATACACCATTATTAAATAGTAAATGTAGAGACAAGTTTGCAAACTGGAGCTAGAGGCAGAGAAGAAATCTACAATTTCAAGGATCTGTCTTGATTCTTAGAGCCCTAAAAATGTTTGCATTGTAAATCACACAAGATACATCAAGTAAAATAAGACAAAGGGGGCATTACAACATTGGCCGTTAAAGCCGCTTACCGCCATACAGAAGACCGCCAACACACCGCCGCAGCCGCGGAATTCCACCACAGCTAATACGACCCACATCTTGAAATCAGGTCAGTGATAAACTAGCGGAAAAAAAACCTCCACCGTCACGCCAACAGAAATACGCTCACACTATCACGACACACAAATCCACGTAGCGGTCTTTCAACCGCGGTATTCCATTGGCGGTACACACCGTTGCTTTCAAAATACACACACATTTAGAAAACACAACCACATTGGACAATTCGAAATACACACACCTGATACATATACACACACCACTCCCACACACCAAATACAATATAAAACACACATCCACATCACCCACAAACCCCTACGACAAAAACACAGAACAAAGGCCAGAGAGAGACACTACAAACTACTACCAAGCATCCACAGGCACACCAGACCATCACCCACACTACTTCCATGCACAAAACACCACACACCACTACATATCACCACACTTATCACCACAAACACCACCCCACACATCACCTACACCACCCAATGGCACGCCAAAGACACCCCAGGTTCTCGGAGGAGGAGCTCAGGGTCATGGTGGAGGAAATCGTCCGGGTAGAGCCACAGCTATTTGGAGCACAGGTGCAGCACACCTCAATTGCAAGGAAGATGGAGCTATGGCGAAGAATAGTCGACAGGGTCAACGGAGTGGGACAGAACCCAAGAAATCGGGATGACATCAGGAAGAGGTGGAACGACCTACAGGGGAAGGTGCGTTCCGTGGTCTCAAGACACCACATTGCGGTACAGCGGACTGGCAGCGCACCCCCACCTCCTCCCCCACAACTAACAACATGGGAGGAGCAGGACTTGGCGATTCTGCATCCTGAGGGCCTCGCAGGAGTCGGTGGAGGAATGGACTCTGGTAAGTAAAATCTTAACTATCACATCCCCCACCCTACCTGCATGCTATCACAGACCCCCACCCTCGCCCCCTCCCCTATCGCTCCAACTCCTCACAAATGTACTAATAACACAAACCACACATCCCAACACCAAGCCCTGCATGACACAACAAAGCATGGACACCATCACTAAAGCATGCCCACTGCACATACCCATAACACCCCCCTCAACCATTATCACACAAGCCCCCACACAGGAATGCTAGCACTGGGGTACACGGTCACCCACCCATTGCACACCATGACACACACAGATGCAATATTCATGCTTTTACACCCCTGCAGGACCCCTACCCAACGTCACCAGACAGGAGGGTCCAGACATCTCCACCCCACCCACCAGCCCAGACCATTGTGGGCCTCGGGACAGTCGGTTCCCCACACCCAGTCACAGGCCACCACAGAGCTTCCACCCTCTGGTAACACCAGCACAGCACCCACCCAGCGGGCCCATACCTCTGTCCCCAGGACATGTCAATCAGCTGTGTGTCCACCACTACAGAGAACCCAGGATAACCCACCACCCCAACAACAAAAGGGACCTGGGGGCAATGGTAGTGGGCACACGGTCCAGGGGACGGAGGCCCAGGAACACAGGGGAACTGGGAGGGCTGCTGTGCGACAGGGGGCGGACAGGCCTAAGGAGCCCACTCTCCATGAGGCCCTCTCCTCCATCATGGGAGCCTACCACCACTCCCAGGAGACGATGGCGACGGTACTGGCCAAGTTTCAGGAGACTCAGCGCATGCAGGAGGAACAGTATTTGGGGTTCAGGGAGGAACTCAGAACCATCAGCTCCGCCCTCGGCACCATCGTAGGGGTGCTGAAGGAAATACTCAACACCAAGAGGGACACTGTGGCACTACAAGGGGCCCCTGACACTAGCCTGGACGATGAACTGACCACCACCTCCGCCGGCGCTAGTGGACAGGACGCACCGCCACAGGACCACCACACCAGCACCCCACCCCCTGCAGACAGAGAACCACCCTGCAAG
This sequence comes from Pleurodeles waltl, assembly GCF_031143425.1. NCBI lineage: Eukaryota > Metazoa > Chordata > Amphibia > Caudata > Salamandridae > Pleurodeles > Pleurodeles waltl. The sequence goes on along the minus strand of NC_090450.1, from coordinate 307,636,467 downwards.
CGGTCCCTGAGATCCAGGAACAAGACAGAGCACGATGCCAAGACCCCCGCCAAGAAATGAGACCACCCTGATTCTCATCCCACTATCCCACTTTGTAACCCTGTCCATATTTAAACTGCCCCAGCTCCACTTCCTATGCCCATATGGGCAATGCACCTGTGAGACTAATAGACTGGACTCTGCCATGGACATTCCTCCACCATCACCCCTCACCATGTTACAACCCCCCTCCAATATTTAGCACTTCAATAAACACTCTGGAAGCACAAAACAATCTGGAGTCAGTCTGTGATTTCGAAAATGTGTATTAGCAATGACAGTGACAAAATGCGTTTTCAAATGTAATGTCAACATACCTATGTCACACATCTCAAGTCCATGAGGAATCTAAGCATATGACACACGTTGGAAACCACACCTGTGAAACCGTAAGGGAAATGTACAACTCAGTTACCATATACTGGTTGAAATCGACAGACAGGATAGAGGTAGAAGTGTGAAAGTACTTGTAGTAGGCAGGAATGTGTTCTCACCTGTGTGTCACTGGAAATATTGCTGGATAACTGAGTCCCTGTTGTCAATGTCTTCTTCCTCTGCTTCCTCCTCATCAGTGTCCACAGGCTCCACAGCTGCCACAACACCGTCATCTGGACCATCCTCCTGCAGAAAAGGCACCTGTCGTCGCAAAGCCAAGTTGTGAAGCATACAGCAGGCCACGATGATCTGGCACACCTTCTTTGGTGAGTAGAATAGGGATCCACCTGTCATATGCAGGCACCTGAACCTGGCCTTCAGGAGGCCGAAGGTGCGTTCGATCACCCTCCTAGTCCACCCATGGGCCTCATTGTAGAGTTCCTCTGCCCTGGTCCTGGGATTCCTCACTGGGGTCAGTAGCCATGACAGGTTGGGGTAACCAGAGTCCCCTAATAGCCACACCCGGTGCCTCTGGAGTTGACCCATCACATAAGGGATGCTGCTATTACGCAGGATGTAGGCGTCATGCACAGAGCCAGGGAACATAGCATTTACCTGGGAGATGTACTGGTCTGCCAAACATACCATCTGTACATTCATCGAATGATAACTCTTCCGGTTCCTGTACACCTGTTCACTCCTGTGGGGGGGGACCAGAGCTACATGGGTCCCATAAATGGCACCTATGGTGTTGGGGATATGTCCAAGGGCATAGAAGTCACCTTTAACTGTAGGCAAATCCTCCACCTGAGGGGAAACGATGTAGCTCCGCATGTGTTTCAGCAGGGCAGACAACACTCTGGACAACACATTGGAAAACATAGGCTGGGACATCCCTGATGCCATGGCCACTGTTGTTTTAAACGACCCACTTGCCAAGAAATGGAGCACTGATAGCACCTGCACTCGAGGGGGGATCCCTGGGCACACAGTTCCTGGATTGTGGCACGGTCAAACCTGTAGGTGATGATAAAATGTATTTCCTCCATTGTTGACAGGTCCACCAGCGGTCGGTACACCGGAGCATTCCTCCATCTCCTCACATGTCCCAGCAGACGGTGCCTAGGAATGACAACAGCGACCACAGAGTCAAACAACTCAGAGGTATGTACCCACAGTCTACACAGAACACCATTCATACACAAAATGTGGCCTGTATTTGTGTTGTGTGACAAGGCCAAGGTCTGTGTGACGCAGTTGGTAATTAGGGCATGTGAGCCCCTGAAATGGCGGCTACCTGACCTCTAAAGTGGGACAATGGGATGTGTGGTAACAGTGCTGGCGTTGTATACCGTCGCGGTAGGCGGTCGAAGACTGTGGCGCAATGCTCCATTGGTTAACATTGGACCCTATGGGTCCCAGGAGCCAATGACGATGTACGCTGGCGGTGATGGTACGCACCGCTGCGGACGTGACCGCCATGGACGTGACCGCCATTTTCTATCTGTTGAATCACTCGATACCTGATCTTCGACAGGAGAGGACCTACACTGCAAGTGCGTCTGGGGAAAGGGCCCCTGCCTTCACTGCAGAGGAGTTGGAGAAGCTCGTGGATGGGGTCCTCCCCCAGTACACGCTACTCTACGGTCCTCCAAACCAACAGGTAAGTACACAGGGAGCATGTTGTATGGGCTATGCCTGTGTGGAGAGGGCTGGTTGTAAGAATGAAGGGGGCACAGTTCTGTGTGCATGAAGGACTGTGAATGCATGTGCCACATGGCAAGGGTAGGGATGTGGGCCACTCACTTAGACGGTGCAGTTGTTAATGACTTCTCTTCTTCCTCTGTACATGTCATGTAGGTCAGCGCCCACCAGAAGAAGGATATTTGGCGTGCCATCGCCAAGGACGTCCGGACCCTGGGGGTCCACCACAGACAGAGCACCCACTGCCAGAAAAGATGGGAGGACATTTGCCGCTGGAGTAAGAAGACAGCGGAGGCTCTGCTGGGGATGGCCTCCCAAGGTGGGGGGGGTGCCCGTCGAACCATGACCCCCCTGATGTTCCGGATCCTGGCGGTGGCCTACCGTGCAGAGAAGGTGTCTGGGTGGGGGAGGAGGGCTGTGGGTTTCCCTAGGCCAGGGCAAGTTCCGTAGGCTAGGCCCCTCTGTAATGCAGGCCATGTGGCACCCCACCCCACCTCTGTAGAGTGCCAAGTACAGGTATTCATGCCCCTGTGTCATCTATGTGTGCAGATGTCGACCATAGCCATATAGGCCATATCCCAGGAATTGCATCTGTATAGCCCAACAGCGTGACGTAGTGTAGGAGGCTGCTGTGTCTGTATTGTCCACCAAGGGTAGCGGTAAGCCATGCACTCAACCTGTCTTTCTTCTGTCATCCCCCCCCTTTTTGTGGTCTCCCTGTTCTTGTGTGCATCAGCATCATCAGGCGGAGGTACAGTGGCACCGGAGCACGAGGGAGCTGCATCCCACATGGCCATGGAGGCCCACACCACGGACTCAGAATACACCAGTGGGACGGAGGGCGAGGGGAGCACCACGGCGGTCACAGGATCTGCAACCAGCGACACAGACTCGTCCTCCGATGGGAGCTCCCTTGTGGTGGTGGCAAAATCTGTGCCCCCCACTTCTACAGGTACAGCCACCACCCCCCCTACCAGCACCGCCCTCCCAGCAGCCCCTCAGCCTTCGCCCCGTTCCCGCTCACCCAGGAGGGTGGGCATCACCTTCGCCCCAGGCACCTCAGCCCCTGCCCCTGTCACCTCTGCTGCCCTCAGTGAGGAGGCCATTGACCTCCTCAGGTCCCTCACTGTTGGGCAGACTACCATTTTGAATGCCATCCAGGGTGTAGAAATGGAATTGCAATACACAAATGCATTCCTGGAGGGCATTCATTCTGGTCAGGCTGCCCTTCATCGAACCCTGCAAACTCTGGCCTCAGTACTGATGGCAGCCATTGTCCCTGTGTCTAGCCTCCCCCCTCCAACTTCCTCCACCCCGACTCAATCCCCTGTACCTCAGCCTATCCCAAGCACACCTACAGACCAGCATGCACACACGTCAACACACAAGGGAAGCTCAGGCAAACATAAGCACTACACATCCCACAGGCACTCACTCAAGCATCACACACATACAGACACACCAACATCCACTGCCTCCACTGTGTCCCCCTCCTCGTCGTCTCCCTCCTCCCTCCCAGTCTCGTCTACAATCACACCTACATGCACTACCACTACAGCCACTACGTCCCGCACCAGCACACCCACCACCACACCCCGCTCACGTGCACTCACCACCCCCCACTCCCATTTACACGTCCCCTGTGTCCTCTCCCAGTGTGTCTGTGACGCCCCCTCCACAGGCACACACCCACCCAACAGCCATCCACCTCACAACAGCCTCCAGCCCATGCACCTACACCCAAATCCACAAAACATACACCTCCTACAACCACCACCTCTTCCTCCACTCCTAAACCCCCTCCATCTACCCGTCCCAGTGTCTCCCAAAAACTTTTCCTGGCCCACCTTAACCTGTTTCCCACCACCCCCCCGTTCAACTCATAGGTCGTCAGCCAAAAAATCTCCGGGACCAGTGGTGCCTGTTGTTACAGGTATGTGGAGTGCACCGGCCACCAGGACAGCTAGTGTGGCACGGAGCCACAACACAGCCAGTCCCCCCCAGTGAAGCACCAGAAGTTGGACAGTGCCCGGCGGGAGAGGGGGAAGTCTCCAGCCAGCAAAGCTGCTCACAAGGGTCCCGGGGGGAGTGTCGACTCAGCTGTGACTCCTCCCAAGCTGGGGAAGGAGCAGAAGAAATCTCCAAAGTCTGGGATGAGCAGCACGGCGGAGAGGACCGCCATCATCCCCACTGCCCCGGAGGCCACCGCCAGCCCCATCGTCACTGGCCAGGATGCCACCGGCAGAGTCACTGCCCAGGAGGCCAGCCCCATCAGCACTGGCCAGGAGGCCAGCCCCATCGTCACTGGCCAGGAGGCCACCGCCAGAGTCACTGCCCAGGAGGCCAGCCCCATCATCACTGCCCAGGAGGCCACTGCCAGCCACAGAGTCACTGCCCAGGAGACCACCGCCAGCCCCAGAGTCACTGGCCAGGAGGGCACCGCCAACCACAGCCCAGCTGGCCAGGAGGGACCCACAAGCCACAGCCCAGCTGACCCATGAAGGACCGCCAGCCACAGCCCTGCTGGGCAATGAAGGACCGCCTTGGCAAGCACCGCTGAACAGGCCAGGGACCGCTGAACAGGGCAAAGACCTCCATGGAATGCACCGCTGAATAGGTCTGACACTGGCAACGCAAGCACCACTGAACAGGCCGGTGACCGCTGAAAAGGGCAAAGACCGCCATGGAATGCACTGCTGACAAGGTCTGACACTGGCATCGCAAGCACCGCTGAACAGGCCGGGGACCGCTGAACAGGCCGGGGACCGCTGAACAGGGCAAAGATCGCCATTGAATGCACCGCTGAACAGGTCTGACACTGGCAACGCAAGCACCGCTGAACAGGCCAGGGACCGCTGAACAGGGCAAGGACCGCTGAACAGGGCAAGGACCGCTGAACAGGGCAAGGACCGCCATGGAATGCACCGCTGAACAGGTCTGACACTGGCAACGCAAGCACCGCTGAACAGGCCAGGGACCGCTGCACAGGGCAAGACCGCCATGGAATGCACCGCTAGCCCATTTGCGTCAGGGGCAGTGACGCAACTGGGACCATCACGGGGTGTGTGCTGCACTCTGGGCACCAGTCCCCCTCCAGAACCAGTGGAGACTGTTATCCACTTGAGAGACTGTGGCTTTGCACTCCCCAGGATGGTACAGTGGGCAAACCACCCACTGTAGAGACTTGAGAGACTGCGGCTTTGCACTCCCCAGGATGGTACAGTGGGCAACCCACCCACTGCAGAGACTTGAGAGACTGTGGCTTTGCACTCCCCAGGATTGAACAGTGGGCAACCCACCCACTGTAGAGACTTGAGAGACTGTGGCCTTGCACTCCTCAGGATGGTACAGTGGGCAACCCACCCACTGCAGAGACTTCAGAGACTATGGCTTTGCACTCCCCAGGATGGTACATTGGGCAACCCACCCACTGCAGAGACTTGAGAGACTGTGGCTTTACACTCCCCAGGATTGAACAGTGGGCAAACCACCCACTGTAGAGACTTGAGAGACTGTGGCTTTGCACTTCCCAGGATTGAACAGTGGGCAAACCACCCACTGCAGAGACTTGAGGGACTGTGCCTTTGCACTCCCCAGGATTGAACAGTGGGCAAACCACCCACTGGAGAGACTTGAGAGACTGTGGCTTTGCACTCCCCAGGATACATCAATGGGCATGGAGCCCCCTCGTGGATCTGGCGTGGTGCACTCATCCGGCTGAGGTGCCCCCCCTTCCCTTCCCCCTGAGGTGCCTGTTGTATTTCTATCTGATGCCCCTGCGGTGTTCTCTCCGTTTTGATCAGGTATCTTGTGTGGGCCTCGCCCATGCATTTTGGGCCCAGTGGTCCACGGACAATGAATGGTGCATTAGCTGCACTACTAATCGTGGTGTATATTTTGTTTAATGTGTATATATATATGTATATATTTGCTTACGGTTTTTTGATATATTACAATGGTTCAACTCTTTTCCTTTTGTCTTTGCATTCTTCCGGGGGGGTTGGGGGGGTGTTACTGTAATGTATAGATATGCATTGGTGTGTGTGTTGTAGTGGGTGAGGGTCGGGGTGGGGGTTGGGATGTTGGTTGTGTGTGTCCCTGTGTTTTTGCCTCCCCCCTCCCCTTTGTCGTAGGTGCAGTACTCACCGTGGTCTTCGCCGCCGGCGTTTATGATCCTCGTATAGGAGCAGGAAGACTATCGCTGGCAGAATATGGAGTTCCGGCTCCACGGTGTCGTCGTTCCTTGTGGAGTGTGTAGAGGTGAGTGTTGTCCCTTTGAAATGGCTGTTTCCGCCGTGTTTTTATCCGCGGTGAATCCGTCCCGGAAAAGGTGGCGGATTGGTAGGTTGTGATACTGTGGGCGGTACATTGTCTTCCGCCTGTCTGTTGGCGGTGACCGCCGCGCTGTTTGTCTGTACCGCCGTGGCGGTCGGAGTGTTAAAGTGGCTGTCTTTGTTGGCGGTTTCCGCCACGGTAATAATTTTAATTTTTTTACCGCCGGCCTGTTGGCGGTTTTACTGCCGCTTTAACACCGTCCGCCGGGGTTGTAATGACCACCCAAGTCTCTTCAAAGTTCAAAAAGTGAATTTTATGTGTGAAGCTTTGTCACGAATTCATGACTTTACAGCACTGCATGCAGGAGTACTTATTAAAAATATAGGGCCAGATTTACAAGGCCCTAGCGCCACCCGAGCGTAATTTTTTGTGATGCTCCGTTGGTGCTGTGCAGTGCGCTGTATTTACAAGGTGGCGTTAAGTCACTTTTTGTTGCTTAACGGCACCTCATAAATACGACCCCTTCATATGCAGCACTTTGCATGGAAGGGACATGTAATGGGTGTTGCTGTGGATGTTCGACAGCAACACCCATTGTATTTTGACGCTGCCTCAGATTTGTGAGATTTTGTAAATCTGAGGGGTGGCATTAAAAGGTGCAACAAAGGGAAATGCTTTAATTTCTCCTCGTCTTTTCACTTTCTATGTGATCTGCATTCTACTGTACACATTGAAAGAGCAAATCACCACAGAAGATTGTTTCCCTTCCTGCACAAAACAATCTTCCATCAACCAGTCATCCTTGCACTGTGGCACAAGGGTGGTTGCTTTGGCGCTTGGCAGCAACTTTAGCACTGGTGCAGGGGGAAACACAGGGATGCACCATAATATTGTAAATACAGCACATCCCTGTGTTTTAGAACGGATGCAGCACTGCCAATTTTGGGTCAACAGCCGTTCTGTGCCACTTCTTGTAAATCTGGCCCATAGTGTACTCATGGTTTATGTTTAAAAGCTTAGAGGCAAGATAACTGACATTTAAACCCAGTAGGTGGCGCTGATTATTATAGAGCAACATCATAGCCTATTAAAACACTCACAACATGTTTTTGTACAACTGTTATTGTAAACTCACATATTTGAAAGTGCTTTCATGCGCAATAATGAAGAAAAAAGTGTTTGGCCAAAATAAAATATTTACCCAAAATCACACACTTTAAGTGGGGAAGCTATGATTTATCCATATGTTTTTCTTTCACTTTTAACAATTGGGTATCTACTTCTCTTTCCTTATGTCAAGGTTTGGGTTCTAGCTGTTTGTGCACTTTTATAATGTGTGAAGTCAACCTGAAGGCATTGGAGCTCTTATCATGAGCACCACTATATTACACAAGATCACATCCATTGTTTATAGGCATGATGAGATTAAGGGATTTGCCCAGAATCACGGGACATTGAGCCTACGCCGAGATTCAAACCTAGCTTCAAAGTTGGCAGCTCTATCTCTAACACCACATCCAGCATACAGGAAACGGAGGCAGGCAGAAGCCACAGGAAAGCTCATCTTCTTACAGGCTCAAGTTTGCAGCAGGACCTCGAGTTGGGGCTAGAGCTAGGCTTCAGACTCAAGTCTGACTCGAGCTTTCAGTAGCTCGCCCACCTCTATAAAACAAGCATTTGCAATGCAGTAGGTCTTGCATTTGCTTGCGTTAGAGCTACTGGGGTTGTAAATGCATAGCTGGACTTTTCTTGCCATATACATTGGTTAACCCTGATGCATAAGTAACCTAAGCCTTTCAGTGTAGTATCGCAAACAAATGTTAAATGGGCTGTAAAATGCTTGCAGCCAATTTGACATGATGGTATTGCCTTTCCGACCTTCCTCAAATCAGGGTGTTAGAGGTGCTGCTTAGGAGCCTTACAGGATGAGAAACGGAGTTAACCACGAGATTTGAGCCTTTGTTCTTCCAGCCGTCCACAAACTTCCACATTATGAACATTAACACACTGCACAGTCTAAAAAGTAATGTAAGCTACAGTATGGGTTGGCCAAATAAAGGCAGCTCGGGCAGTTAATGTTGAAGAGACCTGAGTCTGTCCGCTCCAGAAAAATATTACGGTAGATGACACTTTTGAATTCTACCCAGTAAAATAGTTCAGTGCGTTTGAGTGCTTGCTACAGATATTCAGAGAGATAAACGTCATGTCACACATCGGTTCTTATGGAGATATCTCATTGTGTTAAGCACTCCTAAGATATGCATGTAATGTGCACAACATAAGTTTGAGTCTTCACAGAACTAACTCAACCGTTCATCTTCTGGGAGTGATAAACAGAGTAACATCGCATTAAATGAGAGCTATCAAATTAAACATGTTAATGTGTTCTATGCATGTGGTAATTGCAATTACTTATTCACATTTACAACACATTACATATAATTTTCTCCACCTACCATCAACACACATTGCACACAGCTAGTGTGACCAGATGGCACAATATCACACGGGCCCCACTTCTAGATGTGGCACTGTGTCCAGGGTTTCTGTCTTTGACACTGAGGATCAGGGTTCGAGTCTCAGTATTGACTCAACATCCTGTGAGTGTGGGCAAATCCCTCAAAGGTGAATTTAGGAGCCCCATTTGCCATAATATCGCCACATTAGCATCTTTTTTTGGTGATATTATGGCGAAAACGCAGCGCCAAATGTACAAAGTGGCGCAATGCATGCATTGCACCACATTGTAACCCCTTGCGCCACATTATGCCTGTGTCAGGCATCATGTATGAAAGGGTAACATTCCCCCATGGGGGGGGGTTTGAAAAAATGGAACAAAGAAATCTAACAGATTTCTTTGAGTCGTTTGTTTTGGCATTATTAACGCCAGCTCAAAGCAGGCATTAAAAGTGGCATACCATTGGTTACAATGGGCCCCTATGTACTATTCAGGGTTTGCGCCAAAATTTTGGCACTAACCCTGAACAGTACATTAATAGCTTCAAAAATTCTGACACTATTGCCCTTACATTGCGTCATGGTGCGCTCTATTTTAAATATGGCGCAAACATGTTGGCAGTAGAGGGGCCCAAGGAAAGTGGTTCTGCATTAGGTACAGTGCCTTTTTTCTTAAATATGCCTCTTAATCACTACATGCATAGACAGCGCCTGAATACTCTGCCGGGTAATTATCCATGCTTTACAAACCCGACTATCATTATTATTATCAATGCATTCTAGGCGTTGCATTCTTGTTTCACTTTAATTATGCCTATTGGAACAGCACAACAGAAAAGAGAACCTTGGAAGTTCTTCAACACCACCAACCTAAGGGCATAAAGCTCATGACTTCATAAGCAAGACATGTGACTGGCTCTGACCTAGCCCATTAAGCCCCATAAGGACTCTAGTCAGAGATGTGGCTGGCTCGGTGATAGCCCGGGAAGCCCCATACCGACCACAACCTGACACGTGCTGAACTGAGCCCCAGCACATTAATCCATATAGGGATGCCAGTCAGGTGGCCACAGCCCATGAAGCCCAATGGACACAAGAGCCTGACACATGATTTAATCTGCCCCACCCCATTAAAGTCTGTGGAGAAGTCATCCTAGACGCGACTGACTCTGCCCCAGCCCATGTAGCCCCACATAAACAGGAGCCTGACACGTCTCCTAGATGGAGACAACAGCCTGACAAGTGATAACTCAGGCTTTGAAGCCCCATGAAGACAACAGCCTGATGTGTGATGACTCAATCCTTGAAGGCCCATGTGACAACAATGTGAGACAGCTCTACTTATATTGCACAATTGTTTATTTTTAGTGGGCATTTCTGCTCTTTCCTTTTCCTATTTGCTACACTAAACCTTACTACAGGGCTCTGGTGTGAACAAGAATCAAGAGAAAGTGCATTCAAGGTGCTCTGGGCAAAAGGACGAGGTTTGTTTCTTGGGTGATGGGTCTCTGGGCAGAGCGAGCGAACAGCCTGGGCTTAATTTCAGGGACCATAAGGGAAGCAGCCCTTTAAATAAAAAAAGTAAATAAATAAATTAAATAAAATGAATTGCCCATCAGATTAAGTATAGAGCAGACTTGCTTGAAATAATAAGAAAAAACATACGAATTTACACAAAAGCACTAAAACCCTTTTGTGAGACAGTAACAAAAGACTGGGGTTGGTGGTGCACAAGGTTCTGTGGAAGCATTTCTGGTGTGTTGTGGTCGTGGTCACCTGGGGAAGATACAGTTTCCCAGCACTGCCTGAGTCAGGGTAAAGCCACATCGGGTCATCAAAGCACAAGGCATCTGCTCTTCTTCCCTTGGCTCTACCTCTGCATTTCCATCAGTGCGTGCCCAACCAAATCCTTGATTACTTAACGTCTCTGCTGCACAGTGTAGGCACGTACATTAGCAAACAATGCCCTGCATGTGAGCACTGCACCGTTTCCAGTTATTTTCACCTATGAAGGATGAAAGGCTGAGAAGGTTCAGCTAGGGATTCCATTCTATGATCTATGCGTTAAATTGGGGCTCGACCCACTAAGTTACCTTTTACAGCCCCTATAAGTACTCACATGTTGGGCGACAATCTGCATATCCCCTGCCTTCCATTCCCAGCACCACACAGTGCCCCCACATCCTTCCACTCACTGCTGACCGTGCTCATGTACCCCTTGCTCAGCATGGCTGCGGCCCATGAAATGGGTGGTGAGTTCAATTCCTGTTGCAACCCCCTCTCGCTCCACCTCTCTCTAAATGAAATGCACCTTCTGGCAGTATCCCCTGCTTTGTCTGTTCAGTGCCGCCGCTCCCTTCCTCCCCACCCTCTCCTATCTGCAGGAGCTCGGCCTGTCCATTAACCGGACATCTTGTCACTAATTGGGCCTCGGGCTTGGTTGGGACAAAGTCCACTGTCCAGGGGAGGGTGACAGGGATGTGTTAAACTGGCCTAGGAGTGAAGGGGTGGGGGGTCGTGTGGGGGGTCTGAGTAAGGGAAAGCCAGCACTTAGGAGCATCACACAAACAAAGGGAAACTTCAAGTGAGCCCTGACTTTCATTGCCTTTATTGCACCTCTGGAAAACGACTGTCTGGGCAGCCACTTCGGGTACACATCTTTTCAAAGCCTCGTAGTAATGAGTCAGCTGTTGATTCGGGCATCTCAAGACAAACAAGTCACGGCAAAGGAAAACAGACGGCCACATCATGACGATGATTACGTTGTTGCGCATGACATGTGGCCGCCATCTTAAAATGGAGGAATATACCTTAAATATTCTAGCGGTAGCGATTATCTCTACACATTGGCAGCGTGTATGTAAATCAATAACCAGGGCGAGCTGGCCTGGAAACGCCCCCCTCTGCTGTTGATTGTATGTTTGCAAAGGAAGCTGGTGGGAAGGAGGGGCAGAACATGCACCCACAGTGTAAGACGACCAGACAAATACTAAAAAGAAAAGTCCCCTACAGAAGAGATTATCAGGACATAATGTAATTAGACAGTAGTTGGTGCTGCTCCCTAAGTGAAAAAAGCAGGACAAAGAGGCAGAACTGACCACTAGCAAGCAAGGATTTTTGAAGGACACTGGAACCAACAAATGAAATAGCTTTGGACCACAGTATAAGTATACTTAAAAGTATACAACACATTTGATGCTTATACTCGATCTAAAAGTTTCCTTTTTGTAGGCTGCTTGTGACAAAATTACAATACAACTCTACTGTAACATTCTGTTATGCACGGGTTGTTGTGTATCACAAACCAGTATGTAGCTTTCAAAATAGCCCTTTGTGCAACAAGTACTACTGACGTCTAGCCTCAGAAATCTGAGCTTTCTGTTTCACTGTGCATTGTGCTGCTGATAAGAAAACACTTCTTGCAGGCTGTTTATTTAGCACACTAAGGGCAGTCTATATGTTAAAAATTCGTTTTAAACAGGACTGACTAATACATTTGTTTACAGATAAGGAGCAAAAGCATAATTGCTTTCTTCGACACCACAAATTGTGTGTTTTTTCTACGCCTTTAGAGAGCATATGGTATATCGCTTCAAAGAAAATAATGAATTACGTATTGACAAAGGTTAGTAAAGAAGATTTACCATTTATTTTAATAAAAAATAAACATCTACTGTGCATAAAACTTCAACCTAGATTTCCTGACCTTGCCAAGGAATTAGGCCTGCCTTGGTCCTTTCTTTTTGTGATGACTGGTCAGCAGGATCATGTGAACTTGGGTTTAATATTCATTGTGTCATGTGACACACAAAGTCTTTGAGTCTCTAGCATGTTGGTGGGTTTGGCTGGAGAACGTACTGGTAGTGACGGGAGTGGTTTGCATCTTCCTGGGAGTACAAGTGGCTAACCCTTGCTCATTCTCTGGTGCCCTGTTTAGGCGTAGTGTCACTGAGTGTTTCTTTTAGGGGCTCCCCTTCCTCAAAGGGCACAGCCAATGTAGTGTTTTTGGTTTCCATGCGGGCTTCTTGGGATACTGGGAATATCACCTTGCATAACCACGAAACGTTCCTGCTCATTTGTTCGACCCCTTTTTTTACGGTGGCTATTGTGCCAGCTACAGCTAGGACCGTGCACACCCAGGTTTGAAAGGTGTCCAGAACTTCCATCCAGGTCTCCTGTCCCTGATTATTACCTGATTATTATTATGGTCTTCGGGATCCATATGTTGTGTTGCTGCATGGAGCCTTTTGCTCACCCTTGTGTTGTTTTGTAGGCACCTTGTCTGGATCTCGTAAGGGTTTTAAGGAAGTGGCAACCTCCCTGGGGAGGTTGGTATGGCATCTCGCCTTGCTCTGTTCAATATAAGGGGCCATTGCGTGATGCAGTGTGGCTTCCCCTCAATATTCTCTTAGGAATTTTTGGAGGCTGAACTTGAGATCCGCTGCTTCCATCATGGCAATCTGGAGGGCCTCATTCAATGTGAGCATTAAGTGCTCGACTTCACCATATGACTGCGGCCATTAAGGGGTGATGCAATGGTGCTGTATTCCTAACCATTCCAGCAGATCTTTTAAACTCTGTCTGCTGAAATGATTATCCTTTGTTAGTCTTGATTTTCTCAGGGAGCCGCTACTTTGGCAAATGCAGTGGAGTCAATTACTTCAATGGTCAGATACTTCGAGCATCCATCTATCAAGACCAGGGTGGTCCTTCCATCCTGGAAGCACCCAAATTCTAGATTGACTTTGAACCAGGGTGTGGCCTGTGGTTCCTCCTTCATGAAGGGCGCTGGAGCTTCTTGTGCGCTTGTCAGTTGGCATGCAGGGCATTGCCTGACCAACTCAACAGTGGCTTCCAGGTGGGAAAACCATACCTTGTCCCACAAGCACAACTTCATCTTTGCTGTGCCCTGGGGTCCTCCATGGGATAGCTTCGTAACTCATTTTTAGAGATTGCCACGGACCACCAGCCGCTGTTCTTGCAGGACGAGACCTTCTCAGGTTGTGCTGAGCTCATTTCTTTCTGTGGGACTGTCCAGCCATTCACATCTTTGAGGAAATCTTGCCCTGATTCTCTGGCCAGGGCATTCTTTACCTTCATGAGTACTGCATGACTGGCTGTGGTGTCCAATATTTTGCTCAGGTTCGGGGTGCTTAGGCAGGCACTGTAGGCTAGCACTTGCATATATTCTTCTGCTGCTTCATCAGTGGCCGAACTGTTTTCTGCTGGTTGTGGCAGATGAATCAATAGAAGTCCACCGGGTTCTTGGCACCAGGGTGATATGTAAACTCCATGCGGTAATGTTTAAGCTGAATGGCCCAGTATGACAACTCCATGCGGTAATGTTGAAGGTGAATGGCCCAGTGGTGGGTGCAGTGGTGAGTGCAGTGCCTAGGAACAGGGGGACAAGTGGTTTTTGTGGTCCGTGACTGCTCTAAATGGCCTCTCACCTAGGTATAGGTGGAAGTATCCACAGTTTAGTTTAGTTTATTGGATTTATAGAGCACATGTCTACCCGGAGGCATCCCAGCGGTAAAGGGAAGACAGGAGAACCAAAAACGTAACCATGCTTAGAAAAAAAGGGTCTTCAGTTTTCCACAGAAAGCAAGTTCGGAGTTGTCCAGTCAGAGTGCCGGGGGAAGGGAGTTCCATATATTAGCTGCTCTAAACACGAAGGATCTACCTCTCCTTCTAGCTTTGCTAATAGGACAAATATTAATTAAAGCAGCAGATGAGGATCTAAGAGATCTCAGAGGAGTGTAGGGTGTGATAATTCATCTAAGAAAAGCTGGACCCTTGACATGAAGAGCTTGGTGGATGAAACACATAGCTTTACAATTCATCCTTTGCTGGATAGGAAGCCAGTGGAGAAAGGCTAAGGCTGGTTTGGCAGATAAATGTCTGGGGATGTTCATAAGAAGGCAGGCTGCTGCATTTTAAACTACCTGCAATCTCTTTAATACATAGGTAGGTAGGAGAGCTCAAGAACAGAACATTCCCATAGTCCAGACAAGATAATATAAGGGCCTGGGTAATGAGTCTTCTGGCAAGAAAACGTATCAATTTGAGCATTTTCCCAAGGATTCTTAGAAAATTGAAGCAAGTTGCCGCAAGTTTTTGTGCATGATGTTCCATTGAAAGGCGAGAGTCTAACCAGACACCTAAACTTTTTATAGTTTCCTTTTGATAGGGGACATCATTCAGTCCTTCAGGGATAGAGATAGGGGATTTAAGTGGGGAGAAACTCCTGACCAAAATAACTTCAGCTTTTTCATAATTTAGTTTAAGCTTACTCTCTGCCATCCAACTGTCAACCTCTGAAAGACAGGAAGATAAAGTGGCCTGATCAGAGTTTACTTTGGTGGAAAAGGAGTAAACTAACTGGGTGTTGTCAGCATACGATATTATGGATAGACCATAGGGTTCTACAATCTGAGCCGGAGGAGACATGTAGATGTTAAAAATAGTGGGGGTCAGGGAAGAGCCCTGAGTAACCCCACAGTTGAGAGGAAAAATATTGGGAAAAAAAAGACCTCTCCAAAAAAGAGGAGAGCCAATTAAAAGTAGACCCTTCAAATCCTGCTTGGGTAATTCTTTGAAGAAGAATTTTGTGATCCACTTTATCGAACGCAGTGTTCAAATCCAATAAAATGATTGCTGCTTAACCACCTGCATCTAGACGTTTTCGAGTGTCTTCTATCACCCACAAAAAGGGCAGTTTCTGTGCTATGTTGAGGTCTAAAGCCCATCTGGGTGGAATGAAGAAGCTAATGTTCTTCCAAGAAGCCTGTTACTTGTTTATTGACATATTTTTAAACTATTTTGGATGCTATAGGAAGGAGAGCAATATGTCTATAATTGCTAAGTAGAGAAGCATCCAGCGTAGGTTTTTCAATAAAGGTTTAATGACAGCATGTTTTCAAGTTTGTGGCAGCTTACCAGCTGTGAGAGAGTCATTAAGAATATTCGTTAGAACAGGCACTATAATATCCGCACCTTGAGCTAGTATGGACAGAGGGGCAGGATCTAAAGGAGATAATTTTTTTTTATTTTTGACAAATAATCCCCAAGTAATTCTCCAGTCATAGGCTGAAAGACTGAGAGAGTGGGTCTAAGAGGGTGATGTTCGGATGGGGATGTTAATATAGGCTCTTGAGATGGATTATTAAGAAAAGTTGCCTGAATGTCAAGGATTTTCTTTTGGAAAAAACACAAAAGATTATTAGTATGTTCTTTAGACGCTTCCATTAGGTTGGTAGAGACAGGTTCATTAATCAATTCCTTGAATATAGAGACGATCTCCTTAGGGGAGTTGGAGGATAGTTCTATTCTGGAGGCATAATAGGCTGCCTGCACAGATTTAATTTCCATATGGTAAGACCTAATCCCTTTCCTATATTCAAGTTTGGAGGCATTATCATAGATTTTTCTCCATTTCCTCTCCAGTTGCTTACACTCCTATTTTTGGTGCCGCAACTGAGGGGGGAACCAGGGTTATTTCTTCTGACCAGTGTTTTTGATAGTTGTCTTGGTTGGTAGTATAATATCTAGGGAGTCGGAGATCCAATTATTAAATGTTTCTGCTGAACAAGATTCCATGAAGGAAGAAAACATACAAGTATGTTTTAATATGTCTAACCAGTCCCTGTGTGATTAAGTTTTGACCACTGGCGCAAGGTCAGCTTCCTAAATGGTTGGTAAGTTGGGTAAATGATGTAAGCGAGAGCAAGAGTAGAATTAAAAAATGATCAGACCAGACCAGGTGAAGAGAAGGCTGTGCAGCTAGAATTTGAAGATTAGTGAACACTAGGTCAATAGTATGATTTTTGATGAAGGTGGGACCAGTAATCAACTGTGCAAGATCTAAGGCTGCCAGATCCATGAGAAGGGTTTTACCGGATGTGTTATTGATCTCGTCAATGTGAATATTAAAGTCACCCAAGATGGTAAAGTTAGGGTGTCTGCAGGCGAAATCCACAGCCAATTCTGGTAGGACCTGTAGGAACTTCCCATATGGGCCAGGGGGACGATATGTCAGTATTCTGGAGAAAGTGAACGTAGCGTTGATTGCTAAGGAAAAAAACATACTTTCACTATGAGGTGGAGCAACAGGTTGGGTAAGACAGCTGATCAAAATTTTATAGATGATGGTTGCAACTCCCCCGCCCTTAGAATGGGGTCTATCTAGGTGATGTATTAAGTAATCTTGGGGTAGAGCCATGGCTACATCTAGGGAAGATTCCTCAGATAGCCATGTTTCTGTTAAAAATAAAACTTCAGGGGCCAAATCACTCAGCAATGAGTGAAGGTGTAGTTTATGAGCAGGTAAAGACCAGCAGTTGGCCAAAAGAGAAATGCACCCACATACTCTGAATTCTTCCCATGAATTGGAGGAAATTGGAGCTGAGGGGACCATTGAAAAAAATCACATCCTCTAATAAGAGAGTCAGGGTTGACAGAGTGCTGACAGGGATGTATAGAGTGATTCCTAATAGCTAGAAATTGATTAGTAGAATAAATCAGCTTTTCTGTTTTTGAAAAAGTAACGTTTCTGGTCCCTGCGACCTGTACGGGCACGGATGGCCGCATACAGTGCTTGCCTTAGGCGCATCCGCTGTGTGCATCTGGCTCATTAGGCCTTTTATAATGGGCCGGGGAGGAGGAAAAACAACTGGAGCACATCCCAAAATGGTGACTTTAAATGGCTCCAAATAAGAGGGAAAAATGGCGGTCCCCATAAGCAGCAAGGCAGAGGAGAAACAATGCCTATAGCGCTGAGCAGCTTCAGAACATGGCCACAGGGTGCAAATCAGTGGGTGATTGTAACCCCTTGTTAATAAAATAAAATTTAAAATGAGTATACCTATCAGATGCCACTGAACACAGGCTTCATGATAGGTAAGATAAAAATTTCAAGCATTTAATAGAATAAGAGAATAAGAGCAGTAATATTAAAACCTTCGGAGATGTCAAGTAAAAAGTACCCATAATTGTCAGCAATAGATGACCCGTATTACGGTTCAACCTGCTCGCTGCTCATCCGCACAGGCCCATTTAATCACAATGGCTTCTCTCTCAATGCATATTGCTTCTCAGTCACATGAGGACTGTGCTTGAAAATGCCAGTGGTGCCCATCTCCCTGGCAGGACTTCCTGTAAGAGGACGGCTCCAAGGCCCACTGTGCTGGCATCTATTACAATCATCGTTTTCTTCTTATGGTCAATATAGGCCATCATTGTTTTGTTGAACTGAGCTTCTCTTAGCGTTCAAAATGCTCCTCTCTTTGACTCCATGACAAGGTGTCATCTGCTTTGGTGGGCTCTGAGCGGCTCTGCAATCATAGGTAGGTTTGGTATAAATCTGCCACAATAGGTGGCCATTCCTAGGAAGCTGCATACCTCCGTTACAGTCTTTGGTGCGTGAGCTTGTTTTGTGGCCTGTGGTTTTCATGGATCCACTTGCACTCTGTCTTGGCTGAAGATGTACCCAAAAATTTCAAATGATGTCTCTAAAACATTTGTTCTTGTGAAGAGTGAGGCCATGCTCTGACAGGCATTTAAGAGTAGCTCAAAGGTGCAGCGGATAGTCCTCGACAGTCGTGGAATGGATAAGAATGTCACTACCCACATTCATGATGCCTTGGTGTCCTGATACAGTTTCCCAAATGGCATCCTGGAATACCACGACTGCAGAGGAGATGCCAAAACGTAGTTGCTTGTATTGGTGCAGCACCAGGTGTTCGGAGAAGGTAGATAGGTACCTACTCTCCTTAGACAGGCATAGCTAATAGTATCCAGCATTCAGGTCTAATATTGAGAAATATTCAGATTAGCATTTATTTCATTGATTGTGGGCATGTTGTGCCTCTCCTGCTTTATCGCTTGGTTGGAGAGACGCATGTCAGTACATTTCCATACCTTCCTTGGCTGCTGAGGCTTCTCCTCAATCACTATGGGGTTACACCCACAGTGTCAGTCTGGACACCTTCTCTATCACACCTTGGCTTTCCGCTTGTCCAGCTCCTGCCCTCCCAGTGGACTGAGGTGGAAGGGGATATGCCGGTATTGAAGAGCAGTGGGCTTCACTGACTTGCCGATTTGCAGCTTGATTGGTGGGGCCTTCAGATATCAAAGACCAGTGAACAGTTCAGGAAATTGGCCAAGCAGTTCATCTATTTGAAACACACTCTTGGCGAGTGGCACAAGCCCTACATCCTCAGCTGAATTACTGCTGAGGAGTGTGTCTGCTTCTTTGTCAACCATGTGAAAAGTGGCTTGGATCTCTTTATCGTCCAACTTGAAACTCACCATCATGCGTCCTTTCAGTGGTAATGGTCTGAGGCGCCCATAAATGAATATTGTCATATTCAAGGGCACTAGTGTTGGCTGGGGTTGGAGATGCCGGTATTGCTGGATGCCCATGATGTTGACTGAGGCACCGGTGTCTTTCACCTGAGATCCTACAATCTAGATGACACATGTATATTGAGGCCATTGATGGCACTTTAAGTCATGTGTGAATGAGATAAGAAAAATGTCCTTTTCCTCAGAGACATACCTCTGTCTTGACGTATGAGGAGTTACCTCTGGTGTCTCTGGTTCGTCTAGAGACAGTTGTTTTATTGCTCATGCGGGGGCACTCTGTCTTTTTACCCCACTTCCTCTGGTGCCACCTCGGCATACAGTCGCAAAATGGTTCATCTTTCCACAGTTGGAGGATATTCGGCCTTGTGCTGGGCAGTCATTCGGGCATGTTTTTCCCACCCACAGTACATGTAGCAAGACTCTTGTCTCATGGGGGCGTGTGTCTTGGGTCTCGCCGTTTGTTCTGTATTTGTACTACATCAGCTCTTTCTGTTTTTATGGTAGGGCTTTTCTCAGGGGCTTGTGTTATTGTGCCGTCCATCTCAGTGGCTCTGGCTGCTGAGAGGTCGTGTGACTTTTACGAAGATGAGAATGTCAATCAAGCTAATGTTCAGCTGCCTCAGGATGAGGGCTCTAAGCATTTTGTTGTGACACCCCTAGATAATTTACAGCCTTATTTCCTTCGGCTGGTCATCAGCTCTGCACGTGTTGTCTAGCTCTCTCAGTCTTTCATAGAACTGGTATATTGATTCTCATTGGCATGCTTGGCCGAGCTTGAACCGCTCGAAGTCTGGGTTTGGTTGAGAGTCAAAGTGAGCGCTAGGCACTCTCTCGACTGCATCATAGTCATCTACTGTGCCGGTGCTAGGGAGGTGCCTGAAAAGTTCGCAGATTTTGTCTCCACAAAAGTGTAGAAGAATGACCTCTCCATAGCTCCATCCCATTCACAAGTGGCAATGAGGTAATAGTCTAACCTTCCCACCCATTTCTTCCAGCAATGTGAGGCAGTTGCGGGGTCTGCAAGTTCACTGAATGGTTCTAGTGCCCCTACCATGGCCTGCTGCCGTGGAAAATGCATAAGGGGTTCTGCTGCTTCCTGGTCATCCACCATGTTCAATAGAGCGTAGTCTGCTTCCTAGGCAAGTAACCATGTGGGTGCTGGGGCTGGTGTGCTCCCTCAGGAGCTGTTGCAATCACTAGATGCCTTTGTGGGCTGCCCCCTCCCCCCTTTTCTTTGTTGCTTGCAGGTATACCAGCTTCCAGACAAGGGGCGCAGAGTCAAACTTCCTCCCCTTCTGTCAAAGGAGCTGGTGGGGCCAGAGTGAAAGAGAGGAAAATATAAAAAATATACTCGCGCCAAAATTTACTGTGGTGCTTTTGGCTGCAGCAGGCCTTCTATGGTGCACTGCAGAGCATCAGGCAGCTCGTGGGCAGGTTGTGCTGATAAACATGCCGGTCATGGCAGGGTTAATAATTCCCGGCATACAGGTTGTTCATGAATGTTAATTTTGCTACTTATTGTGTGTCTCTTTATTTCCCCTCTTCATTACATCACATCATTACATTGGCTGCAGGACACAGAGCCACGGTGTTCACCACTACCCCCTCGGGAATAGATGCGTCACTCACCACCAAGGGTGCTGGTGCCAGTCCTGAGTGTGTTGGCCACACATGGTATCTGCTGAAGTCAAGGAGGGTGCGACCTCACCTCCAAAAGTGGAGTCATTGTTGGGCTGCAGTCCAGTAGGCGAAGCCAGTGAGAGGCTCCAGTACGGGAAGCACACTGGCCGCAGAAGCAGTACAGCAGCAAGGCTGGATGTGGGCGGGCCATCAGGAAGGCAAGGCTCGCATCAGGTAAAGTTGTCACTGTGGCAGTAGCTTCTAAGACAGCAGGTGGGTCCCAAGGACACTCTGCCTTCACTGCTAGCTGGTGTGGGCAGTGACGAGGGGGCAAGCTCACCAGCCGAAGTTGGGTGCGGAGGCAGATGACCCTTGTCACTAGTGTGGTGACTGATCAGCTGAACCAGTAGCTCTAGGCGTTGCACGCACTGCAATTAAAACAAACAGGACATACATTCGGTATTAGCAGTGGATGGAAGACACCATGCCGTCTACTCCCATTTATTTATAGCCTCTGGCCATGCCTGGCCAAAGGATGTACAAAGTGTGCATTTGCGAGGGAAAGGTCATAGAGGGGAGGTCAGGCGAGTTAGTACACGTTTGTCCATATCTTTATACAATATAATATTTATCATACATGGTCGTTGCAGGTGGGGCTCAGTAGCAGTTATTTATGGGGACTGGTGTCTATCTTTCCTCATCAGACATTGAACCACAGCACAAAGAAAAACATACAAGGGCAAAGAAGGAGGAACAGAAGTGCTATAAAACTGTGGCAAAGAGAGAAAGAAAGAACCTGTACAAGTATGATAAAGGGGCAGGGGTTGTCAAGTGGGGACAGATGAAAAAGCATAAGGTGGAACCACAAATAGGAAGTCCTGGTATTCAGCACCCTCGACATTTGATAGCACTAGACACATGCTTCTGAGCACAACATTAGGCCCTGGCGCCTATTCTGTTACAAGTTAAGCACTGCATATACATTTTTAACTAATGTTACACCACAAGTGGCAGTGTTCTCAACCCTGTAATCATGCCCCCAAGTATTATACAGGTCTCCTTTTGCAGCATTTTCCACATAATTATTGCTTTTCCACCATTGTCACATAATCCAGCATTTGCTGCACGATTTCTACATTTCAACATGAACTAACAATGTTTTAGTTCAAATTAATCAACCTTTATTGAAGGAGATACGAGTACCACTGTATAGCCGGCCGTTTAACTGATAGTAATGAGGTGAAACATTTGTCCACGCAGTTTTAATGTATTAATATACCAATATAATGAAATCTTGTTTCCACTTTATGCGCCACTCTTTACCTTTTCTTGATGCACAATTTAGTCAGCTACGGGCCTTATTTAGAGTTTGGGGGATGTGCTACTTCGTCACAAACGTGACAGATAACCGGTCCCTGTTATCACAAATGCATTATAGTCTATGGCACTATTAATAAGAAAGAATGGGGCATCCGTCACATTTGTCAGAGTAACACCCCCTCGAACTCTAATTCAGGTCTAACGTCACACGCAATTGTGTCTCCCCTCGCCACATAATTCAAATAGCTTTGTTTATAATTAATGTGAATCATATCTTTGTAGTAGATTTTAAAGGCCACATGGATTAGCACATTCCTTTGCAGTTGCTCCAGTAGTCAGCATTTAAGCTTTGTATTACTGTGGCCACTCATTCTTTCATCCAACCACTGTTCTCTAATTCATGTAGGCCTGCCAATTCAACCATTCTTTCAGGCTTTCTTCAGTCATAGGGGCGAAAGAGCGGACACATGCACTGTGACAGGAACACACTGCCTGATGGTTAGATACAGGTACAGTAGAGGTTGTGTTTATCTTTTCTTCTCTGCGGATCTGGGGCACATAAAAACATCTCTACATTTTTCAAGATTTTGCATATCTCGCCTGTGTATTTTTGCACTTAATTTTTACATTTCTGTTATTATCGAATTGCATTTATAAGCTAACTAAACATATATATGTATAGTTTCCACCTTCACAGTAAAAAGTGTCTGAGTGTGTCAGTTTGTCTGATATTTGTGTTCAAGTTTTTATGTCAACGGGGCTTTTATGTTAATCTTTTCTTGTGCTTATTAGGCATGCAGCGTCATATGTCATAATGTCTTATTATGAAGTTATTTTTATCCATTCCCTTCTAGCCATTTCTTTTTTTAATATATATTGATGACTATACTTTTACCTGAGTATTCAGGCACGGTATTGTAATTGTAATTGTAATTGTAATCGTATTTATATAGCGCTTACTACCCCTGACGAGGCGTCGAAGCGCTTTTCGATGAGTAGCACGCTACTCCGGAACCCAACAAGAATTAGTGATGGATTAGTATCGTTAAATAATGAGTACAGTTTTAGTATTATTATGAGTTAAATTGAGCCGCGGATATGAGAGTTTGTTAGTTAGACTGGAGTAATGCAGGGGTGGAGGAGGAAGTAAATCCAGAGGTGTTAATTGGGAGTATATCCTTCATTTACTCAACCCAACGGCTTGGGATGAGTAAAGGGGGGTAGAGGGGGAAGAGTATGTGGAAGGGTTAGGGAGAGCATAGTAGCAGGGTGAGATGAATGCAGGAGAATTTAGTAGGGTTGTGTGGGAGGTCACAGAGGTAGAGTGAGGTTTGGTGAGTTAGATGTGGAGGGAAGAGCTTAGGCAGAGATATTTAGGAGATGAAAGTGGTAGAAGAGATTTGGGATGAGTCAGAGTGAGAAAGGAGGATAGTTTGATAGAGACATGACATAAGAGTGATGAGTAGATAAGTGTGATAAGATGAGAGCAGGAATTCAATGATCCACGAACATGCCAAGCACAGAAACAACATATACATATACACACATATATATATATATATATATATATATATATATATATACACACATATGTATATATATATATACACACACACACATATGTACATACAATACATAATTAGAAACATGGGTAAAAAATACTTAGTCAGACAGGTTTAAAGAGTGTGTGTGTATTTTAGTGTTATGACATAGTAGCAATACATATTTTCCAAAGAAGCTATAAATAAATAGAAATATACATATAATCTGAAAAAATATTTATCCACATAGGCATTTGCAGTTCATAGTTGTTTGAAAAAGGTGGTTATGAAGGAAAGAGTCAACTCTTGAGTAGTTTTCTGAAGACAAGAAAGTTATCTGTGGCTCTTATAGTTGGGGGTAATGAATTCCATAGTTTGGCTGCTTGGACGGAGAAGGATGTACCACCTATAGTCTTTTTCTTGTATGGTGGTGTTCTAAGGCGGGGTGCCAGTCTTGAGCGGAGGGTTCTTTGTTGGATGTATTTGGTCATTTTCATTCTGATAAAAAGCGGTCCTGTTCCATGTATAGCTTTGTGGGTGATACAAAGCAGCTTGAAAGTGCATCTTCTGGCAACGGGTAACCAGTGTAGTGCTCTCAAGGCAGGGGAGATGTGGGCTTGCGGCTTTATATGTAGTAGTAGCCTGGCTGTGGAATTCTGGATACGTTGTAGTTTTTTCATAACAGATAGAGATGATCAATGGTAGAGGCTATTGGCATAATCCAGTTTGGATAGTACAAGTGAAATGGTAGCTTGCACCTTGTGTGGAAATCCGAGGTGGGGGAAGATGCGTCGTAAAGTCTTTAAGGTGATGAAGCTTGTGCGTGCTAATTTGTCTACTTGGGCATTCATAGTTAACTTGGAATCCATGGTGATTCCTTGGTTTTTAACTTCCTTGGATAATTGAGGAGGTGGTCCGAGATCGTCAGGCCAGACACACAGAGGGTCATAACTTTTCCAGTCACCACATATGAGTATTTCTGTTTTGGAGGTGTTTAGTTTGAGATGGCTCCAGGTCATCCACTGATCAACGGCTCTGAGGCAACTGAAGATTTGTGAGTTTTCAATGTTTTTGGGGTCTTCTAATTTAAGTAGTATTTGTGTGTCATCTGCATAGTTGTAGCATGTGAGATGGAAATCATTGATCAGTTCTGGTAAAGATATCATGTAGATGTTGAAAAGCAAAGGTGAGATGATTGACCCTTGGGGGACCCCTGCTTTTGTGAGGTAGGGTTCGGATGAGAAGGGGGGCGAGTTGATGATATTTGCTCTTTTTTAAAGATAGGAAGTAATCCAGTCGAGAGCAATCCCTTGCATGCCGGCTTCATGGAGTCTTTGAGTTAGGGCGTCATGGTCAACCGTATCAAAGGCAGCCTGTATTCCTTCTGTTTCTTGTATATGAGACAATTATGTATTAAACTGTGTTGACATGCAGTTAGAAACAAACACATAGGACCAGTGAGGGTTTAAAAGATTTGCAAGAACAGCAAGATAGCTAGACTTCAGAAGGGGATGTCAAGTGAGACCTTTCACTAGATTTAAGAGCGCTTTTCACTGAGCCGAGTTTAAAAAACAACCCTGAATAAAGCAGGCTTCATCCAGGGTGTGAAAACATACCAAGGTCTGGCAGAGGCATTGTGCTATAGTTGCATGTATACAGTGCTTCAGGTCCTGTCGAGATTTTGGACTGGTAGCAGGCTATTTTGTGGGATTGTTATGTTTTTTCTTTTTTTTTTCTTAGTGTTTTATAAAGGGAGAACCTTCTACTCTGTGTCTCCAGTAGCGGAAGATAGAACCCGCTCGTCACAGTCTTATACGGATTACGTTCCAGTACATCATCAATTCACCTCCAGGAAGGATTCTAGATTTTTTCTGCTATGGAATCTCTGAGCGCAGAGCCTTCCTTTATCTTTGCCAAGCCCCCGAGAGATAGGGTGGCTTGTCCTTTCCAGAAGCTGAGCTTCAACTGGGGCACCTGCTACGTTTATATTTGTAAGTGCTTCCTTTGAGATTTAGTTTCTGTAAAATGAGCATCATGGCCTACCCAACCGGAGTATTTTCTACGAGTAAGTCAGTAAGCGTTACCTAGCATGTTTATTTTTTATTTTATTTTATGACCTGTTTATATTGTACATTAAGGCTACGTGATGGGTCATGGGGGAAACGTCTCCAGCAACCTTGTGTGCCTTTGGCAATGTTATTGTTACTAGTGCATCTTTGTGGAGATGTCCTCGTGCTTCTGCGCATCAACAAAACGCACCACCTGAATCGGCGGTAAAAACGCAGTTGGGTCGTTTTGGAAAGCTGTCCATCATCCTGGTAAAAGGCGGGAATTCCTTTGCCTACTACGAGGGTGGACGGGGCGTGGCTCAGCGGGCGGATCTTACAGGTGATTTATAAAGGGAGAACGTCCACTCTGTGTCTCCAGTAGCGGAAGATAGAAACCGCTCGTCACAGTCAGATACGGATTACGCTCCTAGTCCATCATCAATTCACCTCCAGGAAGGATTCTAGATCTTTTCTGCTATGGAATCTCTAAGCGCGCATCCTTGCTTTATCTTTGCCAAGCCCAAGAGTTAGGATGGCTTGTCCTTTCCAGAAGCTGAGCTTTAACTGGGGCACCCGCTACGTTTATATTTGTAAGTGCGTCCTGTTGTGGATTAGTCTCTGTAAAAAGAACATCATGGCATACCCAACCGGAGTATTTTCTACGAGTAAGTCAGTAAGCGTTACCTAGCATGTTTTATACGCCCTGTTTATATTGTACACTAAGACTACGTGATGGGTCATGGGGGAAACGTCTCCAGCAACCTTGTGTGCCTTTGGCAATGTTATTGTTACTAGTGCATCTTTGTGGAGATGTCGTCGTGCTTCTGCGCATCAACAAAACGCACCACCTGAATCGGCGGTAAAAACGCAGTTGGGTCGTTTTGGAAAGCTGTCCATCATCCTGGTAAAAGGCGGGAATTCCTTTGCCTACTACGAGGGTGGACGGGGCGTGGCTCAGCGGGCGGATCTTACAGGTGATTTATAAAGGGAGAACCGTCTACTCTGTGTCTCCAGTAGCGGAAGATAGAAACCGCTTGTCACAGTCAGATACAGATTACGATCCTAGTACATCATCAATTCACCTCCAGGAAGGATTCTAGATCTTTTCTGCTATGGAATCTCTAAGCGTGCATCCTTGCTTTATCTTTGCCAAGCCCAAGAGTTAGGATGGCTTGTCCTTTCCAGAAGCTGAGCTTTAACTGGGGCACCCGCTACGTTTATATTTGTAAGTGCGTCCTGTTGTGGTTTAGTCTCTGTAAAATGAGCATCATGGCATACCCAACCGGAGTATTTTCTACCAGTAAGTCAGTAAGCGTTACCTAGCATGTTTTATATGCACCGTTTATATTGTACACTAAAGCTACGTGCTGGACCACGGTGAAAACGTCTCCAGTAACCTTGTGTGCCTTTGGTAATGTTATTGTTATTAGTGCGTCTTTGTGGAGATGTCCTCGTGCTTCTGAGCATCAACAACGCACCACCTGAAATCGGAGGTAAACACAGTGGGGTCGTTTCGGAAAGCTGTTCATCATCCTGGTAAAAGGCGGGAATTCCTTTGCCTACTTTGAGGGTGGACGGGGCGTGGCTCAGTGGGCGGAGCTTACAGGTGACTTATAAAGGGAGAAACCTTCTACTTTATCTCCAGGTGAGGAAGATAGAAACCGCGCGTCATAGTCAGATACAGATTACGCTCCAGTACATCATCAATTCACCTCCAGGAAGGATTCTAGATCTTTTCTTCTATGGAATCTCTGAGCGCCCAGCCTTGCTTTATCTTTGCCAGGCCCAAGAGTTACGGTGGCTTGTCCTTTCCAGAAGCTGAGCTACAACTGGGGCCCCTGCTATGTTTATATTTGTTAGTGCTTCTTTTGAGGTTTAGTCTCTGTAAAATGAGCATCATGGCATACCCAACCGGAGTATTTTCTACCAGTAAGTCAGTAACCGCTACCTAGCATGTTTTATATGCACCGTTTATATTGTACACTAAAGCTACGTACTGGAGCACAGTGAAAACATCTCCAGTAACCTTGTGTGCCTTTGGTAATGTTATTGTTATTAGTGCGTCTTTGTGGAGATGTCCTCGTGCTTCTGAGCATCAACAACGCACCACCTGAAATCGGAGGTAAACGCAGTGGGGTCATTTTGGAAAGCTGTCCATCATCCTGGTAGAAGGTGGGAATTCCTTTGCCTACTTCGAGGGTGGATGGGGCGTGGCTCAGTGGGCGGAGCTTACAGGTTATAAAGGGAGAAACCTTCTACTCTGTCTCCAGGTGAGGAAGATAGAAACTGCACGTCATAGTCAGATACAGATTACGCTCCAGTACATCATCAATTCACCTCCAGGAAGGATTCTAGATCTTTTCTTCTATGGAATCTCTGAGCGCGCAGCCTTGCTTTATCTTTGCCAAGCCCAAGAGTTAGGATGGCTTGTCCTTTCCAGAAGCTGAGCTTCAACTGGAGCACCCGCTACGTTTATATTTGTAAGTGCTTCCTGTTGAGGTTTAGTCTCTGTAAAATGAGCATCATGGTATACCCAACCGGAGTATTTTCTACCAGTAAGTCAGTAAGCGTTACCTAGCATGTTTTATATGCACCGTTTATATTGTACGCTAAAGCTACGTGATGGACCACGGTGAAAAAACGTCTCCAGTAACCTTGTGTGCATTTGGCAATGTTATTGTTATTAGTGCGTCTTTGTGGAGATGTCCTCGTGCTTCTGCGCATCAACAACGCACCACCTGAAATTGGAGGTAAACGCAGTGGGGTCGTTTCGGAAAGCTGTCCATCATCCTGGTAGAAGGCGGGAATTCCTTTGCCTACTTCGAGGGTGGATGGGGCGTGGCTCAGTCGGCGGAGCTTAAAGGTGACTTATAAAGGGAGAAACCTTCTACTCTGTGTCTCCAGGTGAGGAATATAGAACCCGCACGTCATAGTCAGATACAGATTACGCTCCAGTACATCATCAATTCACCTCCAGGAAAGGATTCTAGATCTTTTTCTTCTATGGAATCTCTGAGCGCACAGCCTTGCTTTATCTAGCTGAGCTTCAACTGGGGCACCTGCTACGTTTATATTTGTAAGTGCTTCCTTTGAGGTTTAGTTTCTGTAAAAAGAGCATCATGGCATACCCAACCGGAGTATTTTCTACGAGTAAGTCAGTAAGCGTTACCTAGCATGTTTTATACGCCCTGTTTATATTGTACACTAAGGCTACGTGTTGGGTCATGGGGGAAACGTCTCCAACAACCTTGTGTGCCTTTGGCAATGTGATTGTTACTAGTGCGTCTTTGTGGAGATGTCCTCATGTTTCTGTGCATCAACAACGCACCACCTGAATCAGAGGTAAAAGCAGCCCCTGCATCCTAATTGAAACTCCACAACAAAGACATGGGCATTACAAGTGATCTGTCCAGCTTCACACAATACAGGTTTAAGAGTCTCTTCATAACGCCTTCCCTGCTGCCCAGCCCCAGGCAAGTTCTAATTGACTTATTGAGGTTATTTCAGCTTCTGTTTTATAAATTGGATCAAACATGGGGGTGGGCGATCAACTGTTAGTTGTTGTTTGTCTATTCATATGCTGTTTGTGCAATTTCACCTGGGACTCGCCGCTGCCTTCAAAAATTCTGGAAGATCCATAGTAGGATATGAACACAAGAAAGAGAAAATACCACAACGCCCCATGTATTGTTTTATTGTGTTTTTTTAAGGCAAGACAACACATAAAAATTTGCTCTGTCTTGAAATGAGGATTACATTTACTCAAGCAACTGGTGGCGCTGCTGAGGTCAAAGCCGCCTCAAATACTTCCCCCCCAACCTTTGTCCAACAAAAAGGTCACGTTCGCACCCCTTCCCATGAGTGAAGCGCCCCCATGATTTTCTGCATAACAAAAGGCAAGCAGGATAAAAGGCGGGATTGGGTGCTACGTACCATTGAGCATTATTTGGCAGATAAAACAATAACTATACCTCTCCCTAAAAAGGCCACTGGTGCTAAAGTGAACATTTTGTATCATCTCCTGATGCCCAAGCAGGAGCATTAACTTTTTTCATCATTGCCATGTAAGATTTGTAAGCAGTATCCCTGCAAAGGTTTTTTTTTTTTTTTTTTTTTTTTTTTTTTTTTACAAGGGTACGTTTTTAGGCTGTTTTCCCGCACCATTACCTGTCTTTACAGGGTTGTGTGGGAGGTCACAGAGGTAGTGTGAGGTTTGGTGAGCTAGATGTGGAGGTGGAGGGAAGAGCTTAGGGAGAGATATTTAGGAGATGACAGTGGTAGAAGGGGTGAGTCAGAGTGAGAATGGAGGATAGTTTGATAGAGACATGATATAAGAGTGATGAGTAGATAAGTGTGATAATGCCATGCAATGATCCACGAACATGCCAAGCACAGAAACAACATATACAACATACATACACATTTATATATATATATACACATATACACACACACAGACACATGAGTACAACACACATATGCACATATAATACATAATTAGAAACATGGGTAAAAAATACTTAGTCAGACAGGTTTAAAGAGTGTGTGTGTATTTTATTGTTATGACAGTAGCAATACATATTTTCTAAAGAAACTATGAATAAATAGAAATATACAAATAATCTGAAAAAAATATTTATCCACATAGACATAGACAAATGCAGTTCATAGTTGTTTGGAAAAGGTGGTTATGAAGGAAAGAGCCAACTTTTGAGGAGTTTTCTGAAGACCAGAAAGTTATCTGTGGCTCTTATAGTTGGGGGTAATGAATTCCATAGTTTGGCTGCTTGGACGGAGAAGGATGTACCACCTATAGTCTTTTTCTTGTATGGTGGTGTTCTAAGGCGGGGTGCCAGTCTTGAGCAGAGGGTTCTTTGTTGGATGTATTTGGTAATTTTCTTTCTGATAAAAAGCGGTCCTGTTCCATGTATAGCTTTGTGGGTGATACAAAGCAGCTTGAAAGTGCATCTTCTGGCAACGGGTAACTAGTGTAGTGCTCTCAAGGCAGGGGAGATGTGGGCTTGCGGCTTTATATGTAGTAGTAGCCTGGCTGCGGAATTCTGGATACGTTTGAGTTTTTTCATAACAGATAGAGATGATCCATGGTAGAGGCTATTGGCATAATCCAGTTTGGATAGTACAAGCGATATAGTAGCTTGCACCTTGTGTGGAAATCCGAGGTGGGGGGAAGATGCGTCGTAAAGTCTTTAAGGTGATGAAGCTTGTGCGTGCTAATTTGTCTACTTGGGCATTCATAGTTAACTTGGAATCCATGGTGATTCCTAGGTTTTTCACTTCCTTGGATAATTGAGGAGGTGGTCCGAGATCGTCAGGCCAGACGCACAGAGGGTCATAATGTTTCCAGTCACCACATATGAGTATTTCTGTTTTGGAGGTGTTTAGTTTGAGATGGCTCCAGGTCATCCACTGATCAACAGCTCTGAGGCAACTGTAGATTTGTAAGTTTTCAATGTTTTTGGGGTCTTCTAATTTAAGTAGTATTTGTGTGTCATCTGCATAGTTGTAGCATGTGAGATGGCAATCATTGATCAGTTCTGGTAAAGATAACATGTAGATGTTGAAAAGCAAAGGTGAGATGATTGACCCTTGGGGGACCCCTGCTTTTGTGAGGTAGGGTTCGGACGAGAAGGGGGGCGAGTGGATGATATTTGCTCTTTTTTGGAGATAGGAAGTAATCCAGTCGAGAGCAATCCCTTGTATGCCGGCTTCGTGGAGTCATTGAGTTAGGGTGTCATGGTCAACCGTATCAAAGGCAACTGAGAGGTCCAAGAGAAGTAGTGCAGCAACTCCATTTTGGTCGACTGTTTTTAAGATCGTCCCAGATGGCCATGAGTGCCGATTCAGTGCTTCTTCCTGGGCGGAAGCCAGTCTGGAAGTCAGAAAGTATAGAATTGTCTTCAATGAATTGTGACATCTGGGCGAATGCTGCTCTTTCTATCAATTTGCCCAGGAAAGGTCCATTTGTGATTGGTCTGTAGTTGTTGGGGTCTTGCGGGTCTAGGTTTGTTTTCTTTAATAATGGTCGTATGTATGCCTTTTTCAGGTCTGCAGGAAAAGTTCCTGAAGTTAAAGAGTTGTTGATTATTCTTCTTACAGGTGTGGCAGCAGAAGTAGATAGCAGGATGTTCTTGAAGATTTGTGGTGGGCAAGGGTCAGAAGGGCAGCCAGAAGGTCTGCTTGCTTTGACCAAATCCATAAATTCATCTTGGGATATTTGTTTGAAGGACTGTAGAGGTTGGGATGGTTTATTCTTAGAGGGTATTTTAGTAAAGGGGTTGGTGCTGATGGTTTTCTTCCGTTTTAAATAGGAGTCCAGTTTGTCTGCCTTGGTTGTGTAGTGAGTTGCCAATTTGTTTGTGAAATCTTGAGAGGTGGGATGACTTCTTTCCATGCATGTAGGTTTTCGAAATTCATTGAGAATTTTGTAAAGTTCCTTGGTTGTAGATTGAGCATTTTGAATTCTGTCAGAGTAGTATTTTTTTTAATTTTTTTTGATTGATGATTTGTATATCCTGTTAAGTTTGTGTAGCTGCAGTTTGTCTTGACTGTTGTTTGTTTTGAGCCAGGTCCGCTGCAACTTTCTGATTTGTTGCTTTATCTTTTTAAGTTCTGTGTTTTTCCAAGGTGTTGGTTTTCTTTTGTCGTGTTTAGTTTTTCTGAGTGGTATTAGGACATCAAAAGCTTCCTGTAGCCACTCATAAAGTTTTGGTACAGAATTAATAGTATCTAGATCTGTGTTTGTTGTTATTTGTGTTTCTAAGTGGTCCAAATTGAGTTTGCTCCATGGTCGATAGGTGTATGTATGTAAGTAGTTGTGGGGTGCGTTGATTTGTGGAGTTGTATGTCGGAAAGTTATCATATGGTGGTCTGACCAGGTGGTTGGTGTGATGCTATGAATAGTAATGAGTTCAGGCTTAGCAAAAATGACATCTAGGATGTGACCAGCGACATGTGTGGGATTGTGTACAATCTGATGTAGGTTCAGTGCGAGTAGGCCAGTGGTGATAGATTTTGGATGGGGCATATTGGGTTTGTCAAACCAAATGTTTAGATCCCCAAGAATGCATAGATTGGAGTATAGTGTAATAAGGTTTGAGACTGTGTCAAGAAAAGCATCAGGGAAAGTGGAGTTGTTAGGTGGAGGTCTGTAAAGGAGGAGAAATTTACAGGAGGAAGTTGGAGTAGGGTGGCATCTGGTAAGGAGGGCTTCACAACCTTGTATGGAGATGTTGTCTGTTTTACTGAGGTTTATTGCTTGTTTGAATATAATAGCTAGTCCACCTCCTCTCTTGCCTATACGGTTTTGTGTGATGGTTTGATAGCCCAGAGGAAGGGCTTCGTGCAACACTGGTGCCATGTCATCTCCCAACCAGGATTCTGTAATGAATAGTAAGTCAGGTTGTGTGTCTGTGAGCAGGTCGTAGATGTGGTGCTTGTTTTTTGAGAGTGATCGAGCATTTATGAGCTGGCAGTTTAGATAAGGTGTGTTAGTGGTAGTGTTGTTTTGTTTAGTAGAAGTGTAAGTAGTGTAAGGTGAGCTGGAAGCAGGAGTGTTGCTAGTTGTGATATCTGTTTGAGGCTCACAATAGTTTTGCTTTTCAATGTAGTGTTCCTCTTCCAGCAGGTTAAGGAGGCATTTTGTTGGGTCTGTGTGTGTGGGTGGTGGACTTGGTGGCTGAGAGAGCCATGAGGAGTGTAGCGTTTTTTGTAGGGTAGTGTTATTATGTAACAGACAAGGGGATGAGAGGCTGCTATGAGTGGCATGTTTTTTATTTTGTTTGCGTTTGTTTAGTGCGGATGGAGTATGGGTTAGGGGTGGTGGAGGAGCATGTGGATCATGATGTAAGGCTCTAAATTGTGCAATGGAGGAGAGGCGAGTGAATGAAAGTTGCTGGGATGGGGTGTTTGAGGTAGGTGTTTGTGAAGGTTGGGGGGGTAGGGGGGTAGGGGTGGAGATAGGATGGAAAATGTATCCTTTGTGTAGTCCTGGGGGTGGGAGTGGGTATGACGATGAGTGTAATGTAAGTTTGTGTTGTTTTGATGTGCTGATGTTTGTGGTCGGTATTGTTTTTGTGGTGTAGTTGTTTTTGGTGAGGGATTTGTATGTGAGTTAGTGTTGCTAAGTGGAATTTGAGTGTTAGATGGGGTGTAGATGTGTTTTGGAGGTGAATGTATGAAGTGTGTAAGATGTGATGGGTGTGTGTCAGGGAAGTAAGTATTAGTTGAGATGACCGGAAGGGGTAATATATGTGGTGGAGTGAAATGTGGGGACTGTATGGTTGTGTGTAATGGGTGAGGAGAGGGGAAGAGTGTTTGTAGATGATGTGTTTGAATGCAGGGTTTGGGCATTGTTATGATGACAGGTGGTCTGTGTAGAGCGAACAGTGGATAGTGTTGTTGGTTAATATCAGCAGAGAGTGTGTATCTGGGAAACTGAAGCTGAGAGAAATGTATGTTGTAGTTTTGTATTGTGTGGGTGGTGGCAGGTAGTGTTAGTGGGAGGGGAGAGAGTAGTGTTTGCTGTGAGAATGAAGGTGTTTGACTGTAGTAGTTGTGGGGGGTATGTGTATATGTGTTGTATGTAGGGTATTGTGTTGGGTGGTGGGGCAATGCAATCTGTCTGTGGTCAGTTTGTGATGCATGATTTGGATGGCCTTGTAGAATATGTGCTTGCATGTGGAGGGAAATGTAGGGGTTGACACCATTCATGGTCATATGTGAATTGGGCAGCATTTCTGGCCCTAGTCCCTAGTTCCTACCTGTCCTGAACAGGCCCAAACAGACAACTGCCCTTATCCTCTCCGCCCTTTGCCTCGACGTCCGGGCTGAGACGCCCTGAATCCTGGCCTTTTATAGCCCTAACGGCCAATAAGAAGCTGGTCCTAACCCTAGCCAATCCGATTTTAAACCCTGATTTAGCCAACTAATGGGAGACCCAGCCCTAATCACCAGTCATAGCCCTATTCCTGACCACCAATCACAGCCCCCAGCCCTAAAAACCATCAGCCAATCAGAATCTCAGCCCTATCCACCAATCACAGCCCTAGATCCAACAGCCAATCAGAAACTCAGACCTCTCCACCAATCACAGCCCTAGATCCAACAGCCAATCAGAAACTCAGCCCTATCCACCAATCACAGCCCTAGATCCAACAGCCAATCAGAATCTCAGCACTATCCACCAATCACAGCCCTAGATCCAACAGCCAATCAGAATCTCAGCCCTATCCACCAATCACAGCCCTAGATCCAACAGCCAATCAGAAACTCAGCCCTATCCACCAATCACAGCCCTAGATCCAACAGCCAATCAGAAACTCAGCCCTATCCACCAATCACAGCCCTAGATCCAACAGCCAATCAGAAACTCAGCCCTATCCACTAATCACAGCCCTAGATGCAACAGCCAATCAGAATCTCAGCCCTATCCACCAATCATAACTGCAAATCTGGAGCTAGCAACCAATAAAACACCGTCTCCCAACACCCTATCACAACAGCATATGCAATAACCACAAGGAACTTATATAAGGAGCAAGTTAACTAAACTCCAGTCCCTGGGGGCAGGGGAAAGGCTACTGCTGCTCTATTCAGTATCCCCTTGGATACAGACAGGCTGAATCCACACTTCCAAGCTAGCAGAGTCTACTTTCCAGGTAAGGGGGGGGATTGTTTAAGAGACAAACACTGCAATAGTGCTGGGCGCACACTCTAAAATCTGTCTTCTTTTTTTTTTTAAAGTGAAAATAGAGGGGGGGGGAACAGTTTTTGAGCACAACTTTAATCACACAGACAGATTAAAACAGTCTCCTAAAACCACACTCTGAGAGATGTAGGTAGCCTTTTTACCAAGAATAGGGGGGGAAAAAAGGGGGGCGGGGGGGGGGGGGGGCACAAACTAGCAAGGGAAATTCACACAGTCACAGCAAAAACGATTTAAAAAAAAAACACAACTTTAAAAAGATGCCAGGCTGCCTGAAAACACAGAGAGTCCACAGTAAAACAAATACTTTTTGAAACAAATAATACTATTTACCCAGAAAATATCTTTGGGCTCCTTACCTAGGTCTTTTTGCAATCCTTGAAGCACTGGGCTGTATCAGGGCACAGGCGAGATGCACAGAGGAACACAAAATGGAGGTGCCTGTCTTTGGCCTTCCCTGCACAAACTTAAGGAGCCAGAGCAGGTGGGGGGGGGGCGGGTCTCAGGTGCATCAGAGACTCAGGGAGCCAATCAGCTAAGTCCAGTCCCTGGGGGCAGGGGAAAGGCTACTGCTGCTCTATTCAGTATCTCCTTGGATACAGACAGGCTGAATCCACACTTCCAAGCTAGCAGAGTCTACTTTCCAGGTAAGGGGGGATTTGTTTAAGAGACAAACACTGCAATAGTGCACACTCTAAAATCTGTCTTCTTTTTTTTTTTTTTTCTTTTTTTTAAATGTGAAAATACAGGGGGTGGGGTGCAGACAGTTTTTGAGCACAACTTTAATCACACAAACTGATTAAAACAGTCTCCTAAAACCACACTCTGAGAGATGTAGGTAGCCTTTTTTACCAAGAATAGGGGGGAAAAAAAGAGGGGTGGGGGGGTCACAAACTAGCAAGGGAAATTCACACAGTCACAGCAAAAACGATTTTTTTTTTAAAAACACCACTTTAAAAAGAGGTCAGGCTGCCTGAAAACACAGAGAGTCCACAGTAAAACAAATAATTTTTTAAACAAATAATACTATTTACCCAGAAAATATCTTTGGGCTCCTTACCTAGGTCTTTTTGCAATCCTTGAAGCACTGGGCTGTATCAGGGCACAGGGCAGATGCACAGAGGAACACAAAATGGAGGTGCCTGTCTTTGGCCTTCCCTCCACAAACTGAAGGAGCCAGAGCAGGTGGGGGGGGCGGGTCTCAGGTGCAGCAGAGGCTCAGGCAGCCAATCAGCTAAGTCCAGTCCCTGGGGGCAGGGGAAAGGCTTCTGCTGCTCTATTCAGTATCTACACTGCAATAGTGCTAGGCGCACACTCTAAAATCTGTCTTCTTTTTTTTTTTTTTTTTTTTTTTAAGGTGAAAATACAGGGGGGGGGGCAGACAGTTTTTGAGCACAACTTTAATCACACAAAATGATTAAAACAGTCTCCTAAAACCACACTCTGAGAGATGTAGGTAGCATTTTTACCAAGAATAGGGGGGAAAAAAAGGGGGGGCGGGGGGGGTCAGAAACTAGCAATTGAAATTCACACAGTCACAGCAAAAACAATTTTTTTTTAAAAACACCACTTTAAAAAGAGGCCAGGCTGCCTGAAAACACAGAGAGTCCACAGTAAAACAAATACTTTTTGAAACAAATAATACTATTTACCCAGAAAATATCTTTGGGCTCCTCACCTAGGTCTTTTTGCAATCCTTGAAGCACTGGGCTGTATCAAGGCACAGGGGAGATGCACAGAGGAACACAAAATGGAGGTGCCTGTCTTTGGCCTTCCCTCCACAAACTTAAGGAGCCAGAGTAGGTGGGGGGGGGGGGTGGGTCTCAGGTGCAGCAGAGACTGAGGGAGCCAATCAGCTAAGTCCAGTCCCTGGGGGCAGGGGAAAGGCTACTGCTGCTCTATTCAGTATCTCCTTGGATACAGACAGGCTGAATCCACACTTCCAAGCTGGCAGAGTCTACTTTCCAGGTAAGGGGGGGGATTGTTTAAGAGACAAACACTGCAATAGTGCTAAGCGCACACTCTAAAATCTTTTTTTTTTTTTTTTTTAAGGTGAAAATACAGGGGGGGCAGACAGTTTTTGAGCACAACTTTAATCACACAAACTGATTAAAACAGTCTCCTAAAACCACACTCTGAGAGATGTAGGTAGCCTTTTTTCCAAGAATAGGGGGAAAAAAAGGGGGGCAGGGGCACAAACTAGCAAGGGAAATTCACACAGTCACAGCAAAAACTATTTTTTTTAAAAAACACCACTTTAAAAAGAGGCCAGGCTGCCTGAAAACACAGAGAGTCCACAGTAAAACAAATACTTTTTGAACCAAAAAATACTATTTACCCAGAAAATATCTTTGGGGTCCTTACCTAGGTCTTTTTGCAATCCTTGAAGCACTGGGCTGTATCAGGGCACAGGGGAGATGCACAGAGGAACACAAAATGTAGGTGTCTGTCTTTGGCCTTCCCTCCACAAACTTAAGGAGCCAGAGCAGGTGGGGGGGGCGGGTCTCAGGTGCAGCAGAGACTCAGGGAGCCAATCAGCTAAGTCCAGTCCCTGGGGGCAGGGGAAAGGCTACTGCTGCTCTATTCAGTATCTCTTTGGATACAGACAGGCTGAATCCACACTTCTAAGCTAGCAGAGTCTACTTTCCAGGTAAGGGGGGGATTGTTTAAGAGGCAAACACTGCAATAGTGCTGGGCGCACACTCTAAAATCTGTCTTCTTTTTTTTTTTGTTTAAGGTGAAAATACAGGGGGGAGGGTCAGACAGTTTTTGAGCACAACTTTTATCACACAAACTGATTAAAACAGTCTCCTAAAACCACACTCTGAGAGATGTAGGTAGCCTTTTTACCAAGAATAGGGGGGGGGGGAAAGGGGACAGGGGGGGGGCCACAAATTAGCAAGGGAAATTCACACAGTCACAGCAAAAAAAATTTTTTTTTAAAAACACCACTTTAAAAATAGGCCAGGCTGCCTGAAAACACAGAGAGTCCACAGTAAAACAAATACTTTTTGAAACAAATAATACTATTTACCCAGAAAATATCTTTGGGCTCCTTACCTAGGTCTTTTTGCAATCCTTGAAGCACTGGGCTGTATCAGGGCACAGGGGAGATGCACAGAGGAACACAAAATGTAGGTGTCTGTCTTTGGCCTTCCCTCCACAAACTTAAGGAGCCAGAGCAGGTGGGGGCGGCGGGTCTCAGGTGCAGCAGAGACTCAGGCAGCCAATCAGCTAAGTCCAGTCCCTGGGGGGAGGGGAAAGACTACTGCTGCTCTAATCAGTATCTCCTTGGATACAGACAGGCTGAATCCACACTTCTAAGCTAGCAGAGCCTACTTTCCAGGTAAGGGGGGGATTGTTTAAGAGACAAATACTGCAATAGTGCTGGGCGCACACTCTAAAATCTGTCTTCTTTTTTTTTTTTTTTCTTTTTTTTTTTAAATTTGAAAATACAGGGGGGGGGCAGACAGGTTTTGAGCACAACTTTAATCACACAAACTGATTAAAACAGTCTCCTAAAACCACACTCTGAGAGATGTAGGTAGCCTTTTTACCAAGACTAGGGGGGAAAAAAGGGGGGCAGGGGGCACAAACTAGTAAAGGGAAATTCACACAGTCACAGCAAAAAGGATTTTTTTTTAAAAAACACCACTTTAAAAAGAGGCCAGGCTGCCTGAAAACACAGAGAGTCCACAGTAAAACAAATACTTTTTGAAACAAATAATACTATTTACCCAGAAAATATCTTTGGGCTCCTTACCTAGGTCTTTTTGCAATCCTTGAAGCACTGGGCTGTATCAGGGCACAGGCGAGATGCACAGAGGAACACAAAATGGAGGTGCCTGTCTTTGGCCTTCCCTGCACAAACTTAAGGAGCCAGAGCAGGTGGGGGGGGGGCGGGTCTCAGGTGCAGCAGAGACTCAGGGAGCCAATCAGCTAAGTCCAGTCCCTGGGGGCAGGGGAAAGGCTACTGCTGCTCTATTCAGTATCTCCTTGGATACAGACAGGCTGAATCCACACTTCCAAGCTAGCAGAGTCTACTTTCCAGGTAAGGGGGGGATTGTTTAAGAGGCAAACACTGCAATAGTGCTGGGCGCACACTCTAAATCTGTCTTCTTTTTTTTTTAAGGTGAAAATACAGGGGGGGCAGACAGTTTTTGAGCACAACTTTAATCACACAAACTGATTAAAACAGTCTCCTAAAACCACACTCTGAGAGATGTAGGTAGCCTTTTTACCAAGAATAGGGGGGGAAAAAGGGAGGCAGGGGGGAGCACAAACTAGCAAGGGAAATTCACACAGTCACAGCAAAAATGATTTTTTTTTAAAAACACCACTTTAAAAAGAGGCCAGGCTGCCTGAAAACACAGAGAGTCCACAGTAAAACAAACACCTTTTGAAACAAATAATACTATTTACCCAGAAAATATCTTTGGGCTCCTTACCTAGGTCTTTTTGCAATCCTTGAAGCACTGGGCTGTATCAGGGCACAGGGCAGATGCACAGAGGAACACAAAATGGAGGTGCCTGTCTTTGGCCTTCCCTCCACAAACTTAAGGAGCCAGAGCAGGTGGGGGGGGGGGGGTCTCAGGTGCAGCAGAGGCTCAGGAAGCCAATCAGCTAAGTCCAGTCCCTGGGGGCAGGGGAAAGGCTACTGCTGCTCTATTCAGTATCTCCTTGGATACAGACAGGCTGAATCCACACTTCCAAGCTAGCAGAGTCTACTTTCCAGGTAAGGGGGGGATTGTTTAAGAGACAAACACTGCAATAGTGCTGGGCGCACACTCTAAAATCTGTCTTCTTTTTTTTTTAGGTGAAAATACAAGGGGGGCAGACAGTTTTTGAGCACAACTTTAATCACACAAACTGATTAAAACAGTCT
The DNA here is from genome assembly GCF_031143425.1 of Pleurodeles waltl. NCBI lineage: Eukaryota > Metazoa > Chordata > Amphibia > Caudata > Salamandridae > Pleurodeles > Pleurodeles waltl. The sequence goes on along the minus strand of NC_090450.1, from coordinate 307,596,114 downwards.
CCTAAAACCACACTCTGAGAGATGTAGGTAGCCTTTTTACCAAGAATAGGGGGGAAAAAAGGGAGGCAGGGGGGAGCACAAACTAGCAAGGGAAATTCACACAGTCACAGCAAAAATGATTTTTTTTTAAAAACACCATTTTAGAAAGAGGCCAGGCTGCCTGAAAACACAGAGAGTCCACAGTAAAACAAACACCTTTTGAAACAAATAATACTATTTACCCAGAAAATATCTTTGGGCTCCTTACCTAGGTCTTTTTGCAATCCTTGAAGCACTGGGCTGTATCAGGGCACAGGGGAGATGGACAGAGGAACACAAAATGGAGGTGCCTGTCTTTGGCCTTCCCTCCACAAACTTAAGGTGCCAGAGCAGGTGGGGGGGTGGTCTCAGGTGCAGCAGAGACTCAGGGAGCCAATCAGCTAAGTCCAGTCCCTGGGGGCAGGGGAAAGGCTACTGCTGTCCTATTCAGTATCTCCTTGGATACAGGCAGGCTGAATCCACACTTCCAATCTAGCAGAGTCTACTTTCCAGGTAAGGGGGGATTGTTTAAGAGACAAACACTGCAATAGTGCTGGGCGCACACTCTAAAATCTGTCTTCTTTTTTCTTTTTTTTTTTAAGGTGAAAATACAGGGGGGGGGCAGACAGTTTTTGAGCACAACTTTAATCACACAAACTGATTAGAACAGTCTCCTAAAACCACACTCTGAGAGATGTAGGTAGCCTTTTTACCAAGAATAGGGGGGAAAAAAGGGAGGTGGGGGGGCACAAACTAGCAAGGGAAATTCACACAGTCACAGCAAAAACGATTCTTTTAAAAAAAACACGACTTTAAAAAGAGGCCAGGCTGCCTGAGAACACAGAGAGTCCACAGTAAAACAAATACTTTTTGAAACAAATAATACTATTTACCCAGAAAATATCTTTGGGCTCCTTACCTTGGTCTTTTTGCAATCCTTGAAGCACTGGGCTGTATCAGGGCACAGGGGAGATGCACAGAGGAACACAAAATGGAGGTGCCTGTCTTTGGCCTTCCCTCCACAATCTTAAGGAGCCAGAGCAGGTGGTGGGGGGAGGGTCTCAGGTGCAGCAGAGACTCAGGGAGCCAATCAGCTAAGTCCAGTCCATGGGGGCAGGGGAAAGGCTACTGCTGCTCTATTCAGTATCTCCTTGGATACAGACAGGCTGAATCCACACTTCCAAGCTAGCAGAGTCTACTTTCCAGGTAAGGGGGGATTTGTTTAAGAGACAAACACTGCAATAGTGCACACTCTAAAATCTGTCTTCTTTTTTTTTTAATGTGAAAATACAGGGGGGGGGGGTGCAGACAGTTTTTGAGCACAACTTTAATCACACAAACTGATTAAAACTGTCTCCTAAAACCACACTCTGAGAGATGTAGGTAGCCTTTTTACCAAGAATAGGGGGGAAAAAAGGGGGCGGGGGGGGGCACAAACTAGCAAGGGAAATTCACACAGTCACAGCAAAAACGATTTTTTTTTTAAAACACCACTTTAAAAAGAGGCCAGGATGCCTGAAAACACAGAGAGTCCACAGTAAAACAAATACTTTTTGAAACAAATAATACTATTTACCCAGAAAATATCTTTGGGCTCCTTACCTAGGTCTTTTTGCAATCCTTGAAGCACTGGGCTGTATCAGGGCACAGGGGAGATGGACAGAGGAACACAAAATGGAGGTGCCTGTCTTTGGCCTTCCCTCCACAAACTTAAGGTGCTAGAGCAGGTGGGGGGGTGGTCTCAGGTGCAGCAGAGACTCAGGGAGCCAATCAGCTAAGTCCAGTCCCTGGGGGCAGGGGAAAGGCTACTGCTGCTCTATTCAGTATCTCCTTGGATACAGACAGGCTGAATCCACACTTCCAAGCTAGCAGTGTCTACTTTCCAGGTAAGGGGGGGATTGTTTAAGAGACAAACACTGCAATAGTGCTGGGCGCACACTCTAAAATCTGTCTTCTTTTCTTTTTTTTTCCTTTTTTTTTTTAAGGTGAAAATACAGGGGGGGGCAGACAGTTTTTGAACACAACTTTAATCACACAAACTGATTAAAACAGTCTCCTAAAACCACACTCTAAGAGATGTAGGTAGCCTTTTTACCAAGAATAGGGGGGGAAAAAGGGGGGCAGGGGCACAAACTAGCAATTGAAATTCACACAGTCACAGCAAAAACAATTTTTTTAAAAAATCACCACTTTAAAAAGAGGCCAGGCTGCCTGAAAACACAGAGAGTCCACAGTAAAACAAATACTTTTTGAAACAAATAATACTATTTACCCAGAAAATATCTTTGGGCTCCTTACCTAGGTCTTTTTGCAATCCTTGAAGCACTGGGCTGTATCAGGGCACAGGGGAGATGCACAGAGGAACACAAAATGGAGATGTTATTGTGTTTATTTATTTATACCTGTAAGCCATTTTCCATGAGTGGCTACCTTTTTGATGCATTGGCCTCAAAACGCCTTGTTGTTAGTTTGTCTAAGTTGTTTGCAATGTTTCTGTATTTTGGTTCTGATTTCCTCTGCTTTTTTAGTAGTGATTATTTGTTCCTGTCCTCATTCATTGTATCTGCGTTTACCTGCCTATTTGTGATTGTGCTTAAATAATTTAGCCATGCTGACTCTGCCTAGGTGTTTTTCTTCTTGATTTTTTTCTGTATATCTTGATGGTTCATATTGTCTTTCAGAAAAAAGGTGGTCCTGCTTGTGCATCACTTCGAGTGTTTGTTTTTTCTTGCCCCTTTGGCGTCTTTGTCTGCTTATGTTTGCGGTTATACGTCTGTTTGATTGTCAGGTTTTGAATTTGAGCGTGTAGTCATCAGCTCTTGACACTTCTTGCGCTTTTTCATGTTTTCCTCGTTTTTTTTGGAGCTTGTGTTTGTCTCGATTTGAGTTTCAGTCCATTCTCGCCATTAGGTCTGTAGTAGCTGCTTTCTTTGTTTCTAGTAGGAAGTTTTGCCCATCACTGCTTGTTAGTATGGGTGTGTCTCAGGTATTTTGTTTCTGCCTTTGTGGTTCTATAATTGTATTGTAGCTGTCTGTTCAGTGCTTGTGTTTGGTTATTTATGCTTTTCTAAATTTCTTGTTTTTACGTGTTGTAGTTAAGCTTTTGGGGCTACATGTACATAGCATTTTGCACGTCGGAAACAGCGAACCGTGCCGTTTGCGATGTGCAAAATGCACTTTGGCATGTTCCAACCCATTATTGCGATTTGGTAAACTATTCACTGAATCGCAAACAGGGATTGTGAGTCACAATTAGGAAGGAATGTTCCCTTCCTAATTGCGAGTCGCAGTCTCATGTATGATTGTTTTGTGACCATTAATGCAGTCGCAAAACAATTGCAGTGTCACACTGGTTTTACCCATTCGCAAACGGGAAGGGGTCCGGCAGTAAAAACATTTTTTCAGAACAGGTAGTGGTCCTATGGATCACTGCCTGCTTTGAAAAAATGAAATGAAAATGTTTTTCATTTTTTTGTTTTTGAAATGCATCTCATTTTCTTTGAGGAAAAAGGGCTGCTTTAAAAAAAAAATTGCTTTATTTAAAAGCAGTCACAGACATGGTGGTCTGCTGTCTCCAGCAGGCCACCATCTCTGTGAGGGAGGCCATTCCTAAGGGGGTCGCAAATTGCGACCTACCTCATGAATATTCATGAGGTAGGGCATTTGCAACCCCCTTGCGAATCGCAGATAGTGTCATTGACACTGTGCAACATAAGGTTTTGTGAGTCACAAATTGCGAGTCGCTCTGATTCGCAATTTGCGAGTCGCAAAACCAAACTTTAGTACATGTAGCCCTTGGTTCTGTGTATTTTGATTTGGACTGTGCTTGCATTGTGTCTGTTTCCTCCCGTGTGCCTCTCTTAATATTTGTCTGCCCTGTGTCTGGGTTTCTGTCCCCACATTTCTGCCTATATAGCTTTATGTCAGCCATTGTTATCAGTTTATCTGAATCTGTAATAATTTTGTGCTGGCTGTTTTTGGTAGGCTGATATATACTGTTTGATACTTAGCAAATATACGATTTAGTTAACCCCTAACTCTCTCCATTAGACAAAATTGAATTTCTTTGTCAGAATCACAGAAAACTAGAATGAGAGCAATTGGTTGTGGGCTGCATGGCATGGAGGGAAGCTTGACCCTTTCTCTGGCATAGAAAATGCTTCTAAGAAGTAAAGTGGCTTCCCTTTCTTCCTACTCTCCCTTATCATGACCTCATTGTCGCTTAGTTCCCCAACTCACGTTCCCTTCTAATAAAATATCTTGGCGCTCAGAGAGGTGTGATGGTTTCCATGCTGCTGAGAGTCTCTTGTTCGACACAGCTCTGTTGGAAGTCAGGACCCCTGGCTGTCAGTGTCAGAGCTCTTTGTGCCAAATTAATCACTCTGTCTGGGAAAAGACAAAATAAGGAGTCTGCAAATTAGATTGAGAGAAATGGGAATGAAAAAAAGACTAGTGCATAAGAAACACATTCGCTCAATGAATTAATGTACCTAGTGACAGAAAAATAAAACAACCTGGTGAAAATCGGAGATGTAACTATGAGCACGTTTACGACAAGTCAAAAACGTTTTATAAGCCACATTGCTTAAACCAAGTTTGTCTACTTTTCCTGACGTGCACAACTGAAGCAGGAAGACTGTTGGATAATATGCTATGTGGTGAAATGACTGTTTTTGCTTGTTTATTTCAAGATGGAAACTTTGGTAAAATTGGATGTTGTTATGTATGTCCCCTTGTAAGTAAAACATGTTATATGACGTGCATAGGTGTGCGCTTAATCTATGTTAGGAAAGTGACGCTTTTTCTCTGCTTGATTGCATGGTGGGTCTTGCCCATTGACTATTAAGGAAAGGTGGATGCAGCTTGGTCACAATGCTGAACAAGTTGAATGACTAGACAGTCTTAAATCTTCTGGTGAATATAGCCACCCCAGAGCAAATAAGCCTGAAAGAAGATTCAGAGGTCTTTCCATCAGAACAGTTAATACCAGTGGGAATAGGCCAGTATGTCTGTTACTAGACATCATACGTGAGGCCAATTTTGATCTACAGAATTTCAGCACTATAGGTCATACCAAAAGGTATTCAAAAGACACCATCCCGGAGGCTAGGTTCTTGGGAGAGGAACAAAACATCAGAGGAAGAGAAGTCTATGCTTTTGACAATGAAAATAGCCTGACCATAATGTCTAGCTTTCTTACGTCTGGAAAGGAAAAGGTGGTGAGCCAAAGCACAGGGCAATAAAAGTATAGGTGTACTGAAGGAAAACAAGTTATGAATAAATTCTGGGCTGTGGCTATGCTAGAGATTATGACAAATACAGGGACCTTTGAACATGAATTGATTGGCAATGAAAAGCCAGTGAAGTTGAGTTAGATGTTGCATGTGGGGATAGAAATAGCCCATTCATGGGGGTGTGGCTTGATGCCAAAGGAAGATGGCTGTGTCTGGGTAACGCTCTTCAGCGCAGGAGGAATGCAGTACGAGGCTCTCACCCCGCATGGAAGCCTCTCATTTCACTGCTCACCATTGTGGCATTTCAGTGCGACCTCTTCCGACTCGTTCCTGTAGTTGAGAGAGCAAAGTACAATGAAGCACAAGCTTCAATGCAGTTCATTGGAATGCAACAAACTTCATTTTATAAGGTCGATGTGGAGAAGAAAACAGCACATGACGTCAGGTCGGCACTGCTATAATATGAGTACCTCATAATAAACAAATTCAACATAAAGAGAGCATTATTGTCCTCCATCAGACTAATGGCACCAGTTAGCAAAATTGTCTTCAGTGGATTCTGTGTACAGATAAATTAACTCATTAACCAGTCATTAGTTTGGGGCAAAAATGTATTTTCTTTCGGGAAGGAATCACATTTTTCTAAGCAGTGTTGTACAAACATAACTGTTCTATATTTTGTTGACTATTTACTCATTCATGAACATTGCACATTCACAATCAGATTCATACCTGTGCTCTTTTTCTCTGAGGTGATATAGATCGGATTTCTTCCTGTCCTTGCACATAAATCCTCTATGGGCAGGTTGAAAAAAACATAAAAATCATTGTTAAAGTTTTCCTCATGCAAATTTGTTAAAAACCCATCTATTGTTTCCCAACTTGCCAAAATGTGGGATTCTATTAATGAGGAAACCCAGTTGCTACACCATGCACTGGAACATCTATACTACTGACAGTTAGGAAGACTTCTACTAAACGTCTCACGAAAGACGCACCTTCTTCATCTAAGTCACTTCCTACCACATCAATGGACTTGCTACTCGAAGAAATTTGTGCTTTGCACCCACACCTGGAGGAAACAAATGCTAAACTACAACTCCTCAGTGATAAATGGTCTCAAATGGAAGAAAGGCTTGTCGCAGTTGAGCAACACACCACATCCTTTGAATCTACTAAAATTTGTTACCATCGATCAGACTCAAGTTTCTTCTCTTCTCAAAGAAGTTGAAGATCGCGAAAACCGAAACAGATGAAATAATCTACGCATTTATGGATTGCCTCAAGAAACCGAAGGGACGGAGCAAATTAAGTTCTTTAAATCTTTTCTTTTCAAGGTGTTGCATATGCCAACCGCCAGAGACAATTTCACTCAATATTCAGCGTGCTCAGAAATTAATTGATCAACCAGTTGTTGCATCCACCTCTAAAGCACCGAAAGGAGTTATTTTATAATTTTTTAGAATATACAGACTGACTCATGCTACTTTCAGTGGCAAGATTGATTAAGCAGGCTCTTGGTCATGAAATAAGTTTATTTCTCTCAAGACTATGGAAAAAAGTACTGCAGGCAGACGTAGAAATATTCTCAGTATGAGATCGGCACTCTGTCCCTCGGTGCTCATTGAGGCCTACGATGATCTGGCCAGACTGAAGGCTTTCGTTGGAGATATGCAAGACATACAGTATGGATACATCTGGATCATCTAAACTCTAACTTTACAACTCTCAGATTCCTATGAATAGATGAGCCTTAGCGCTCAAATACATTGTTTCTCTCTTTATTAAATATATTCAAAGCTTAATATTAACTTGTTCATCATATTAAATGATGTTCTCTTAATCATTTTATTTTCTATGCCGCAGATATTGTCTTATCCATTTGTGCTTGACCTTGATGCTTGTTCCATGTACCATGACTCTCCTGATGCCTTTTTCCTTGGGATCTTGAGGCATCATCTGTTCCATGTTGTCTCACCCCACTTCTGTCTTTTGTGTAGATCCTCAAGTATGTTATATTCTCTATTTGCCCTCTAAATAATGTTTCTTCTTGCCCTTACTACACCAATTTACCACTACTCTTTTTGCTTTTTCACTTTTTCTCCTACTACTCCTTTTTAAATCCTTGCTTTTACCTCTTATTGTCTCTCTCAATACACTTGAATGCAGTTTTCATTATTTGGGTTCTGTTTAATATTATCTATGATATGTCTGGTTTAACATTGTTCATTATACTTTGTTCATGACTTTAAAAATTGTTTGTTTTGAACATCATGGAATGGAATTATCTAATTAACAGTGGGTTCTGAAATAGAACTCATTAAGGAGTCACATCTAATCGAAAATGAATCCAGGAAGCTGGAAAGAGGGTGTGTGGGTGAAATATTATTTTCTCAAGGAAATGGGAATAAAATGGAGTTATAACACTATTGGGGTCATTATGAGTTTGGCGGCCAAAAGACCGGCATGTTGGTGGTGGAGGTTGTACCCCCGACAGCCGGCAGTGAAGACCGCCAAACTATGACCATGGCGGTGTTCCCAACAGAACACAGGCAAACTACAGCAAGTACCGCCAGTGCGGTCAGGTCACTGCAGGCGGCGGTAAGAACCTTCAGACCAGTGTGGACCGTGTTTCTGCCTGACACATTACAAGGCTGCACACCGCCAAGGATTCCGTTGTGGTCGCACCACTACCAAAACATGGAGGAAACCAACAGAATAAAAGGAGACACTTCGGGAAGCCATAGTCATCCAGAGCCCCCATGGAACCTGAACTCGAAGTCCTCACACTGCTCCTACTCATAGAATGACTTCGGAACCAGGGACGACGATGATGATAACAACCATAAGTACACCCACCTAGCACACACTGGAGGGAAAGGCATTAGTACATATGCACACACAACACACACAGCTGGAATGGCAATGCAATGGCCACACATGTAACCACACACTCATGCAAACACACACACACACATCTACATACACAAACACACACACATACTACATACACGCACACCCAAACTACACACAGCACGGCCAACACACACGTGCCATATACTCACCAGCCCGCACACACAAATCACTGCGACTAACATAATCATACAGAACACCACCGAGTCACACAATGGCATCACAACTGCAACTACACAAATGCATTGGCAAACAATTTCACTGTACACCAACACATGAGAGCACATACTGACAACAACACGTAACAACACCACACAACAAATCAACACTACCACACTGCCATACAATGTTCCATATATCACACCACACCCACCCAACACCCAACGCATATGACACAGCCATCACCACACACAGGAATGCACACACAACAACCACACAAGGGCACACAACACCACCATAACACATGGCAACACAAACAATACACAGTTTAGCTAGACACATGCATATACCAAACACAAACACATCCTACACACAATACACAGCAATGACAGCGGGACTAATGGCAGGACCACACACACACATGCAGACCAGGCACAACAGCTACCACAACCAGCACACACACACATGTCACACACACTCAAACCAGAGTCCACAAATACTAAACAGCCATGTAGAAAGAAAGGCAGGGCAATTATGTTGCTATTAAATCAAACACCAGGTTGCCCCAGAGGAATTCACAAGGTCAAATTGTAAAGAAATAAATAGCTATTTACATTCACAAGGCCATTGCCAGTCCAATGTACATGCTGCCAAAGGCACAAATGGAACTTCACTGTGCCCCTGCTTGACTCCTGGCTGTAAAATGACCACCACAGGGTAGAGGCATCAAGGGGGCATGCAGGCACCTCAGGGGTGAGTGTGGGGGATGGGGGTTTCGGCTTGGTAGGGTGTCCTTGGGCCTCTGTTTGGGTTTGGGAAGGAGGTCCTTGGGCTTGGGCTTGGGCTTGGGAGGGGGTCCTTGGGCCTGGGCTTGGGAGGGGCAGACGTCTTGGCAGGGGGAGGGGCATGGGCACTACCAGGGGAGGCAGGGGAGGACTTGGAGATGGAAGGGCTGCACTTGGTGAGGGACACAGAACACTTGGTGGTATCACGGGGTAGGAGAGCGGTAGGAAACAGGGAAAACTCTGCGAGGATATGCTTCTTAGACACACTGGGGCAGTCATGGCAAAAGGGTTTGGGAGTGGAGGGAGAGGAAGTGGTTGTAAGATGTGTCTTCTTGGATGACTTGGGTGCAAGTGCATGTGTGGAATGCTTGTGGGTGCTGGGTGTCTGTTGGGTGGGTGAGTGCAGGCATTTAGGTGTTTGAGGAGGAGGGGGAGGAGGTGCTTGGAGATGTCATGGTGTATGGGTGACAGTCTGTTTTGGTGGTGTCTGCAGGTAAGGTACATGTGCTGCATGTTGGGCTGTCGATGGTTGTGGTGACTGGGTTGGATGTCTGCGGGTCTGCTATTGTGCTGATTGTGGGTAAGATAGGATGGGTGGCTGGGTCCGTGATTGATGGTGTAGTGGTTACAGATTTGTCTGGTGTAGTGTCTGTGAAGAAGGGGATGGCGGGGAGTCAGTGCAGAGAGTGGATGTTGGTGTGTCTGCAGGTGGATGTTGCTTGTGTGTATGCCTATGATGGGTCTTGTGGTGCTTGTGTTTGTCTGAGCTACTTTTGTCTGTTGAGATGGATGTATGCCTGTGTGTAGGTGTGCTTAGGATGGGTATGGGAAGAGCGGTTTGGGATTAGGAAGAGGTAGGAGGAGGGGGGGTGGGAGACAAAGAGACACTGGCCACCATCAGAGTGGAGGCCAGAGTCTGATAGGATCTCAGTAGGCCTGCCAGGGCACTGTGAATGCCCTCCAGGAACGCTTTGCTCTGTTGTACTTGAGCTGCCAGTCCCTTGATGGCATTTATGATGGTGGACTGACCCACAGAGATGGACCTCAGGAGCCTCCTCACTGAGGGCAGCAGGTCTGACTGGGGCAGGGGCAGAGGTGTCTGCGGTGAAGGAGATGCCAGCCCTCCTGGGTGAGCGGACACAGGCAACTGGGGGGGTGCTAAGGGGAGGGCAGTGGTAGTGAGGGGGTGGCGGACAAAGATGGTGCAGGGGTGGTCCCAGATGGGTCTTCCAGCTCGTGGAAGTGTCCCCCAGGGAAGGATTCTGAAGAAGAGGCAGTAGATTTGGTCTCCCCATGGCACTCCCCTCGTCCTCCGTCCCATTGGGTCCCTAGGACTCACTGGTCCAGCTTCCTGGGTCCCATGCGCTTCTGCTTCTCCACTCACCTGTGCCCCTTCTCCTTCACCAGACAATGCTCATGCACACAAAGTGAGACAGAGGGAGGGAGAGAGAGACAGATGGGTGAGAAAAGGTCAACATATACCTACCATAGAGAGTTAAACAGGTTCATCTGTGACAATACATATCATGGATAGGCCATTGCATTTGCCAACACACATTACCTACACTGTCACTGCTACGCACACCTGTATGCCAACCCTTACACCTACATCAATACCTGAGTAGGACTGCACTACTAGAGTCATCACCATGAGGCCTACCAAAGTATTTTTAGCTGGCACAGCATGCCCTGAGTGCTGTATCAATAGTATGCCTAAATTCACATCTTACATCTCCATACCCCGTTCACCCATTGGATGTGCAGCTGACTGAACATAACATTTAAGGCCTCTACAGTAACAACACCTGATTGGTCCATGTCCTCTGCATTATGTCTGCTACAGTGGAGACAGCTCCACTCACAGACCACACAGCACCTATCTGTCATATCACATGACTGGGCACTCAGTACAGTGAAGCCATTTTGGAGAACAACTTGGATGTAGCCAATACAAGTCAGACACCCAAACATTTTACATCTGATGTGTAGTATGTGAGTCCGTTTTATAGCCATGTGATCAGTCGGACCCTATCACATAGTCAGAGAAGCTGATACCTGTAGGAGGATGGCCTGGTTTGTAGTGGGTACCTATGGTGCTTACACGTTACACCAGGTCCAATTATCCCTTATTAGTGAAATGTAAGCAGTGTCTGTAAGCAAGGCTCTCTAGAGGTAGCTGTAGCTGAGCAGCCAAGGCTTATCTAGGAGACATGCGAAGATCATGCAATACCACTGTACACACACACATGAAAGAAAACACTCAGGCCCTCATTACAACCTCAGTGGTCTTTTCAAAAGAATTTCTGGTTCCCTATTACGAATTTTCCGCTGGCCCAGCGAAAAAGTCACATCAATGCTGATGTGCAGCGGGTGCAGTAGCACCCGTCGCGTATTTCACTGCCCGAAATTTGGGCAGTGAAATGCGTGAAGGGGCTATGCCTGGGGACCCCTGCACTGCCCATGCCAAGTGCATGGGCAGTGCAGGGGCCTCCATGGGCACCCCAAGTCCCCCTAACTGCCTCCCTTTCCATGGCTGTGTTTACCACCGGAGCCAGGCTGGTGGTCAGGGACTCATAATCCCCAGGGCAGCGGTGCTTGCACCTTTGCCCTGGGGATTATGACCGCCAGGCTTAGTGGAGGGGCCGGTGGTATGACCGTGGCTATTGTGCCACAGTCATAATAGCTGGCAGGACACCGCCAGCCTGTTGGTGTTGTTACCGCCAGCCGCCAGGGTCATAATGAGGCCCTCAGTGTTAAAAAACTAAAGGTTATTTATTATGGTGACACAAATCCCAAAACCACCATAGAGACTATACTCCCTTAGGAGATAAGTAATACACAAATTATATACACTAGCATGCAGAAATATGCATGGAAACAGTTAGAAAACAGTGCAATTAGTGAAAATCACAATAGTTAGAAATGGGCCAAGGAGGAACACAAACCATATACTAAGAAAGTGGAATGTAAATGTTGGTTTCCTACCTAAGCAAGTGTAGTGTGTAGAGGGTCGCTGGGAGTACTAGAAAACACCAAAGGTAAGTTCTAGAACCCACCACAGTGCCCAGGAAAGCAGGAGTAAAACACAGTAACTTTCCCAGGACACACAGAAACACAAGAAAGAAGATTATGCAAGAACCAGAAGAAACTGCAAGGCACCAACAGTGGACTCCTGGACCTGAGGACTTGTGGAAGGAGGGGACCAAGTCCAAGAAGCACAAAAGAGGCCAGGGAGAACAGGAGCCCCTGCTAACCCGGATGAAGGTACAAAAGAAGAACCACCGGTGAAGAATAACAGTCAGTACTGTACCCAAGAAGACGGATTTTGGTTCCTGGTTGGTGTAGATGATGTCCCATACCGAATGGAGGATTGCAATCTGGTTTCCATCACTGGTGTCTACCAACAAGCTGTGGCACGCGCAAAGCTTGTGGTTAGTAGAAAATGGTGCTTTCCGGGACCAGGAAGGACCAGGTAGACTTTACCCGGGAGGAGGAGTCAGAGGGGGCTCTCAGCAACTCAGGGAGCCCACAGAAGACCAGGCAGAACGCACAGGACTTCCACAGCACTGGGTCAAAGAAGGTGAAAAAGTAGGCCCACACAGCAGTATCACAAAGGCTCCCACACCACCGGAGAACCACACAGGAAGATGTGTGTCACAGGATAGAGTGCTGGGGGCTGGAGCTGCACAGTGCAGGAAGAACTTTGTGGTAGAATGCCATCAAGCTTTGGCAACTGCAAAACACACAGTGCACGGGGGTACTGTCTTGCATGGGGTGGCAAGCTCTTACCTCCACCAAATTTGGACAGTGGGACATCAGGACCATCAGGACCACTTCAGTCCACCACCCGTGATGCAGGATCCAAGAAGCTCATCAGGAGAGGGGATTGACTCAGCCAGTTGTCATTGTAGTAGGTGCCTGCTGAAGCAGGGGAGTGACTCCTTCACACCAAGGAAGATTCCTTCGCCCTTCTGGTGCAGACTGAAGACAGGCTGTCCTCTGAGGATGCATGACCTGGAAACAGTTGCAGTTGCTGGCAGGAGCTGAAGATACAATGTTGCAGAAGGCGTCTTTGCTTCTTTGTTGCAGTTTGTAGAATTCCTGGAGGGTCCGGATGCAGTTTCTTCAGTGAGAAGTTGAAGTGGAGGATGCAGAGGATTCCTGCTGGAGTCTTGCATCTGAATCTGAAGACACACCCAAAGAAGAGACCTTAAATAGCCCTGAAAGCGGAATTGGTCACCTAAAAAAGTAAGCAGCTATCAGGGGAAGGCTCTGACATCACCTGCTGGCACTACCTACTCAAATGCTCACAGAGTTCCCTACCAACTTGGAATCCAAGATGGCAAAACCCAGGGACCCTCTGGAGGAGCTCTGAGCATCTCCCCTGTGGTGGTGGTGATGGACAGGGAAGTGGTCACTCCCTTTTCCTTTGTCCAATTTCACACCAGAGGAGGGAATGGGGGTCCCTGAACCTGCGTAGAGTGTATTATGCCAGGAGGGCACCAAATGTGCCCTTGAAAGCATTTCCAGTGGCTTGAGGAGACTACCCCTCCCAAGCCTGTAATACCTATTTACAACGGGAGAGGGTGCAACCCCCCCCTCCCAAAGTAAATCATTTGTTCTGTCTTCCTGGGCTCGAGCTTTTCAAGCAACAGGAAGCCAGAAACCTGTCTGTGAGGTAGCAGCAGGAGGGTCTGCCTGGAAAACCTCAGAAGGCTGTAATGGTAATACTGGTGGTCCTCTAAGGGCCCCCAGAGTGCATTGAATCATACAACCAATGCTTGCAAAAGCCTTGGGGTATGAGTCCAACATATTTGATATCAAACATGTCTCTGTTCGGAGTTACCATTATGTAGCTGGACATAGGTAGTGACCTATGTCCAGTACACAAGTAAAATGGCATCCCCGCACTCACAAAGTCCAGAGGTCGTGGGAGCACCTCTGCTAGTGCCCTCACACACAGATATTCTGCACCCTACCCTCAGGGCTGGAGGGCCTGCTATAGGGGTGACTTATAAGTGACCTGGTGCAGTGTAAATGGCAGTGAAAGGGTGCATGCACCTTTTAACACAGGCTGCAATGGTAGTCCTGCATAAGCCTTTGCATGGGCTCCCAATGGGTGGCAAAGGATATGCTGCAACCCATAGGGATCCCCTGGAACTTCAATGCCCTGGTTACCTAAGTACCATATGCTACGGACTTATAAGGGGGGATCAGTGTGCCAGTTGTGAGTGAAATACTGAGTTACCAGTATGCAGAAACCATAATTTAGGAGAGAAAGCATAACTACTGGGGTCCTGATTAGCAGGATCCCAGTAGACACAGTCAAACACACTGACAAACAGTCAAATGTGGGGGTAACCAAGACAGAAAGAGACTACTTTCCCACAATACCCAAAACACATAATACTACTCAGCATACTGCTAAGTGCATCTACAATGAGCCATGTACCACATATAACACATTCACTGAGTGCAGTGTCACAACAGACGTACCTCTGGAACACACATACCACATCATAAACCACTACCTATGTTACCACACATGCAGTTACACCAGTTGTACTTTGCACCATGAAAACACCAGCCTCACACACACACCATTCCAATAATGGAAAGACTTTTCACTGAGCATAGATAACACACATCTCACACGGGAAATATTTGCATCCACACATGGACAAGCACCACTGGCTGTACACCAATTACACATTTCACTTACACATAAGGAAGCCTGAGATGACTGAATACAAAACGTGAATCATATCTACATGCCATGTGTCATGCTATGCAAACACCACTCCTAAGTTGCCACTCTCTATTACCCAAGTCAAGCTGTAATAGTCATAGGCCATCAGATGTGCCAACAATTTGCCAATATGAAGTGATGTAGGTAGTTACTAAACATTGCAGCATAGGAATTTAGGGATCTTTCAGGGCACTTTCCACCTCTTATAACATCCCATATGTTTAAAGGCCACATCCCCACCAATATAGCTCCTAGGAACACATTATCTGTGCAATCAGGCCTCCTAACATTCACATGTATCAGTATCCCAGGTTGGCCACCTACTCTACAGTCAATAGATCACCCTAATATGCTTAGTCAGCTATCAGGCCAATACTCCTGTCCCATGAAGGCCATTCATGTGGTAGAACTGTAATACCAGCCCCATAATCTGTCAATACCAGCCACAGTACATGATGTATATAGTCGCAGTGAAAAAAGGAGAGTCACACAGTAGCATCTACAGGGAGGCTACGCAGATTGGAATGGACTGACACATCAGAGCCACTAATGCAGATGGATGGAGCTGTTAATGCACAATGCTTCTGGTGATCCAAACTCTCACATCCACTGTATGGGCAGGATGGAGTGACACATGTGCCTATGTCATCAGTGCATTTCCACATTACAGACATGGAGAGGTATGGAAATGTGAGAGGTGCATCCACTGACAGAAAAGCATGGACACACACGTACAACAAATACTCAGCCAGGGTGCCTAATACCCATTTCCATTTGCAGCGAAACAGGTGGCATTAACAACAATGTCACATTGCCTGCAGTGAGGCACCCAATCCCATTTAAGGCCAGTCAGTACTCACTCCCTTGTTGCTGCTGTGCTGCCCTCAAATGTCCATCTACCTCAGGGTAGGCGACTGCCAAAATGTGGGCCAATAGGGGAGTCAGGGTGTGACGGGCACCCCTCCCTCATTGGGAGGACACCCCCAGCTAGTCCTCTGAGGTCTTCCGGGCCCAGCGTGTCAGATCCTCCCACTACTTGCAACAATGGATGCTCCTTCAGCTATGGACCACCCAGAGTCAGCACTTACTTGGTCATGGCACACCATAACCCCTTCTTCTGATAGGCGTTTACCTGCATGGGTGACACAAACAGAAGGAGAAAATCATGTAGACTGGCAACATACCAATAGCAGTGGAGTATAAACATCAGACTCACCAAATGCCCATCTTTACGGTTCACACGCCTTAACTCCATGCCCCTTGCATGCATGTACTCCCTGATCAGTGCACTTACACCATTCACCCTCACGCACACCCTTACCACACATGAAAATGGCATTGGGCTCACCTGCTGCTCTGGTGTCCCATACAGCTCTCCATCCAGGGGTAGCTGGGGCCCTATCACCTGCAGGACACGGCATGATGGCTCCCAGAGACAGTACACAGCATCTCACATCATGGAGGTCTTGCTTGCAAGAGTGTCAGGGGGTCAAGTGAGCAAGATACAGATAATGACTGTCACTGCCAGCAGTGATCGGCGTTGGACCTAGTCCCCCATAGGCAGCAATGTTAACCAATGAGAAGTTGCACAGCGGTTGGGGCCACCTACCGCAGTGACAACATACGCCAGTGGATTTAGGTTACTTTCATCTGTCCAGTGCATGCAGGACAGGCGGCTGCCATTTTATGCGCATATCATGCCTTGCTGCAGCAAAATAAATGTGCCATACATGTTTTCTGTCCAGAATACACAGCAGGCCTATGTTGTGCCATCATGGTTACGCTTACACATGTGACATGCATGACACAGTGACGTTACATGGCCATTTGCCTGATGGAGTGCATGTCCAGATACTGGGAGCCTCATAGGGGATGTAATCATAAAGCTTATAGCATGACTGCATACATGGTCAGAGCAGGACAGATCTGTGTATACCACATATGGCGCACTATACATATGATTTGTGTCACAAATTATTGATCAGAGCCAGCAATATGCAACAAGGATGGTGTCGATGCTGCTTCAGCATGCCCAATATTGTATGTGTCAGCAGTGCGAGGCATGTCTACAGTGTTAGGTGTGTGCGATGAGGACATGTTCAGCTAACATGTGTGGAGTGCTAGTCAGATTGTACATTCTCTCCTCTCTATCCTAGATACCCTGTCATGAGGAGATTGAGACAGGAACTAGTGTACCATCCGCTAGTTGACCTTGCTACCCTGGAGGACAGGCATATCATGATGACCTATCATCTAAATTGTCTGACCTTCATGGATCTCTGTACCCAGTGGAGCCAGCTCTATTGCCTGCCACACGTAATCCCTATGCCATCCCTTCCAAAGTGCAAGTCCTGTCAGTTCTACACTTTCTTGCCACAGGCTCCTTTCAGAATACAGTGGGCTTGGCAGCAGGAATGTCACAGCCCATGTTCAGTCTTGTGTTGAGTGATGTACTGTGTGCTTTCTTGAAACATCTGGGCATCTACATCAAATTCTCCCAATGTGGGGATTTAGCCTATGTGAAGGCATACTTCTATCATACAGGATACATCCCTCAAGTGATAGGGGCCATAGATGGCACCCATATTGTTTTGGTCCCTCCTAGTGCCAATGAACAGGTGCATAGGAACAGGAAAAACTACCACTCCATCAATGTACAGGTGGTGTGTGTGGCAGACCAGTAAACCTCACAAGTGACAGCCAAATTTCCAGGATCTGTGCATCACTCCTACATCCTGAGGAACAGCAATTTCCCCCACTTGATGGCACGACTACACAGGGAGAGGATTTGGTTCATTGGATACCCTGTGGCTCTGTCTGTATTGTAACAAGTCCTACCTCTGTGCACACAGGTGACTTTGGCCATCCTAACATTCCCTGGCTGTTGACACCAGTGCAGTACTCTGTCACAGAAGGGGAATACTGTTTCATTGAGGCTCACAGCAGGACAAGGCATGTCATTGAAAGGACATTTCACCTACTGAAGGCCAGATTCAGGTGCCTGGAAATCTCTGGAGGTGCCTTCCTCCTCACTCCCCAAAAGGTATGGCAGATCATAGTTACTTGCTGTATGCTCCACAATCTAGCCTTGAGACGTCAGATACCATTACTAACTGATGATGGTAAGGCAGCTGGACCAGTAGCTGGTGATGCAGACATGAAAAGTGATGAGGAGGCAGATGAGGAAGGCACAGCTGACTCTAGGACTGATCTCATCAATCAGTACTTCCAGTAACATACAAGTATGTTGTGAGGGTATTTCAAAGTATTGTATTTCCACATTGATTGGTGTCAATGGTCCTCCTGATTTGGGTCATCAGTGGTTGTGTGATGTGTTCCTATCCCTATGTGTGTGTTGTGGGAGGTGACTGATTGAATGTAAGGTGCAGAGTTAAAATATTTCATCTCTTAAATGTGTACTCTATGCAGGTTGCAAGATTCACATTTCCTATGGACAGGCCTGTATTGTGCTATGGATCCTGCATTCTCCTGTTCTCATGTCATCAAGCGAGTATCAGTGTACTACGAGTCTTTGCCTCTCCTAACTATTGCTTGAGGCATTCATGTTCATTAGCCTTTGATAACTGTTTACAGAGTACATGTTTGCCCATGACAGATGCCAGCTACAGTGTTTCGTGATGAATTTCCTGAGACTGGTGATGTGTAAGTGACATCTGTTGTGCCCTGTGTAGTTGGCAATCTACACTGGGCACAACAACTATGAACTGCTTATGTGTTTTGTATGCCACCATTCCTACTATCCTGATGGAAGTCTCTGTGATGGTCTTTTTGCAGGTTGGATAAGTGGATATACTCTGGTGTGTGGCTGGACGAGGGACTCCCTTACGTCTGCCCTGGGACACGGCTGTTGAACTCTGTCTCTTGCAGAGAATGCCTCCCTCTGCTGTCCATTACACTGCCTGTTAGTTTAGGGGGTCATACCTAAATAACCTTTTGCTGTCCATACTAATGTATGTGTACAACTAAAAACACATATGCAGTTGCTGTGATATACAGTGTTTATTGTGCAAACAGTGACAAACAGGTGATGAATGGGGTTATGGTGGATGAAATCATCCGAGTAGGTGGCACAGCTGTAGGTAGCACAGTGTCCAAGGGCCATGGGATAATGGAGACATGTCATTGAACAGTCAACAGGGTGTCTCAGTGGCACACAAGGGAGAGAAATCAGGAGAGAGTCACTTCCTGGCAGTGGGGTTTGTCTTGGCATCTGCTGCAGCCAGATGTCTGAATGGCCGTCCACATTTGTGGGGGGTTCTTCACCTACAGAGGGAGCACCCAGTGGCCTGTGATTCTCCAGGCAGGGCCTCCATTCCACTAGCTGCCGCAGATGTTGAAGGCTCAGATGTGATGTGGCTAGTGGAAGGGGCCTACTGGTGAGTGGAGGAAGCACACAGGGTGGTGTTAATGTCCCTGATCACTCTTGTAATGGATGCCATGGTAGCATTATGGCACTGCCACTGCTGCATGACCTCCTGGGGGTATTCACTTTGCAGCCTTTGCTTTTCCCCCAACATGCTGATGATCTGGCCCATCCTGTCCTTAGATTGATGGTATGCTTCCAGGACTTGTTAGATGGCTTCCTGGTTCAGATGGCTGCCTTGGGTGCCCTGTCTTCTGGCCCGCTGGTTCCCTTCCACGCCCCCTACCCCCTTGTGCCTGTGCCCCTGGCAGGGTGTGCCCACTCCTAGTCTCACCAGGACCTTCATTGTCTTGGGTGTGAGGGGTCGATTCAGGTCCCTGTAGTGTGGGGTACACTATTAATTGAACAGTCCTTGGGAAACAGGTTTGAGGACAAAAGATTGGATGTGATGTTGGTGCCACGGGGGCAGGGTTTGATGTGGGCAGGGTGAGGCAGGGAGTGGTAGACTGACCAGGTGTCCCCGATGGGACAGGTAGGTCATCACTGTCCAGACATCCTGCGGCTTTGTCCTCCTTGGGACCTTGATCCTGAGGAGGGCTGGCAGTCTCAGGTATGCTGTCCATGGAGGCTCTTGCAGGGGTACCTTTGGATGGAATAAGAGAGGGTTACATGGTGAAGGCCTGAATGGTTGTCTCTTTGTATGATGCATACAGTGGGTTGATATTATTCCCAGCAATGACAATGACAGGTTCAGTACTGCTAACACAGTTTGTGGATAGTGGATTATGACATATGTACCATGCTCCATAGGGGTTGTCGTGGATCAGGCGAGTTAACTTTTGGTCGGTGGGTGGGTTCTGTTCCTGTGAGATGGTTCACATGACAGGTGTGCCCTGTTAGCAGATGGCTGTTCAGGCCTGCTAGATGTGAGTGGGGATGGCTGTACACTGCAGCATGGTGTCCATGGTGTCCAAGTGAGACGAGAGTATGTGTGTATGAAGGATTGCTTGTCCTGTCTGTGTATGTTGTGCATTGAGTATACCTTCTTACTTTCATGGCCATGATCAGTCCATGATCAGTCCATTTCAAGGATGTTGATCTGGATAGGTGGCCCTTAGGTTTGGTGACAGTGCTGTGTCTGTGTTTGGTGTTGTTTGGCATTGTGTTGTGGCATAACATTGGTGTTATTGCCATGTAGTGGTCCTCAGTCAGAGCATCCAGTTGGTGTAGCTGGTGCAATGGTCATTCATGCAAGGATTGTTATGTGATGTGCACATTACAGGTTTTGATGTTGATGGGCAGGTGCATTGTGGAAGTCATAGTGATTGTGATTGGCAGTGCTATCCGTGAACTTGGCAGGGACTGTGTGGGCATTGGGCCTGAGTGGTGGTACGGCATGCAGAGGAGGGGCATTTGTTGATTAGGTGGGAGGTGTAGTGGAAGATAGGGTGAATTATGGAGTGATTGGGTGGTGTGGAAGCATGCTGGACCAGACGAATTGTGCCAGGGGAGTGTTAGTTACCAGACCAGTCCCTCTGGATGCAGGATGTCCAAGACTTTCTCCTCCCATCACCGTGTCTTGGGCAGTGCAGGGGCCCCACTGCCATTAACTGCAGAATGTGCATTCTGTGCGTGCTGGTGTGCGACGGCATTGGCCTTGGTTCCCTGGGGGAGCCGAGGACAAGGCCACCTCACTATTTCTGCCAAGTTGACCGAAGGAAATGTTATAATATGATGTTTCTGCTGGTCTCAGTGGAAACTTCGTAATACAACAGGGGTGAGGCCGTTGGCTTCACAATGGCCTCATCCCCGCAGGTTTGGCAAACCAACAGTCATATCGCCCAAATCGTAAACTTATTTTAGACAAAAAGGGCTCCAATGCTAAGTTAAATAGAAAAGGAGAGAATGGACATCCCTGTCTGACACCCCTACCTAATGTGAAATATAAGGAAGTGAGTCCATTTGCAGAGATAGCTGGTCTTCGCGATGTATAAAGAAGGGCGATCAAAGAAATAATTTTTGGGGAAACCCAAACTATTCGAAGGTATGAAAAATAAAAGGCCAGTAGACTTGATCAAAAGCTTTCCTCAGAGTATAGGGCAATTGATGCTAAGGGTGTAGGTAGACGAGAGGATTATGATAAAATATAAAAAATAAACAACTGTTATTGGATATGTATCTTCCTTTAACAAAGCCTGCTTGTTCTTTTCCAAGGAGTGTAGGAAGAAATCATTCTAGTCATAAGGCTAAGGTTTTTGAGAAAATTTTATAGTCTATGTTAACAAGTGAGATGGGTCTATAATTTTTGCAATATTGAGAATCTTTTCCTTCGTTTGAGATTAAGCATATGAAAGCATCTAAAAAGGAGCCTGTGGATTTCTGTGTGTGTATGAAGGAGCTAATAAGAATATGAAGTTTGGGGAGAAGTAGGTTAGAAATGTGTGTGTAAAATTCAATAGTAAGACGATCTGGCTTTGTCTTTTTAAAGAATATTTAGAGCAGAATGAAGCTCTGTTTGTGTAATATTACTTTCTAATGACTTTAGATCAAGTTGTGATTTAGAGGATTTTTGTATTTTGGATAGATATATAATAATATCTAAATCAGAAGGAGCATCTTCTGGATGGATTAGCATTCTAGAGAAATTAATAAATTAATTTGCAATTTTAGAGTCTTTATGTTTTGGTATTTGTTGTGAGTCTATAATTGATTCAAGTTTGAGTTTCTTTCTTTTGATTTTAAGGTAATTCGCTAATAATTTGCCAGATTTGTTTTGGCCTCTATAAAATTTGGTGCTGAATTTCAACATTAGGTAGAGGCTTGATCTGTGGAGAATTTATTAAATTGAAGTTTGGCGTTTATAAGATCAGTTAAACATTGTTTTGATTTAGAGGTTTAGTGAATATGTTCTGAGATTTCAGTTCTTGTTATCATTTCTGCAGCATGAGTGCTGGGCTGCTTTCTTTTCTTGGAGACATAGCTAGTGAAGAAATCACGAGCCACACCTTTATAGGCAATCTGTATAGTATGGCACCAGAATTGAAATCAAGGCATAGAAGGAGAGATTTGTGAAAATGCCATTGTTTTGTAAGTTGGGTTCGGGAGCATATCTAGAAGTAAAGAAACCAGGGCATGATCAGGCACCACAATAGAGCCTATGTCAGCCAAATATAAAGTTTGAGAGAGATTATGTGCAAGAAAAATATACCTTATGTGTGATTGTGTATGGTGAACAGGGGAAAAATATGTGTATTCCCTCAAAGTAGGAATACATAGGCGGTCATTATGAACACAGCGGTAAACACTGCTGACCGCCGTGGTGGCTGTGAACAGAAGACAGCCGTTGGCAGTGAATACAAACCCGCCATGTACTGAACTAAAATCCCTACCCCTCCAAATATCACCAGACCACCAGTCACCGCCATGACCTTCTTGGCGGAAATGCTGGACCTTCCACCCCGCCACTGCAAAGCACACCCACATCCTGCCTTCCAAATAATGATGCACAAATCACTTTGGCGGACAGTGGAAGCTGAACGACCATTGGCGGTGCCGACCGCCACGGGCGGCAAGTGGACACATTGGATAAGCGTGAAACTCAAACACCTGACACACATCCATAACCCCATAAAACACTCACAGACACACCCCACAATCCTTTGCAATGAAACTAGGCCAAAGAAGATAGACAGCACCAGAAACAGACACCGAACACCACTATACACAAAATGCACACCGACCCACAGAAGAGCACCCTCACCGCGTTTCCAGCCCGACACCATTCACCACACTCATCATGTCACCCCCCAAACATCCACGTTTCACAGAAAGGGAGCTAAGGACCATGGTGGACGAGATCCTGAAGGTGGAGCCAAAAATATTCGGGGCTCAGGTGCAGCACACACCCCTCGCAAGGAAGATGGAGCTATGGCAGACCATTGTCAACAGTGTCAATGCAGTGGGACACCATCCATGCACCAGGGACGACATCCGCAAGAGATGGAATGACCTGCGGGGGAAGGCCAGGGCCATGGAATCCAGGCACCACATTGCAGTCCAGAAGACTGGGGGAGGACCGCCACCAACACCACCCGAAAACACCGACTGGGAGGAAAAGAAAAGGTGCTGGCCAGCCTGCACCCTGAGGGACTCACTGGACTCACTGGAGGAATGGATTTGGGTAAGCCGTTAACATTTACCCCATATACACCATACCTGTAATGCATGCACCACCCCACCCACAGGCACCAGGACTAATAGCCCACCCAGGCCACAGCCACTGAATCCACCCCCCTGCATGACCACAAACCCACACACAGGGCCACATCCCTCCCCCTGTGCACAGCCACCTACCCTGCAAGGATTCGCAATGGCACTACACCACCCACAATGCAACTCCACACCCTAAGCAAAATGCAGTGAAAACCTCACAAAGGCACCCTGGATGGCCCCAAAAAGTTAAACCAGCACAGAAACAGCTGAGCCCTGTGCACCCCATCCATTCATGCATTTGTAACAGACATGTCTATGTCCCCCCAACAGGCACCACCACCCATGCCACCCTCACAGACGGGACAAGGAGTACCAGTGCCCCCCATGGAGACATAGGCACCTCACAGGACACTGGGGAACGATCCCTGGACACTGATGAGCAGGCAGGCCCCTCACACAGTCCTGGACTATCACCATGCAGCAACCCAACACAGGATACCACTGACACCCCTACCACCCAGTCAAGAACAGCAGCCCAGGGCAAGCGTCTCCACACCAGTGTATCCAGGGCACATACTGGCAGAACACAGATACAGAGGCCACAGTCTCCCCCTACCAACAGGCAAGAAGACGAGGGCCCCAGTACAAGTGGTACCGCCAAACCTGTGCAGGGGACACAGGCACAGGGGGCTAGGGCAAGTGCTAGGGCCTCAGTGGGCCAGGGGGGAGGCCACAGGATGGATGCAGCAGCCCAAGACGTGGTATCTGAGATATTGGGGGCCTACCAGCATACCCATGACAGGTTGGCACAGATAGTAGCCACCCTGAAGCATAGTCAGAGGATGCAGCGGGAACACCACCAAAGGGCAATGAAGCAGTGGAAACAGCACAACACCACAATGGCCAGCATAGCAGGAGCATTGCTGCAGCTGGTACAAACCCAGTCTGAGACCCACATAGGACAGGAGGCCCCCACCACAGCACAGGACACAGACCGGACAATGACACCATCAGCAGCAACATCAAAGGAACTATCCTCAGAGGAAACACAAGGGCCAACAATGTCATCCCCTCAAGGTCAACAGCAGGCACCAAAACGGACCCTCAGGCCAAGATATGGGACTGGAACCCCTGCCAAAAACAAGGCCCCCTCAAGCAGTAACTCTGCAACAATCTGCACAGCAACCATCCCACACAATCAACCACCACACCGTGCTAAAAAGCAATATAAACTAATGTAAGCATTGATGGACCCATCAATACTACCAACAAGGCTGCCACCATGTTTGCATTGAGGACAACCACCCATAACCAACTGCCATCACTGTAAATTATCTCCCTGCCACCAATAAAACAAATATCACACGTGTAACACTGTCCCCTGTCATAATATGTGAACAAAGTGAAGTATGGATGCAACTGGCTGATAACCACTTTATTGGCAATGCGTTGCATGAAAGGACTCCTGTGTGCCTAAATGTGGCCCCAAAATAAATGCACTAAATTGTATTCGGTACCATGCAGACCTGGACCCGGTTGCAATTAGAAGATTCACACACCCCAGATGACAAACAACACTGACGGTATGTGTCCCAACCCCAATGTCAGCCCCCAGTCCCAAATAGTTACTGGAAGTAGAGTTGTATCAGTTGGGTCCTGGAATTGACATCTTCCTCATCATCACCATCACTCTCCTCACCTCTCTGAGGAAGCTGTTCAGGACATACAGCACCCTCCACCTCCAAGAGGGGGATAGAATTTCTCAATCCCACGTTGTACAGCACGCAGCAGGCCACCACTATTCTACACACCTTTTCAGGCCCACAGGCCAGGGAACCCCCAGAGATATGTAGACAACAAAATCTAGCCTTCAAGTGACCTATTGTGTGCTCTATCACCCTCCTAGTATGTCCATGGGCCTCATTGTAATTCCTCTCTGCATCTGTCCCAGGATTCCTCAATGGTGTCAGGAGCCAGCACTAGTTGGGATACCCAGAATCACCTAGAAAAAGGTGCAATACAGAGTAGTCATTGTCAAGCCTCTGAGTCAGACAGCTTGGCTGTCTGCTAGGTGACAGTTAGTGACATAAACACTTACCTATAATCCACCACCTGCCCTCTTGAAGTTGTTCCATCTTCTATGGCACACTATTGTTCCTCAGCACAAAGGAATCATGGACTGAACCTGGGAACATGGCATTCACATGTGAGATGTACTGGTCTGCCATACATACCAATTGGATGTTCATGGAATGAAAGTTCTTTCTGTTTCTGTACACCTGTTCACTGACTCTTGGGGGTATGATCAGTATGTGGGTGCCATCTATGGCACTGATCACATGGGGAAAGTTTGCAAATGCATAGAAGTCCTACTAGATGGCAGGGAGGTCAGTACATTGGGGAAACCTCACATAGGACTGCAGGTGTCGTACAAATGCATTTAGAAATCTTGTCAGTACCATGCTGAACATTGGCTGTGAAAATCCAGCACCCATGCCCACTGTCACTTGAAATGAGCCCGTGGCCAGGAAATGGAGTGCGGAGAGCACCTGCACTTCAGTAGGGATGGCATGCTGATTAAGATTTCCCAGAGTTAGTGCAAGATCCAGTAATGCACAAGGTTCAAGAATAGTTGAACGGGTGAGTCTGTAATTGATTACGATCTGACGCTCCACCATGGTCCGCATATCCACAAGTGGTCTGTACACCAATGGTGCCCTTCCTCGCCACAAGGGTCGGTACCAAGGAGGAACACACATACATAGGCACACATTGTCATTAATTGTGCACTGCATACTTGACTCATAAGTTAGCTGTGCTTGACGGATTTTCATCTACACCTTAATGAGGGAACAGTGTTTGTCATGCACGGTGTTTTTAAATGGTCACATGCATAAGTGCTTTATGTGGAAAATAGGACCTGCATTGTGTACATCTCTTTTTCATAGATGCGTAGTTAATGCCAAAATGTCTGCCCCATGTAATCCAGAACTGTTGTTGTGGAAGTGACCTCATACCACTAGCGGTTGACATAACAGCGTAAGGCAGTGTTTACCGCTGTTCCCACCGTCATTGGTTAACATGGATGCCAATGGGGAATCCTGGCATATCATGATCGCTGCCGGCAGTGATGGTGCACACCGCTGCGTTATGTACACGAATTCGTCATCCCAACTTCACTTGACTCCCTGATCTCGTGCGAATTGGTACTCCACTGTGTGTACTGCTGTGTCCTGCCCCTGGTCATGGAAGTGGCTCGTCTTGCAGGGGAAAGGGCCCCAGCCTTCACCCAGGAGGACCTGGAGAGGCTATTGGATGGGGTCCTGCCCCTGTACGCCAAGCTCTACAGATGGCCAGAGGTACAGGTGAGTCTGGGGTTGGAGGGCACTGTTTGGGTGTAATGAATGGTGTTGTAAGGACATATGTTTGCACCTCTGAGCCTGCATGGGCCATGGTTCATGGCATGCTGCGTGCGTATGTCCTGTAAGTCTGACAGTACTGTCCGTCCCATAGTGGACGTATAGCCAGCTGTACCTATTTTGCAAATGCCTGACCTCTGTGTTCCATTTCTGTGTCACCCTTTTAGGTCAGCGCCCACCAGAAAAGGGCACTTTGGCATGCCATCGCCAAGTACGTGCGGACCCTGGGGGCCTACAACCAGCGGAGCAACCACTGCAGGGAGAGGTGTGAGGACCTGCGGCGCTGGGTGCGGAAAATCTGTGAGGCCCAGCTGGGGAAGTCCTCCCAACGTGGAAGGGGTGCCCATCGGGCACTGACCCCCCTCATGCTACGCATTCTGATGGTGGTGCACCCAGACCTGGATAGGCGCTTGAAGGCTGCACAGCAGTCACAAGGGGGTGAGTATTCATGTCACAATCTTAACCCTTGATGGATGTCTGTGTGTGCATTAGGGTTCATGCTGCTTAGATGCAGGGACTCTGACTGTTGTCCATCTACATGATGGCCCCCGTAGGGTGTAGGGGTGTCGTGGTCAGGTCTCCTACACATCGGGTCCTTAGGTAGTTCAGGGGATGGGAGTAGAGCAGGGTTCTGGTCAGTAGTCGTGCATGGTCAAGGGCATAGTGAACGGGGCAGCCTGTTGGAGGTGTCTTCCGGGTGGGTGTATGTCTGGCCACTATGTTCACTCCTTTCAGCTATTTACAAGTGTCTCTCCTGTTTTGTCTCCGCATCGCTGTTCTCTTGTGTTGGTTTTGTACATCAGCAACATCTGGCGAGGGAACTGAGGCACCAGCAAGTAGGGATGCAGTGGCCCACGGATCCTCGGAGGCAGAGTTATCTGATGCCGAGGGGACCAGTGGGTTGGAGGGCGAGGGGAGTACCATGGGGAGGCAACTACCACTGGGGGTAGTGACTCTGATACCTCCTCCGATGGGGGCTCCCCAGCGGTGGCGGACCCTAGTGGCCACCCCACTACAGTGACATCTTCCGCCACCCCCATACCATCACGCCCTCCCTTTTGCTCCCCACCGAGTTGCCCGTGCCCGCTCACTCAGAAAAGTGGGCATCTTGTTCGCCCCAGGCACCTTCTCCCCTGCCCCAGTCAGCCCTACTGCCCTCACAGAGGAGACTACTGAACCCCTGCTGAGAACCATCTTTTCAGGCTCTGGCCTCCTATTTGACAGCAGCCAGTTTCCCTGGTCATTCCATCCCCCTCCATCCTCCTCTACCCCTTCCAGCACCCCACTCCCCTCACGCGTCCAAAGCACACAATCTGACGCACAGTCAAGCACCTCAACACACAAGAAACACACTTCTAAACACAAGCACCACACCTCCCACCAGAAGCATTCACACAGCCAACATATACCTCTTCCGCCTCCCTGTCTTTCCCCTCTACATGCACACCCTCATGCACTGCACCTTCAGTCACTGTTGCTGCTTCTCTTACTGCAGTCATCATAATAGCAGACTTCCATACATACACCCCAGACACCACACCTGCACTCACCACAACTACTGTAGTTGACACATGCAGCACACTCACCAGACTTGCAGAAACTCACACAGCATACATCCACATTGGCAGCCTGTCTTCTCCCACTGTGTCCATCCCCCTCCTCCAAAAACACAAACACACCAAGACACCCACCCATCACACATCCACCATACCTCACCATACTGTCCAGTCACCTGCACCCACAACACACACCCCTACACCGCTTACATCCACAACCTCTGCCTTCACTCTCACACCCTCATCTAGGCCCAACCCGATTGCTCCGCAAAAACTTTTCATCTCCTGTGCTGACTTCTTCCAACCCACTGGCCCATCCCGTCTTGTCCCTCAGCGTGCACACCTCCTTGTCCTTTCCACTCCTTCCACTTCACAGCCCACCCCTGTCCTCCCTTCACATTCCCGTGCCCCTTCATCAGAGAAGAAGAAGCCCCTCGCAGAGCCGAGTCCATCCGGCACCACCTGCTTGAAACACACCCCCCACCTTCCAAAGACAAACCCACACCCCCTCCACCTTCCAAGCACAAGTCCAAGCCCAACCCCCATCACAAATCCCCACCCGCACCACCCCGCCTCCATTCCGTGAGGTGCCTGGATGCCCCATTGTTGCCCCATTAGGTGGAGTACTGTGCACTTTTGGGAGTCAGGTTGGGGCCATTGTGGCCCATGGGACTTCTTGCAATACGGACTAGCCATTGGCCTTGTAGGAAATAGTTGGCTCTGTGAGCTGCAATAAATATTTATGTGTGGCCTGTGTTTTGGTGGCACACTCTTGAACCCTGTTCTTTCGTTTCATTGTTTGTGGGGCATTTGTATGTACTATGGTCAGGTTGGATTTGCCTTGTGTCGGGTCAGTACCTCTTGCTGTGGGGTATATGGATTGTGCTGCTGTGAAAGGTTGGGGGGTGTTGCAGGGTGGGTGAAGTGGGTGGGCATGTAACTGTGCCCTTTCCTCCTTTGCTTCGTAGGTTGCGGTACTTACCATCGTCGTTTTCCCCGGCGGTCTCGGTCGTGGAGATATAGGGCTTGCATGATCTGCAGCTCTCTATCCATGTCTGCTTCAGCACATTGTGTGGGCCTCTGGTTAGTGTTTCCTTATATTTGGATCATTTCCATCTGGACTTGGGTGGCAGTGGTTCCCGCCCCGGAACTGGCGGCAGAATAATGGTTCATTATTTGATGGGCAGGTTGGGCCTTTCCGTCGACCTGTAGGCGGACTCTGCCGTCATCATCGGCACTCCTCTACTGGCGGTGGGTGGTTTTCTGGATGCCTGTGTTTCGATTGGTTCATTATTTGGCGGTCCGGACCACTCCTCTGTTGGCGGTTTTTACCGCCACCGGCGGCGGTGAGGTTTGGACCGCTGTGTTCATAATGAGAGTCTTAGGTGGTCATTACAACCCTGGTGGACGGTGTTAAAGCGGCGGTAAGACCGCCAACAGGCCGGCGGTAAGAATTTTGGAATTATGACCGTGGCAGAAACCGCCAACAAAGACAGCCACTTTAACACTCCGACCGCCACGGCGGTACAGACAAACAGGGCGGCGGTCACCGCCAACAGACAGGCGGAAGACAATGTACTGCCCACAGTATCACAACCTACCAATCCGCCACCTTTTCCGGGACAGATTCACTGCGGATAAAAACACGGGGGGAAACAGCCATTTCAAAGGGAAAACGCTCACCTCTACACATCCCACGAGGAATCAGGACACCATGGAGCCGGAACTCCATATTCTGCCAGCGATAGTCTTCCTGCTCCTATACGAGGATCATCAACGCCGGCGGCAAAGAGCATGGTGAGTACTGCACCTACGACATAGGGGAGGGGGGAGGCAAAAACACAGGGACACACACAACCAACATCCCAACCCCCACCCCGACCCTCACCCACTACAACACACACACCAATGCATATCTATAAATTACAGTAACAACCCCCAAACCCCCCGGAAGAATGCAAAGACAAAAGGAAATGAGTTGAACCATTGTAATATATCAAAATACACTAAGCAAATATATACAGGTATATATACACATGAAACAAAAAATACACCACGATTAGTAGTGCAGGTAATACACCATTCATTGTCCGTGGACCACTGGGCCCAAAATGCATGGGCGAGGCCCACACAAGATACCTGACCAAAACGGAGAGAACATTGCTGGGGCATCAGATAGAAATACAACAGGCACCTCAGGGGGAAGGGAAGGGGGGGCACCTCAGCCGGATGAGTGCCACACGCCAGATCCACGAGGGCGCTCCATGCCCATTGATGTATCCTGGGGAGTGCAAAGCCACAATCTCTCAAGTCTCTACAGTGGGTGGCTTGCCCACTGTTACATCGTGGGGAGTGCAAAGCCACAGTCTCAAGTCTCTACAGTAGTGGGTTGCCCACTGTACCATCCTGGGGAGTGCAAAGCCACAGTCTCTCAAGTCTCTGCAGTGGGTGGGTTGCCCACTGCCATATCCTGGGGAGTGCAAAGCCACAGTCTCTCAAGTGTCTACAGTTGGTGGGTTGCCCACTGCCATATCCTGGGGAGTGCAAAGCCACAGTCTCTCAAGTCTCTACAGTGGGTGGGTTGCCCACTGCCATATCCTGGGGAGTGCAAAGCCACAGTCTCTCAAGTCTCTACAGTGGGTGGG
This sequence comes from Pleurodeles waltl, assembly GCF_031143425.1. NCBI lineage: Eukaryota > Metazoa > Chordata > Amphibia > Caudata > Salamandridae > Pleurodeles > Pleurodeles waltl. The sequence goes on along the minus strand of NC_090450.1, from coordinate 307,565,040 downwards.
TTGCCCACTGTACCATCCTGGGGAGTGCAAAGCCACAGTCTCTCAAGTCTCTGCAGTGGGTGGGTTGCCCACTGCTTTATCCTGGGGAGTGCAAAGCCACAGTCTCTCAAGTCTCTACAGTGGGTGGGTTGCCCACTGCCATATCCTGGTGAGTGCAAAGCCACAGTCTCTCAAGTGGATAACAGTCTCCACTGGTGCTGGAGGGGGACTGGTGCCCAGAGTGCAGCACACACCCCGTCACGGTCCCAATTGCGTCACTGCCGCTGCCGCAAATGGGCTAGCGGTGCATTCCATGGCGGTCTTTGCCCTGTTCAGCGGTCCCTGGCCTGTTCAGTGGTGCTTGCGTTGCCAGTGTCAGACCTGTTCAGCGGTGCATTCCATGGCGGTCTTTGCCCTGTTCAGCGGTCCCTGGCCTGTTCAGGGGTGCTTGCGTTGCCAGTGTCAGACCTGGTAAGCGGTGCTTTCCATGGTGGTCTTTGCCCTGTTCAGCGGTCCCTGGCCTCTTCAGCGGTGCTTGCGTTGCCAGTGTCAGACCTGTTCAGCGGTGCATTCCATGGCGGTCTTTGCCCTGTTCAGCGGTCCCTGGCCTGTTCAGCGGTGCTTGCCAAGGCGGTCCTTCATTGCCCAGCAGGGCTGTGGCTGGCGGTCCTTCGTGGGTCAGCTGGGCTGTGGCTTGCGGGGCCCTCCTGGCCAGCTGGGCTGTGGCTGGCGGTGGCCTCCTGGGCAGTGACTCTGGAGCTGGCGGTGGCCTCCTGGGCAGCGGGGATGATGGCGGTCCTCTCCACCGTGCTGCTCATCCCAGACTTTGGAGATTTCTTCTGCCCCTTCCCCACCTTGGGAGGAGTCACAGCTGAGTCGACACTTCCCCTGGGACCCTTCCACTCCTTTGCTGGCTGGAGTCTTCCCCCTCTCCTGCCGGGCACTGTCCAACTTCTGGTGCTTCACAGGGGGGGGACTGGCTGTGCTGTGGCTCCGTGCCGCACTGGCTGTCCTGATGGCCGGTGCACTCCACATACCTGTAACAACAGGCACCACTGGTCCTGGAGATTTTTTGGCTGAGGTGCTAGTACGGGACCTATGAGTTGGAGGGGGGGTGGTGGTGGGAAATAGGTTAAGGGGGGCCAGGAAAAGTTTTTGGGAGACACTGGGACGGGTAGATGGAGGGGGTTTGGGAGTGGAGGAAGAGGTGGTGGTTGTAGGAGGTGTACGTTTTGTGTATTTGGGTGCAGGTGCATGGGCTGGAGGCTGTCGTGAGGTGGATGGCTGTTGGGTGGGTGTGTGCCTGCATTTGTGTATCTTCGGAGGGGACATCACAGACATACTGGGAGAGGACACAGGGGACGTGCAAATGGTAGTGGGGGTGGTGAGTGCACGTGAGCGGGGTGTGGTGGTGGGTGTGCTGGTGCGGGACGTAGTGGCTGTAGTGGTAGTGCATGCAGGTGTGAGTGTAGACGAGACTGGTAGGGAGGAGGGAGAAGACGAGGAGGGGGACACAGTGGAAGCAGTGGATGTTGGTGTGTCTGTATGTGTGTGATGCTTGCGTGAGTGCCTGTGGGATGTGTGATACTTATGTTTGCCTGAGCTTCCCTTGTGTAGTGAGGTGTGTGCAGGCTGGTCTGATGGTGTGCTTGGGATAGGCAGAGGTACAGGGGATTGGGTCGGGGTGGAGGAAGTTGGAGGGGGGAGGCTAGACACAGGGACAATGGCTGCCATCAGTGCTGAGGCCAGAGTTTGCAGGGTTCGGTGAAGGGCAGCCTGACCAGAATGAATGCCCTCCAGGAATGCATTAGTGTGTTGTAATTCCCTTTCTACACCCTGGATGGCATTCGAAATGGTAGACTGCCCAACAGTGAGTGACCTGAGGAGGTCAATGGCCTCCTCACTGAGGGCAGCAGAGGTGACAGTGGCAGGGGCTGAGGTGCCTGGGGCGCAGGTGATGCCCACCCTCCTGGGTGAGTGGGCACAGGGCAAAGGCTGAGGAGCTCCTGGGAGGGCGGTGCTGGTAGGGGGGGGTGGCGGCTGTACCTGTAGAAGTGGGGGGCACAGATTTTGCCACCACCACAAGGAAGCTCCCATCGGAGGACGAGTCCGTGTCGCTGGTTGCAGATCCTGTGACCGCCGTAATGCTCCTCTCGCCCTCCGTCCCACTGGTGTATTCTGAGTATGTGGTGTGGCCCTCCATGGCCATGTGGGATGCAGCTCCCTTGTGCTCCGGTGCCACTGTACCTCCGCCTGATGATGCTGATGCACACAAGAACAGGGAGACCACAAAAAGGGGGGGGGGGGGGCGACAGAAGAAAGACAGGTTGAGTGCATGGCTTACCGTTCCGTTGGCAGACAACACAGACACAGCAGCCCCCTGCACTACGTCGCGCTGTTGGGCTCTACAGTTGGGTACATAGAGGGTCGTGAATTTTCAATCATAAAATGCGATTTGATTGCAGTCGCCAGCAAAAATAAGATTATCCTCAGGATACTGCATACGTTGATGAGCAAGATGGGACAAAAAGTGACACTCTGTATGGTTGGGTCCATAAACATTAAAGGGGCAAATAGAAATATTATCAATTAATAGTTTAGTGTATATCCATCAACCTTGATCGTCAGATTCCTGGGCCAACAGTTTAATATCAAGCGATTTATGACACATGGTCTCATTACGACTTTGGTGGTATTTTCGCAAGACCACTGCGGTGGTGGCCACCGAAAGACTGCCAAATTGGTGGTAATCTGACCGTCGTATTTAAAGTCAAACACTGAAGGCCATCAAAATCCAGAAACAAATCTGACACCGCCAGGACACTGGAGGGTGGAAAAGAGGCAGTTCCACCACCAGCTCTGCCAGCTCACCAACTTTCCACCCACCATATTATGACCCATAAATTAGAACAGTGGTTCTTCCATGGCGGACCATTGGCGGTCCGACCTGCCGAGCTCAAAAACTCACATCAGCAAGAACACAACATCACATGGGCAGTTCTAATACCCTACACCTGATACACACACACACCAGCAGACACTCCTACTCACTCCACTATATACCACACCTCAACAAACCCCACAATCCTTTGTGACAAAAAACACATACAGAGACAGCAAGAACCTACAAACTTATAACTTAGCACTTATATACCATAGGCACTTATACACTTCACACTCAGCACACAACACACAACTGCATGATCAACATTATACACACATCACTAATGCATACACAACCACAACCAGCCAGCACACACAACCAAACACGCCGCCTCACCAAGCATACTATACTGCATCCTACACACACAACAACCACCCCTACTCACAACGCAATCATGTCCCATCAAAAGCACCCACATTTCACAGATGATGAGTTAAGGGTCATGGTCGATGAAATCATCAGGGTAGAGCCACAATTGTTTGGAGCACAGGTACAACAAACATCCATTGGCAGGAAAATTGATTTATAGAACAGGACAAGGTCAAGTGGGCAACCATCCACGCACAAGGGAGGACATCATGAAGAGGTGTAACAACCTACGGGAGAAGGTGCATTCCATGACATCACGACACCAGATTGCATGATGAAGACTGGTGGTGGGCCTCCAGCTCCTCCCCTAGATTTCACATCATGGGAGGAGAAAGTCCCTTCCACTAGCCTTTTCATGGCGGGGACCCCACCATCAAAAGGCTTGCAGCAAGTGGAGTTGTGATCAGCATGGTGGTGCAGAACTAGGCACTGCAGTGGCAGATCACGACTCTGACCATGCCAACCCGCCAGGATCTATGGTCCTTGTGGTGGAGGCGATCTCCTGTCAGGATCATGACCTGGGTGTCAGATTGCCAGGTGTGTGGTGGTCCGTCTGCCACTACAGGTTTAGCGTCCTCTGAACGCCAAGCTCATAATCAGGCCATCTGTCACAGCCCCATGCAGCTTTTCACTGTCTGCACCCGTCGCACAGCCGCAACACCGCCGGCTCCATTTGGAGCTGGCTCCCGTGTTGCGGCCGAGCTCCCCGTTGGGAGTGCGGCCGCATTGGCGGTTTCAACCGCCGCCCGCCAAGGTTGAAATGAGGGCATAATGTTCTATGGAAAATGCATTGGTGGGAAAAAGTGTTTTGGGGGCCCTTTTTATATTTGCACCCCTTTAACGATTCACAAAAAATATATACCTTATCTCAAAATGTAGAAAATGCTGTTGGTTCAGAAAGTTTTGAGTTGATTTTCAAACAGGTGGAAAGTTATTAGGGAGGTAATATCCAAGGAAATCTTATCTTCGGGAATGGTAACTATAACTACAGAGTGGCAATCAGATTTGATGTGATTTCTTTCTTGTTATATATTGTACTTGTGATTTTTCTTATATTTTCATTTTCAGAGCGGAGCATACATCAGAAACAAATAAAAACAAAATAATTCATTAATTATATCTTTTTCAAATGATTCTCCAAATTCATTACTCAGCCCCCCAATTACTGCTTATGTCATAGATCGGTCTCTCTCTAATCTCATTTACTAATACATTTTGGATAGATTTTTAACAACAAATTTGCTTTCAATCAAAAATGTAATTATCCATCAATTGCATGCAGCCGTTAAACTAATTAGTGTCACAAATATTAATTTTCTCCATTCACTCCAGGACCGGATGCCATTCCTGGGCTCCTTTCTTTCTCGCCTTCCATCCATTGCACTGATACAGGTTACCCTCCAGATACAACATAGAGAGCAACCTAGCTAGCCATTGAAGTTGAGTAGGGGGTGTCTGCGTTGAGCGTCATGCGACAGACATGTTCACAAAAACGTGTTGATTTCCCCTGCCCTTCACTGCCCTCTTGTCTATACACAAAAGTATGAGTTGTGACATCCGTAAAAAACGTGACCCCTTCCTTGAAAGATTCCAGCTTTGTACAGTAGCAATACATATGTCCTAGATCTGCCTCGCAGCTAATGCAGTGCTGGCAATTCATCCTGGGTCTTTCCCCTAGCTCGCTATTTTAGCCATGGTATAATAGAGATTAAACAGGGTCTTATAATACAGGGCCATCAAAACCAGCTGATACCAGTAACTTGTGCCCCCTCTTCAATGATTCCAGAAAGGTTGCCCTCTTGGATCCCATCCCCTATCCCAGTCTTCGGCTTGCTTATCCAAATCATCTGGCATTAGCTCAATTAATCCTTTATATATTTCCTTTACATTACTCGCCCCCAGCATGACCCATCTGGTACAGTAGTGGTGCCATCTCCAATGTCGTAGCCCCTTATCCATTTTAAGCACAAAATCTCTTTTCTGGAGGTATTTGAAGAAGTGCCTCTTTTCAAGCCCAAACCTCAATTATAATTCCTCAATGATTTCATGTGATTGGATGTAAATAAATCTCCTAACCTCAAATTCTAAGGGTATACCCTAAAAATAAAGGGGCACATTTATACTCAGTTTGAGCTGGATCTACGTCCCATCTAGCGTCAAAATAATGGTGTTAACATCATTTTTCAGATGTGTGAAACCTCCTTGCATGAATGAGATGCAGGGTAGGCGTTCTTGTCCAAAAAATGACTCAAACACCCGAGCGCCATATTTATCCACCCGGGCCAAAAAAGACGCATGAGTGGGAGGCGGACCCAAAAAAATACGTTAACACCAATTTGCATCAAAATGTAACACCTGGGTCAGGGCAGGCATTAAAATGAGGTAAACACACCACTACTTAAGGAAAACACACAGAAGCAACTTTGCAACCCACTGGACAAGATGGAGGTGATACTGATACAGATTGCTAGACGGCACAGAGGATAGCAACAACTCCAGCAAACACCACTACTACAACGCGACCCACAAAGGCAACGCAGAAGGCAGGAGAGGCTCCTCAGAACCAAGACAACCCTCCTTGGCCTCAGGGACCTGGACATCATTAGGACTTATAAACTGAACCGGCATACTACACCTGCTGCACCACAATGAGCCACAAATTGCAGCCAGCCTGCAGACCTCACACAACATAACACCTATAGCAAAACTGCTCGCTGTTCTGCACATGCTGACAAGTGGCTCATTCCAAACAACAGGTGCACTGTTTGTTGGTGTCTCACAGCCATCGTTCTCTGCTTTCCTGCCAAAGGTCATAGACACCATCATCTCCCTGACAACCGCCATATCAGATTCACTACACCAAACAAACAATAGCACATACACATCATGTCATGTAACTTCCAAATAGGCACAGATGTTTTAAGTTATGTCGTGCTAATCACTGCCAGAACAAATATCAAACACCACACAACTTGCACCAATACCTACTGCATTTCATCAACACATACCTAACTTACCTGTAGTGTGCAGAGACATCTGCCTGATGCAGTGACTCACACTCTTAGGAATACAAGATAAATCACCAACACATACCATGTGCCGGACGTCTTAGAAGTGGAACCACAGCCCCTGTAGTGCAACCTCACATGCATCACTCACTGACTCACAACACCATCATGTCTGTACCAGATACAAGAAATGGCCTAACAGGGGGCAGCGACACAGTCAGACAGTACAGATCATGGATGTCATAGTGGGACCCAGTAGGAGACAACAGGACATCACTGACCTCAGATGCACTGTGCCAGGGGACACATTTGCTAAGTAGCTGAGCCACATCCCATAGCCTGCACTGTGCATGTGTCAACAGTAGAAATGCACATTATTATATTGGAAGATAGGAGAGACACTGCTAGTTATGTTGATCATCCAGTGACAATGGGATACACACCCTTGGACACCTCATGGCTGACACAAGCATTAGCTGCCACTCTGGAACACCAAGGGAATAATGTAATAGCCCACAGTTCCATAGTAATGGCCTGCACTGTATGTACATTTTGGCAGATGACCATCTCTATATTACTTTAATCCACATTCTAAATTGGCCACCCTCCCATGCTGCATGTTGCATGGAAGGGGTGTGCAATGTTTCTCGCTGCAGGTCTGTCACTACAAGATACATAGCATGAAGGTGCAGACTCACATGTTGCTGTCCCCTAAGACCTGAGGAAGTGCCAGCAAACAAATACCACCCCAGGGTTGCAGTATACAGTTTGCAAATAGGAGATAGATGGTGTTATGGACTCAGATGAATGTGGCAGAAATGCATTCTGCACACAGCTGCACACACAGAAAGAGCCTATTGGCTATCAAAAAAGCGTATGTCCAGGGCGGTGTACTGTAGAGCACAGATGCATCCACCTCCACATGGCAGATAGCCAAGTAGCCTCGTGTAGGGTAGGTAACGTTGGTGCATGGCTACACATGTGAAACTGGCACAGGGGACAACAAAGGATTGCCAAGTAGCATGTCACACATGGGGCATCCTTGCATTGTTGAAATGTTGTAGGACACAGTAGCCAATTTAGGAGACATTTTGTGCATTCTCACTAACCAATTTCATAGGCCCTAAGTGTCACATCTCATCTGCAATGACACATGTCAAAAGGGATGGGATGTCCAGGCACTGTGGTGCTACCAATGTTGCCACCACATCTGACCCCATTGTGTTGTCAGGATGTGTCATGTACCCTCTAATGACAGCACACTAAGACAAAAGTGCACTACAAAATGCATGGTGCATATGTAATGACTATCAGTGTGGAATCCAAATCAAGTGTTCTAGGTCCTTGATCCATACACAAGATTGTCATGTCCAACAACCTAGTGCTGAGGAAAGATCACACAAGGTTAGGAACTCACACCAAAACACAAATACATATGAGCCACAACCAGATCCTAATATCAACTGCCATGCTACATAACTTACATCTTGCAAGCCCTCACAATGATTTACTCCTGTAATCTTTTGCAGTGGATATGGGTTATGGTATACAGCCATGGATAATGACCCCATTTCACAACCCAAGCACAGCAGCAGTGCGTGCATATAATGAGGGACATCGGAGGACACGGACCATTGTGGACAGGACATTTGGCAAACTGAAGTCCAGATTCAGGTACTTGGACATCACAGGAGATAGCCTTCTATATGCTCCAGAAATGGTCTGCAAGATCATATTGACCTGTGCCATCCTGCACATCATATGTGTACAGATGAACGTACCATTATATGAGCAGGTTGATGACCTGCCTGAGGAGGAGGAGGACGATGGTGGAGAAGTAAATGAGGGGGAAGACCACAACACAGCTGCTGGCACATGCCACAGACTGCAAATTGTACTGAACATCTTCACATAATCATCACGTAACTAACCTTGTAAGTTTTGTCAATAAACATCTCACTCATCCACACAATCTGGCTTTGGCGTCTTCAATCTCTGAACCTATAATTTAGGATTATTAGTCTAATGTCAGGGAGCATGTCACAAATCTGAAGAGTACTGTAGCAACATCACATGTGAAGCATAAGAGTGAGCTGCTACCATCACACACATCACAATTAGCCCCATCACTTGAATGTGACAACTGAAGGACACAGTTTATGGACCATGAAATATAATTTACATCCATGTTGCCAAGTTGTATAACAATAGCACATCACCCACAACAACAACATGTCTAAAAATGACCTAAATAAGGGATCCACACATGAGGCAGTGGATGTCAAAATATGGTAAGACTGTAATGTTTGAACAGACCACTAACACAACTCTGTGTGAGATTTGCAATGCCTACATGTGACAAGGTGGGGATATCATTGGTGACAATGCCCAACATGATTAGCCCAGGTATGACAAGAAATGGGAGAAATGGAGCATCCACAGTACATCCATGAAAATCACACCTGCAACTGCCATGGTGCCCAATCCTGTCACAGGGTACACATGACCTCACACTATGCACGGACATGTCTATGGAATGAACCTCAGAATGGATGAGAACATATGCAGCTATGGCTGCAGGTCCACCACAAAGTAATTGTAATTACAAAGCAAAATGTTATGATTTTCAACTGGCTATTGTGTTCAGTACATGAAATGGTATGAATGTAGGCAGAGTGTCAATCACAGTATGTAGCAAAGATGTACACATGTCAGACATATGTGTAGTCCACACACAAGTCATCCATATACTCAAGATCAACATATGGAGACATCTGTCGCACAACATTTACCAATTTGCAAGCATCAGCCTTCATCAACAATGCCTGAGCTGTGAATGTTGCATGAAATGTGATGCTCTATAAGACAACTACGCACAGCACATGAGTGAACACAAATCACAATCACATACCATGAGGCTTGCATAGTACTGACTACAAAACATATGTGGATACACTGTTTTCACATACAGACATATCCATGACGTGTATACAGTTGCATGCTGTTGATTCTGCAACACACACATTGGTGTAACACAATAATTACACACAAATCACATTGTACAATGGACTACCACATGTGTCCATACACAAAATGCCATACTGCATCCCAGCACATACAGTTATTATGTTGATACAGGGTGCATACATCAACAAATCTCAAAATCACGATTAGAGTTAAAAAAAAGACGTAAATGTGTCACAAATATCCACAAACGCAAACTACATGACCCACAGGACCTTAGCGTATTTTCCACCTTTGCACTCCTCGCAATGCTGATTTACTGCTAAAACGATGCATAAAGGTAATGCGTCAATAAAAATAGACACACAGAAGTAATGCGTCAGAAATACTCATGCAAATATTAGATGCGTAAAAAAAATACACGCATAACAGAAAACGTGACGCAAGGGCACAGGAAGTGATATAATAGGATATCATGTTTACAGGCATGGTACAGTGGGTGTACTTTCACTTTCTCTTTACGGTCTGTGCCTTTACTGACTGTGTGGTTGTGTTTTGGAGTTGGTGGTGTCTTCTTGCGATTTTGTCTATCTTACGCTGTCCCTCCTGTCGTGTTTACTGTTGTATTTATTGTAATTTGTCCCAGTGTCTGTGAATTTCTTGTGTTGAGTGTATTTTACCTTTTAGTTGTGCTGTCGGGTGTCTGTCTGGGTTGCTACTATAGGTGGGTTATTTGGGTTATTGAATTTTTGGGTGGTTAAGTTTCCTTTCATTATTTCTGTTTCTCCATTGTACTGTCTAACATTTTTTTCTACCTGTACCCCAGTGCAAAGTTTGGCAGGGTGAGGCTGACCAGAATGGGGGAGGAGGAGGTGGGAGGCTTCATTTGGCTGGTAACCCACTGCCTCCATTGATGCTAGAGTTGGGTGGCCGTGTGATCCAGGGCTACCGTACGGAGGCAAGGTGGGTGCCTTGGGGAAAGGTGCACCAACACTTGAAGAGGGTGTACCACACCAGTCGCAATAACCATCCGCTGAAGCATAGCTCAGCTGATCTTGTGGGCAGGGAGCAGGATCTTCTGGACCATGTGATGATTGGTGGGCCTGTTGGTGAGTACCCCATTGGTTAACTAATTACTGTTCACTGCACTTGAATCCCAGTAGCAGATGTGTTGGTATGTTGCATGCAATGCTTGTGGACAGGTTGCATGTAAACAGAACTAAGTGTCACTGTGCCAGTATAGACATGGGCTTCACATTTCCTAACATCTAACCAATGAAAGTCAGAAGTTCGGATAGCCATGCACATCCAACACTAAGTCACACATTTCATGGGCCATTGCAGTATCTGTGCCCCAGCATTGTGTCATGTATGATAAGGTTAAACACTCCCAGCAAATCATTTGTGAGTGGATTGTGATAACTAAGTACGACAATCCATGTATGGTGCAATAATGCCAGAGTTTCACATACATCAACCCTGCCATTATGTTTTCAAAGGGGGAATACCTGCCTTAGGGCGCACTGGCAATAGGCCATTTGATGCCATCAGCCAATTGTGACACATCAGTCATAGATTACTCAATGCATGTGAATTGCAGACTCCTATTTAGTGGTTTCTCCTCCACAAAGTGTCCCTGTGTGCATTGCAGGACAAGCCAGAATACCTGAATCAGTTGTCTTACAGAGCAGAAGGGCTGTGTCATTTATCTGTACCCCTCATACCATGGAGTTCCATCTTCTACAGATTGGTCACACATGGTTGTTGCAGAGTGTAGCATTACATGAGTCTCAGGCCTAGTGTACAAGTGCAGATGTATTGCTCTCATACACCAGAGTGGCAGTCTCATTGTGAGTACTGTAGGAATGGGGCCTTCTTCTAGCATGGTTACCCCCGCTTTTGGCCTGTTTGTCAGTGTTTGTTAATGTGTTTTTACTGTCTCACTGGGATCCTGCTAGTCAGGACCCCAGTGGTCATAGTGTGTGGCTTATATGTCGATGTGTTTTACTGTGTTGTCAGTATGCTTGACTGTGTCACTGGAGTTCTGCTAACCAGAACTGCAGTGCTTATGCTCTCTCTGTTTTCCAAATTTGTCACTATAGTCTAGTGACTCCATATTCCAATCCAGATTGGCACACTGGACACCCCCCTTATAAGTCCCTAGTATATGGTACCTAGGTACCCAGGGCATTGGGGTTCGAGGAGATCCTTATGGGCTGCAGCATTTTTTTTGCCACCAATAAGGAGCTCATACAAACACTCCTTCAGGACTGCCACTGCAGCCTGAGTGAAATAGTGCATAAACTATTTCACAGCCATTTTCACTGCACTAGGTAACTAAAAAGTCACGTATATGTCTAACCTTCAGTTACTTAAGGCTCGGTGCAAAGTTACTGTGTGTGAGGGCACCCTTGCACTAGCGAAGGTGCCCCCACGTTGTCTAAGACCAATTTCCCAGACTTCGTGAGTGCGGGGACACCATTATAAGCGTGCACTACATATATGTCAATACATATATTTAGCTTCACAATGGTAACTGAATATGGCCATGTAAGGTGTCTAAGATTGAGAAATTGAACCCCCAATCCAATCCTGGTATTGGGGGGGCAATTCCATGCACCCTGGCGGCTCCACCATTGACCCCCAGTACTGCCAAACCAGCTCTCTGAAGTTTCCACTGCAGCCCCAGCTGCTGCCACCTCACAGACAGGTTTCAGCCCTTCTGGGGATTGGGCAGCTCAATCCCAGGAAGGCAGAACACTGCATTTCCGTTAGGGGAGGTGTGTTGCACCCTTCCCCATTGGAAACAGGTGTTTACACGCATGGGAGAGGTATCCTTCCAGAGCCTTTGGAAATGCTTTGAATAGCACAAACAGTGCCCTTCTTGCATAATCCAGTCTACACCGGTTCAGGTGATGCTCAGCTCCCTGAGTTGTTCTCCGTAGGCATGGGATCCCTTTGTGTAGTGCTGTAACGACTGCATTCTGCAACTCATTTGTCCCCGTGTTCTGGGACTCCTGTGGTTGCTGCCTGGTCTTCTGAGGGCTCTCTAAAGTGCTGACAGACCCCTCTGTCTCCTCAATCCGAGTTGAGGCACCCAGGCCCCTCCTGGGCCCAGGTAGTGCCTTTTCCTGCAACCGTGACATTTGCGTGTGCCAAGGCTTGTTAGCGGAATCCAATGACAAAAACCAGCCTGCATCCAACAACTCGATGTGGGACATCTCTTGCACCAAGCAGGAACCTACAGCTGTCTTCTTTAGTGCATTTCTGCTCTTTTCTTCTAACCAGAGAAACTACTTTTGCACCTTCATCTGGGTTAGCAGGGGCTCCTGTTCTTCCTGGACTCTTCATCCACTTCTGGACTTGGTCTCCTCTCTCCACAGGCCTTCAGGTCCAGGAATCCATCACTGGGGTCTTGTAATCTTGATTGATTTCTGCATAATCCTTTACCACGACTCCTAATGTGTTCTGAGGAAACTTGCTATACTTTACTTCTGTTTTCCTGGGCTCTGGGGTTGCATAATGTACTTAGCTTTTGTGTTTTGCTACACTCCCAGTGCCCCTCTACACACTACACTTGCCTAGGGGGGAAACCGACATTCGCATTCCACTATTTTAGTATATGGTTTGTGTTGCACCTAGGCCCATTGCAATCTATTGTGTTGTTCACTGTTTGCACTATTTTCTGACTGTGTACTTACCTAATTTTAGTTACTAGAGTATATATTGTGTATAATACTTACCTCCAGTAGGAGTATTGCGTCTAAGATATTTTTGGCCTTGTGTCACTAAAATAAAGTACCTTTATTTTTGGTAACACTGAGTATTGTCTTGCTTGTGTATCAGTACAGTGTGACTATAGTGGTATTGCAAGAGCTTTGCATGTCTCCTAGTTCAGCATTCGCTGCTCTGCTACAGCTACCCCTAGACAGCCTAAGCTGCTAGACAATGTCTACATTTCACTAAGGTGGATCACTGGATCTGGTATAAGGTGTAAGTACCTCTGGTACCCACTACAAACCAGGCCAGTTTCTCGCAAGTATGCAGTGGTATGTCTGTTGCACTGTCCACATCCTGGATGAATACCTCACTCTTCTGAAATGGTACATACTGCCATATGTTGTCCACTAGTAGTGACAGTGATGTGATACTAACCATGGTTTTCCATCCATATATTTCAGGTGGACCACCCCCCTACATCGTAGGAGAAGTGGCAAGATTTGATGACCCAGGTGTATCCAGTAAGTGTGATTTTGTGTGTCCTGTGTAGTGTTGAAGTGTTTAGTGTGAGTGAGCCATGACTTTAGCACCCAGTGCTAGGAGTGATGAGCTGTAAAATGATCAGAAAGCAGAGTAGAATGGATGGTGACAATGTGTTACATTTAAGTGGTTCTCCATGCACGAGCAGAGAGTCATATCTTGTGAGGCTTCTGGAGCTCAGTGGCCAGCATTGTATAAACAAGGTGTTGACAAGCCACATGTAGCTTCTTATGTGACTTAGATGTGCACCGTTGTGTATGTAATGGCACTGGAACACACCGTTATTCACGCAACACAGTAATACACCATTTTATTGACAAATCGGGGCATCCCTGTATAGTGATGCACATGTAGGAATGTGTGGGCATTTGTCAACCAGCATGATGCCAATAATCTTGTAGTCCACCTATGTGACAGCTAAATGGAATGTGATAGGCATGGTTATGGGTGTGTGAGGAATGGTATTGGCTGATCAGGTATTGGTGGATGTCTACACCTGGATACATGAATGTAGAAGTAAGAGACCTATAGATACCAGCTTCATATTTTGTCATCACCTAAATTATGGTCCACCCCTGACTCCATGCATGAGTAGGCATGCATTGGTGGATGACCTGGACAGTTGTGATGTTGATCTGCATGGCCATACCCCCTGGGGAACCTGGGCTGGGATCAACAAATGTATAGGTAGATCTGAAGCTCACTGTACAGGTGACAGTCCTTTTGATCAGGCTTGCATATGTATCTATGAACACTGAACCCCTATGGTAAACAACATCATCCCATACTCATAATAACAACATAAAGTTTCAGGTGATGTATGTTTGAAAATTGGACACTTAAGAAGAGGAATAGTGGCCCTGATCAATGTCAATTTGATGCTGCATTTTCATTGTCACATATCGTGCAAAGTCTAAGCACAGGTGAATTTGTTTTTTACCTAATCTTGTTGTAGATGGCTATGGTGTAAGGTAAATGGTGCTAAGGCAGTGTTGTCATTTCATCCATCAGGGACATTGTAACATCTGGATTTTGAGTAGGAGTGCATGTCCTAGTCGATGTTGATAGTAAACTGATTTACTGTACATACTCCACACAATGCTGACACTGATGGATGCCTGTCTCATTTTTACAGCTGCCAACACGAATGAGAACCAGCTTGTGCATTTCAGAAGAGGGCAGTGCGCCATAGGCACATTTTGGCAGTAGAATCTGGTTTCAGGAGGATGGCATGCTGCTATCGCTTGGAGCGATCCACTGGTGAGCGGTGGGCATTCAGACACGGGGGACTCACACTGCCCACACAGGCTAGACCAAGCACATCTTCTGTGCAGGGGCCCACAACTGCCAACATTACCATTGATCCAGCTGCTGCACCCCACAAGTACCATGACACCACATCAGCTGCCATCAACATGAGTGCCAGAAAAGATCTTCAGAGGGATGTACAACTGGTTCTCCAAAAGTTCAATTCCATTGAGCAGGAAATGGCCAAGAATAGCAAGGCCCTCAAGAATATAAAAAAAGTTTCAGATGGGCGAACCTCTGAATGATATCATTTCACTCCTCCCAACTTGACTCCCCTCCCTCCTCTTTTTTTACTTTTTTTTGTGGGTATTAGGGGGTTAGTTGTAGGTTAGAATAGGTTAGTGGGTTAGTTAGGATAAGTAGGTTTGGGGGGTGGGTTTACTACTTTTTATATTTTACTATGTGGGAGGGTGGGTGGGTGGGGGTTGATGTTGGGGCTTTTATATGTTTATTATAAAAATAATAATAATATATATTTGTTTAGTCATAGTTAGTAAATGTGTAGTTTAGTGTATGTTGTCTTGCCTGTGTCCTGTGATTTAAGGAAAGTGGGGGGGGGTGAATGTTTAGAGTGTGTAGTTAAATGTGTAAGGTAAGTGTAGCATAGAGTAGTTAGTGTCTCTTGTGGGTTATGTATAGTTAGGATAGGTTAGATAAGAATAGGTGTTAATTACTAATGTTTAATTGATTTATTTATCATAAAAAAATATATTGGGTACTCCCTGACTTCATGTATCATATGCTTGGGTCTCAGGGTCTTCCCATGGGTGCACAATGCAAATTGTGTGTGGTCCTGGGGACTCCGTCCTGCTTCCAAATCCCTCTCTTGACATTTTCAACACCACCTTATGATGGAGCTGTCACATTGGCAGCTACAACACATCTACTTACCTGTGCACCTGCCTACAGTGTTCCCACCACGCAAGCTGACTATATTGACCATGTATAGGACAGGATAGGTGTGGTAATAAAGCTAACATTGCATGTGTTCTGTTTTGGGATGCTGGGCACTGTGGGACGTTTTACTACTGCCTACATATCATTCCTATCCTGCTAAATTGACCAGTGGCAATAATGGATGAGTTTGAGTCCCCCTGTTTCACACCAATTTGTTCTAGTGGTACTCCCAGCTGATGAAATTGCCCGATGACTGTTTCACATCCATTCTTGCAGGATGTAGTGGGTGTAGCACACTTGTTTTCAAAATGTATCACATATTCAGTGATTTGACTGTAGGGGATGAGGCCAACATTAACGCACAACATGTAGGTACCATGTGCATTGATATGCGCCCACATATACATGCACTCTTGTACTGACACTATGTGACTTGAGACATGTTCCACACATCACAAACACTAGGTATAGTAGTAGTGTCACAACACACATAAACATGCTGGTTGTGTAGGTGGTGTTTATTTACAAATGTAACAGTGCAAAGTATATACAATGTCTAGGTCTGTGACCCCATTTGTGGAATCCATCCAATTGGGACACAACCCAAGTTCAGGGTTCAGGGACATGTCACAGGACATGTTTGGGTAAAGTGCCTTTCAGTGCAGGAGTACATAAATTGCCAAATGGAAAGTTAGGGACAACAGCAGTCCATAGCAGAGAGGTCAACAGTGTGTTGAGGTGGAGTGCATAACTGTCAGAGTGCCAACACTGGCATGATGTCAAGCACAGGACTAAGGAAATCACTGCTCATGTGGCATGGGCTGGTGCTACCGGGAACTCCCACGGGTAAAGATGATCTGTTCCACATCTTCATCCTCCGATGTGTGTGGTGCCTCCTCTACCCTTGATGGTGGTAGTGGGGAGGCAGAGGGGGCCATACACAGCTCAGTGGGTGCAGATGTGGACTCCCAATTCCTGGCAGCTGCCATTTGTGGCACTACATATGGCATCACTGCAGCAGGGAGGATCTGCTGGTTTTTAAGTATAGCTGCAACATCCCTGTGGTAGGCAGCCATGCCTGCCCTGAGAAAGGCCAATTCCCGGTGCATGGAGTCCTTATTATCCTCAGGCACACTGCTGCTAGTTTGGGAGGGCAGTTGTTGTGGCCTCTGTCTCATGGAAGCAGCTATGTCCCACAGACACTCCTGGACTCCACTCATTGGGAGGTGTGTGCATTGGTTGGCTGCAGTCTGTTCTGTTGCCGTGATCATGCACGTCCGCATCCCCTCAAGGCTGGCTGCCATTGTTTGCATCCCCACCCGCACCTCCTTGGCCAGCTCCCGCTGGGCTCCCACACTGTCTGCTCAAACTGGTGAATGTGTCCTCTGAGTCCTCTACTGTGTCTGTGCTGTCAGGTCGTACTCTTGGGGTGCTAAGTGGGGCCTACTCGATGAGCCTAATAAACTACTGCTCTGGAGGTGGTGTCTGCATGTTCACAAGGACTTCTTGGAGGATCTCTTGGCTGAAAGTTGACAGCTGGTCATCCAGGTCATCAAGGTACTCGAGGACAGGCAGATCCGCAGGAGAGCCCTCATCCTCTGCAATGAGATGGTATAAAATCAGCCTATCTGTGTTATGGCAGTTGACAGGACACCTCACTGACTTGATATTTGAGGCTCATTGTCATAATAGGCCCATGTTGTTGTAGAAGTGGTGCAGCATGATGCTGTGCAATAAATATCTGTATTGCACTGCTTTTACTTTGGTGACACAAGATTGCACCGTATGTAAGTGATTATGGGGCACCCATGTGTTGTCCCCCATACTGGTGCAAGATTCAGCTGCCAGCCTAATTGTAGGCATCCTTGCACCATTGTGCAAGGATATGTGTGTTGAGGGGTGTGACTGTTAATGCGTGTGAAAGTGTCCCTTCATGCACATTAACAATCACCAATGGCACTTTGGGACTTCTGTGTAAGCAGTAGAATGCAGCACACTCAGAAGAGCAAATTGTCATTTACGTATGATTGTTTATATGCATGGAGTCACACCTTAATGGTCTTAAACAATCATTTCTGGAATTTTGCTCTTCCGATGCATGTTGCAGTTTGCAACAGACATAGGAATTCAGAAATGAAGGAGGTACAAATGTATTACTCCTCGTTGCACCCTGCTAATGCCACCCCTGGGGCTGGTGTAATAGGTTTGGCCCTACCTCAAGTTTACAATATTTTATTTATCTGAGGCAGCATTGAAATATATTGTGTGTTGCTGTGGCACACCCATTGCAACACCCACTGCACCTCCGTCCACGCACTGTTGTGATCAGGTGACTATGTATTTACAAGGTGACTGAATGCCATAAAAAGTGCCTTAATGCTACCTTGTCAATACAACGCAGTGCTTAGCGCCACTGGAGCATCACTGAAAGTGATGCTCCAGTGGCACTAGGGGCCTATGATGCGCCCATTAGTTCCAATGGATTGTTCCAGTACATCATAGCTGCAGTATGCAGCCCAATGCCCAACCTACATGTCACATGAATGGAAGCCCAGTTGCCACAATTGTCTACGTCATATCTTCTAAGTGTGTTGTCTATCCTTATTGTGTCTTGACAGCCTCTTATACAATCCTACCCTCCCTCTGCATCCATTTGCATGGTGTTGCTTTGCAATGTGTGCCGCTGTGCTCATGGCACAGCACCACACATGGCAATTTTCACCTGTCCCAGTCTTACATGTTTCACATACACCCATGCTGTGCTGAGACCTTGCACCACCCTAGGGATAGCATAGTCACCACACTGTGCTCTAGTTGCCATTGATGTCCCCTCATGTTGTGATTTGTGTTTGTGTGCTACTTTGCATAGCTCTCATGGACCTGGCAGAGTACTGATTCTACTCCTGTCAGGGTAGGTTATTTACCTTACTGAACACCTATGTCCTCCCCCTCAATGCAGCCCTCCTTGCACTATGATATATGAGTGCAGCATGGTGACAGTACAGCTAATGTGACAAAAGCAGGGGTTTGAACCCAGGGATGGCCAACATGGGTATGAAGTTTCTGCTGTGTACATCATTCTGTTTGTGGCAGTGCCTGATGGCAAATGTGTCTATGAACATTGCCAGTTCTGAGGAGTTGTACTCAGGTCAGGGCCTGAGGTAGGTTCATATTTAATGTGCAACAGTCCAAGGGGCACATGACTGACACTACGTAATTGTTCATCCCCTACAGCACAGGTGGTGGTGGCAACTGTTGTCAATGTGTAATGCCCCATGGGCCAATGGCCTGGATATGGCAGGTTACCAGCAGCTGAGAGACTATGGCATCAGTCCTGTGACACCAGACCAGTGATACGTTCAACACTACCCTTGAGGTATATTTCCAAATTTCCGCCAGCCTTTGCATGGCGGTGTAACCCCCATGAAATGGTTGTTGGTGAAGTGGTATGGTGTGCTCCTGGGTGGCCCTGCACAGCCTTGAACTTGGCATGGGCAGTGCAGGGTGTCCCATACCTTGGCCCTTTGTGCTTTCCACTACATGATTTGCAGGGCTGGGTGCAGCGTGTCCTTTTACACCCAATGCAGGCCACAACTGGCACAGACTCTTTTTGATCCATCTATATCGTTTAGTATGTGCCCACAGAGCTACCATGTGCAGACATATTATCAGCCTTCATCCCAACATGTGACTCATACTGCCTAGTGCAGTGGGCACACAGCACTGGCAGTCTTACCAACACCAGGCTTGCCCATTCACCATCCTCCGCCCGTTGATGTGGAATTAACCACCATTATGTGAAAGCCACACCCCATGTGTTGTATGAGTGTGTTTATTTCTCAATTCCCATGTGTCTGACATAGTGGTGTCCAAATAGTTGTGGGCTCAGACTGTGAAATGTTGTGACCTGCTGTTTGCTATTGGTGGTACCTATTTTGTGTATTGTCACATTTCAGTTCAGCATCAATATGTTTGGTTGAACACAACTTCAGTTTGGTTTGTCTGGGTAGTGGCATGTTGCCAATGATTCTAGTCCAGCCTGATATTCCGCTAGCACCTTTTGAGTTAATTGTTCCATGCACCCAGGGGACACCCTGACTGCGTGATGTAGGGATGGCTGCCTGATGTGGATGTGTTGCCTAAGTGTGGTGGTGCTACCGGCACATGCCTGGGTACTGTTGGGATAGTTGCAATGACTAGTGTGCTGTGAGATGCAGCACACATGCGTTTGGGCAATGAGGCAAGGCTGTTACAAAATGTTACAGCAAGGGCGTCTCCTTTGTAGTATCCCCAGGAATTATGTTGACTGACTACCTGGTCTCTGAGGTCTTGGTCATGTTAGTGGTGTTGATGTGACTACATGCAAGGGATTTAGAGATGTCACAACCAGTGGCACAGTGATCATACATGCCATCCATCGCATGTGCTGCATTTGTACATGTGGGTATTTAGGCCTGGTGTTCTTAATATGTCTAGGTTGTGTATGTTTCAATGGTGCATGGTACTCCCAAGGCGCAGGTCCATAGGTAAGCTTACGTTGGCATGGTGCAAGTTGCTTAATGTGCATTGAATTCCTCTGCGCTCCTTTGACATACATTGCATGAGTCCTATGTGCCTCCCCCTTCTTGCACTTGACATTTAAGCATATATTTCACCCATGCAACTTACCCTGCATTTGTGGTGGTTCCTGGTATTCTGCACTGTCCTGTCCTTGTATCCCTGTGACGATTTCTTCCGGGATGACTGCTGCAACCGTCTCCTCCGTTTTACCATGTCCTCTTGTGGTGCTAGACTCCCACCTCCAGTTTGTAGTGTTGCTGTCCTGTTTTCGTGCCATTTTTTCCTTGGTCCTTCTCTTGCAGTCATGCCAGTGTTTCTTGCACTCAGTCACTGTTCTTCTAACCTCTGCCACACTGTTGACCTTATCCACAACCTGCTGCCAAATTGCTTCTCTCCTTCCAATTGGCAATTTTGAGGTGATGAAGAGTTGATTTTGATGCTCCGTCACCTCTCTCACCAGTATTTCGTGCTCCTCTGTGCTGTAACAACAATTCCTCTTTTTCTTCTCCCTCCCCTGGGTCTTGTCTGTGTCCTGCTGGCTGGTTCCTGGTTGACTGGAGTCTACCTTTGCACCGTTTGCTCCATTTGAGTCTCTTTTGATGCTATTCCGGTCAGAAATGGTGCATTTCCACTTTGCAATGTGTTTCCATGTTGTAAACCGTATTAGAGAAATGTTTCCTCCGTTAACGTCATTTTGCCTTACGACAAGGTGCAATGGTTAACGTGGGAAAAAATGACTCTAAACATTTTTAGCACAACCCAGTGTCAAAGTATAAATTTGATGCCCGATTGGCGTTAAAAAATTGCGCTAGTCAGCGCTAACCTTTTTGACGCAAGACTGCATTTGCGCAGTTTTGCGTCAAAAAATATAAATCAGGGCCAAATAATCTTTGGTAATAGCAACATTATAAATGGATTACACCACCTAATTAATGATAAATGCAAGGTATTCATCTGCCTGATGTCATTTTGGCCTTCTGCAACATTGGAGTAAGGTTTAGTTGTACTATATGGTTCACTCTAGCCATTGTATTTACACCTAAATATAAGGCATGATCAATTCTCCTCTCATCCCCCTGTTGTATTCCATCATTTGCAATTATTAGAGTCTTAGGGCCAGATGTAGGAAGCCTTTTGCACGTTGCAAACTGCGAAAAACGCAGTTTGCGACATGCAAAAGGCCTAACGCAATGCACAACATCAAATTGCGAGTCGGTACCGACTCGCAATTTGAGTCTGCGACTCGCAAATAGGAAGGGGTGTTCCCTTCCTATTTGTGACCGCATCGCCATGCTGAGTTGCTTTGTGACCACGAATGCGGTCGCAAACCAACTCGCAGTTACCACCCACTTTAAGTGGGTGGTAACTCATTCGCAAAAGGGAAGGGGTCCCCATGGTACCCCTTCCCCTTTCTGAATGACGAAAAAAATGTTTTTTCAGAGCAGGCAGTGGTCCTATGGACCACTGCCTACTCTGAAAAAACCGAAACTAAATGGTTTCGGAAGTTTTTCTTTTTGCAACTCGTTTTCCTTTAAGGAAAACGGGCTGCGTAAAGAAAAAAAAAACTGCTTTATTAAAAAGGCAGTCACAGACATGGAGGTCTGCTGTCTCCAGCAGGCCACCATCCCAGTGAGTGCATGGACTCGCTATTGGGTCGCAAAATGTGACCCACCTCATTAATATTCATGAGGTGGGTCTTTGCGACCCCATAGCGAGTCGCAGAAGGTGTCTGAGACACCTTTCTGCATGCACTTTTGCGAGTTGCAATTTGCGAGTCGGAATAACCCGCAAATTGCAAGTCGCAAAATTTTACTTACCTACATCTGGCCCTTACTCTTGTTCAAATGATAGCCGGACAGCCTCCCAAACCTTTCTGCCTCTCTCTTTATCTTCCTGATAGCCCCTACAGGAGTTACTAATGCAATATCATCCTCATACACCAATATCTTAGTTATTTTTCCATGTGCCACTATTGTATTAAGTAGGACATTCTCTGGTCTTCCTATCAAAGGTTCAAAATATAAAGCAAATAGGAGGGATGAACAACCACAACCCTGTCTTGTCCTGCTTGTTATTTGATGTGCCTTGACTTCCTCTCCAATCTTTGTAGTCTTTCTGTTGGTTTCTGACATAATACCTGGACAACAGTCATAAAGCCACAGAATAACTGTTCCTTTTTGATCACTGCCCACAGATCACCCCAAGCAACCTGATTAAAGGCTTTTTCTGCATCATGTTCAATCATAGCCTTTGGATCTACTAATACTCTAGCCATATCAAAGAGGGCAATTGCTTGCCTAATATGATTAGTAGTTCCTCTATTATGAGTGAAACCATGTTGCCAAGGGGACACCAATTATCCTATAACCCCGTTCAGTTACGTTTTCTATATCTTAGAATATATCTCAGCATCACTATTAATCAGTGATATCCCTCTAAATGAACCAGGTTCTAATGCTGCCTTGCGCTTGTTCCTGGACATCACTTTGTTGGTTGAGGCCCAAGAGGCTAGAGCTGAGAGTCCTCTCTGTACTTCTGACATGATGTTTACTATGACCCTTTCCAGCTTCTGTGCTGGCTGACTGCTATTTTGATTTCTTCTGCAGCAATTGGGGTATCTAAGACAGCCCCTTTTCCTCATCATCCAGCCATCCCCCTTTCACTATACTGAGGTACTTTCAATCTCAGCCACAGAAGGCGATTCCTCTGCCCGGTATAGCTACTCATAAAAGTCCTTAAATATCCCTATGACCACATTTGCGGTCTTAACCACCTGCCCATTCTTGTCTTTTATTTCCAGAATACTACAATAGGCTACCTGTATCCTTGGGCTCAATGGCAACAGCTTGCCACCCTTTCACCATATTCATAGCTTTCCGCCCTCGGGGTCTCAACACAGCCCCCTCCCAGCTTAAAGCCAGGGTAGGCCAATCAATACTATGCTGGACTTCCCTGCTCAGGCCGATGGAACCTGGACAATGGCCCACTACTGCAGGGCTCTTGCCAGTTCTACGATCCTCTGAACCTAGGGGGATCCCTCGGTCCACACTATCAGGGCCCCGTGAACTAACCCCAGGGGAACCCTTCTCCTCATCTGAGGACCCCATCTGTGCAGCATCTATACTTCGCTTGCTCACAGATGAATCCCAGGAGGCAGACAGTGCCACCAGGGCCAACAGTGTGATGTGGCCCCTTCCACACCTTGGGTCTGACTTCAGTTCTCCCTCCCAGGAAAAACTCTGACCACAAGGATCACAAGCAACAGAGGCAACTGACAGCTGTCAGTGTCAAGAGCCAGGTCCCAGGCCATCCTAGGGTCTCTAGTCTTTTAGGTTTTGAAAAGAGGAATGCAGTAACCCAAGGTGACTTGCGCCCTTTTCCCACTTACCTCCCACCAGTTTGAGGGTGGTATCCAGCAACGCCACTCTCCGGAGCTTTCCACAAGGATCATGATGCCCTTCAATTCCAAAGGTACTGTTAGCATGTCTTCCCAACACCGTAGCTGGCCCCAAATGCCACGGCTGGCCTGAACTTTTGGTTTGGTTAATAGCAATGCCGTGATAACCCAGGTGGAGCTATCAACTTCAAGGAACTGTATCTTTGAGTAAATCTTGCAAAATTCATATCTTTAACACTGTATGTTGGATTTTTATCATTGTGATCTTGTTTTACACAGATAAATATTGGCTATTTTTCTTAGACTGGTGTGGTATCCTTCTGTAGTGTTTTCACTTATTACTGTGTGTTATGTGCAAATGCTTTACACATTGCTTCTGATATAAGCCTGACTGGTCATGCCAAGCTACCAAGGGGGTGAGCAGTGATTATCTGAGCTGGTATCTTCTTTATCTTGACTAGAGTGAGAGTCCCTATTTGGACAGGATGCAAACCGACTGCCAACTAGAGACCCCATTTCTAACAAAAACCAGTTTTGAAACAACCAAGTTTGTGCTTCACTTTTACCTACCAATATCAGCATTTCTATTATCAGGGGATTATAATTTGAAATGATCATAGGGTGCTTCCCGATATTTGCCCCTCCCCGTCTATCTTGGTTAGGGCTAAGAAATAATCCAGTCTTACAAATTTTGGGGGGGAAGCTTGGAAGAATGTGTATGCCAGATTGGTGCTTTTAAGTAAGTGCATGATTTCTTGAGAGTTGTTGCACTGCCTGAAAAAACCTAGGTTTCCTATGAAAACAGTATTCAGGTGATGCTGTTCCCTTAGTACTATCAATATGAACATTCAGATCACCACATAATATGAGCAGGATTTGCAATCAGGCCAATTCAACATTCAAGGTATTGATGATTGCCGACACATCCAGGGTAGACCTGTGCACCAAACAGTGAAAACTGAGCTAGCCACTTTGCATTCTATCAGGACCTACCTTCGTATTTTGGCAGAAAGCTTCTATTTAACCTTGCATACATCCCCATGGACCAAGACTGCTACCTCTCTTGTAGTGGTTTCCTGCATGGCACATGCCAGAAGAGTATAGCCCAAGAATCTGATAAATATTTCCTTGCCCCCACAATATGTGTTTCTTGTAAACAGATTAAGTCTGCCCTCAGTACTTTCAGCCTGTCTGCCACTTTCCTCATTTTAGAAATGCCATTCAGCCTACAAACCCTGATTGTGCATATGCTACGTTTTCTTCCTAGAGCCATTTAAATATATTGTGGACTCTTCACTTCTAGGCAATACCGTTCAGACTCATTAGCCATTCTTGTACTGCTTTAAGCATAAGCAAATGTCAAAAGTCGATGCTCAAATCTGTTGAATTTATACCTTTGTTTTGCTCCTCTCTTTTTAAGACCCCCATCCCCATGCCCAAATCTTACCCTCACCTTCCTCTTCTCAATCCACCCCTCCCCACACTCCACCCTTTCCTCACCCTCCTCCTCACCCTCCACCCTTACCCCCGATCCTTCCATGCAAGGCAATCAGTTCTACACTGGTAGAGATGATGGTCTGCGTGCTCGCCTTCCTTCCCAGCCACCCTGGACTACACCACTCTAAACCCCCCCTAAAAAGAAAAGGAGGTAAAGCAGAGTACCAAAGAAAGAGAAAAAAAACAGTCCTGATAAGGGAGCAAAATCACCTTCTCAAGTCTGAACAAAGCTCAAGCCCTCAAAATGGCCCTTGAAGTGTCCCCTAAACAAATGTTTCTAACTATTTCTTTACTCCTTTAACATAAGCTCTCCAAGTAGTCTATAGCCTTGATTTCTGATGTAAAGACCTGTGCCTTATTTTTAAATATTGTCTTGAGCCATGCAGGATTCAACAGATAAGCTTCTGCACCTTTTTTCGGGTAAGGTGTTAATGACTGCTGTAGCCTCGATCGCCGCTTTAAGGTCACACCAAAGAAATCCGCACTAGTGAAGAAAGCATGCCCCTCTGTACTTCATCGAGAGTCAGGACATGCTTTCTTGAAAACCACTTACCTTAAGAGTGTTGTGGTGTGGACACTCACCTGAAAACCAGGCTGTCTGCAGGGGCGATGACTGTTCTCCCGACCTCCTGAGGCACCTCTTGGTGCTGGCAATTGCACCGGGAGCCCCACCAGGTTCCCCAAAAGGGAAAGCGATTTGGAAAAAGAGAAAAAGAAACACTGCACTCCTTTTCACCAGGTCCAACCAGGTGTAGTTCTTTGGGTTATGGAGGACTGTCAGTGGAGCCCCTGGAAGTTGCTTTTGTGTGATGAATTACGGTATTGGTGAAGCTATGTGCTATTAAGAGACTGTTTCACAACATTCAATAAAGCATGCACTGGTCTCATTAAACAGCATTCAAAAAGGCATACACTGATCTAATTAAATTTGTCAAATTTGGTGATCACAGCACATTTATCTGGTAGTATAAGCAACTTGGCCCTCTCTCTCTTCTCACAGATTAATATGTACAAAAGGCGACAAAATCTGAATGTCTCTAAACAAATTAGGATGTTCTGCAGGGCTCTTTCATTGATCTGCACTTTCACATCAGGTTTTCTATGGTAAAACAACAACATAAAATTAGTTGCAATACCAAAAGCAAGAAAACTCACACATAGAGTATTCCTAATACTGAACTGCATAATCACTATTGCAATAAAATGAATTGCAATACCAAAATCAAGTAAACTCACACATAATGTAATCCTAGCACTGAATTGCGTAGTCACTTTTAGCACAAAAAATAAACAAGTGGAAGATAGTGAAGCTCTGTCACAGTTCTCAGTTACAAAATGAAATTTGTCATGGCCCCCCACGCTAAGGGGGTCATTCCAACCCTGGCGTGTGGATGACCACGGAAGCACCGCCAACAGGCTGGCGGTGCTTCCCTGCCCATTCTGACCGCGGCGGTAAAGCCGCGGTCAGAAAAGGGGATCCGGCCGTTTCCCGCCGATTTCCCCTGTCTGGGCTGAATCTCCATGGCGGCGCTGCAAGCAGCGCCGCCATGGAGATTCCGACCCCCTTCCCGCCACCCTGTTTCTGGCGGTTTTTACCACCAGGAACAGGATGGCGGGAACGGGTGTTGTGGGGCCCCTGGGGGCCCCTGCACTGCCCATGCCACTGGCATGGGCAGTGCAGGGGCCCCCTAACAGGGCCCCAGCATGATTTTCACTGTCTGCTTAACAGACAGTGAAAATTGCGACGGGTGCAACTGCACCCATCGCACCCCTGCAACACCGCCGGCTCCATTCGGAGCCGGCTTCTATGATGCAGGGCCTTTCCCGCTGGGCCGGCGGGCGCTTCTTTGGTGGGCGCCCGCCGGCCCAGCGGGAAAGCCAGAATGGCCTCCGTGGTCTTTTGACCGCGGAGCGGCCAAATTGCGGTGACCGCATGGCGGGCGGCGCGGTCAGAATGACCGCCTAAGTCTGTTATTCAACCCTCATCATGGCCCCCACTCATAAATCATGTCTGTGTTCTCAGAAGAGGCCTTTCAAAGTCTCAAGACGGCTAGAGTGCAATCAGTCTCAGTTTTCAGCTTTCACCAAAAAACAAAGTGACAATAATAAAATTCTACACAAACAGATTTAAGACAGCATGCTCCACTTAGCTGACAGAAGTGTGTTTGTTCCAGACGATCTCTGCTGATACTCTTTGCTGCCAGCCAGAGGGCAGTGGGTGGGTCCTGGAGGGAATTCTAAAGTGCAGAGGGGTTTCCTTGACAGGCAGGAAGAAAGCCAAGCAGAGTCATGTGAACAGCAAGAGTATTTATAGCCAGCATGACTCATGTTTTTGAAAACACCTGTTCCGTGGAGACCTTGGGGACATGGTGGATGTCTGGCAACCAATATACAAGTGAACCTAACACATTTATAAGCAGGAGGACTTGACACAGTCACATGTGTTCAAATAGCATTGGTGAAAACAACTATATAGTGCAACAAGCATTGGTGAAACCAACTATATAGTGCAACAAGCATTGGTAAGATCAAGTACATATCAAACATTGGCAATATCTATCCTGAAATGCAGACAGAACAATTATGTTACAAGCAACCCTGTGGTGCTACACACACATTATTAAAACAATGACCTTTAGGATGTTGACAAATTAAGCAGAGTTGTTGGGTCCTGACAAAGAGAAAGTTATTGAAAACTCCCAAATAGTCCTCAGCTTTGCAGAGCGAACTCCACTTGCCTGACCCACTTGATTTATTGTGAGTGGAAACTGATGAGCCCTTTGCATTTCAAGATCCAAGTTCCAGCCCTTCAGTTCCAAGACAGCAACCTTGAACAGTTTTATCACAAAAGATCTAACAACACTGCCCTTCGGACAATCCTTCACCCCTCATCTCCTCAAGTTATTCTGGCATTGCTGATCGTAGAAGTCTTCTAATTTCCACTGCATGTGCAGGAGTTGTGATGGCAGACTGAGCATATGTGGTGGACTGATCTTTCATTACAACCACCTCTGTTTCTACTATTGAGTCACGGATCTCCACTGCTATGATCCTCTCCCTTATCTTCAAGCAAGCTTTAGAAATTCTACTCGCTGCTCACTGGAGCTGCACGTGCTTTCGGGCTGCCATATTGTGTTGCCTCTCGATGTTGCATAATACTATGGTACATGAGATCCATGATGGGTGACTTGTTCACACCTCCTGTTTTGGTTCTAGTGCCCTGATGGATAGTGAGACCCTTAAATATGTGCTGGGTAGTACTATAGTCCCATTTCAAGTCCAGAGTATCCAATTTAAAACAGTATTTCTCCTTTGTCTTTCACTCACCAGACTGCTTATGCCTCCTTGCTACACCTGGCACAGTTGAGTCGCTTGTCTCAGCTGAAAAACCATTTATGCTGCTTCCAGAACCTTTACCAGACAAATCAGGGTTGTCACTTGAACTTTTTGACCCTTAAGACAAGGAGAAAAGTGGCCCTTGGTCTTCTCTGACTTCGTGTCCAGCTCTTATTAACCTTGGTTCCCCTCACTATCTTGCTTTTGTCCTTAGTTGCATTAGCATGATAGTCCTGTCTGTTTCTGAGGGCAGTCTGGCAGCTATCACCCCAGTTCATTTGCCCACTAGTAGTGCCATCTTCCATCTGCTTCGTAGTACCAAAACTGGATCCAGCCTCTTCTCCTGTAATTTTGGAAGTCCCTACCTCAGCATTGGGCATGGCTATTGGCACAGTTACTAGAGACAATGATAGGGGTGTGGGACTGGGGTAGGCCTAGAGCTGGGGCAGTCCCCTCACATATGTCTGGTGCTACAACACTTTGGTTGTGTTCAGTGTTAGGGACTTAGATATACCACTACCTATTACAACTTTCTTAAAGTGGTATTAGGTACGGTAATGTATTTATATATTTTTATATATTTTTAAGTATGTTTACGGCCATTTATCACAGTAATTTCACAACGTTCCACGCAGACCCTCTTGTGGAGCCACTGATGGCTCTGGGAACCGCCACTCACCCAGGGCTGGTTCCTACTATGTCCAGGGCTGTCCACCTCCAGGATATAGCTGTTTGCTGTGGCTTGGCTGCAGCGCTGCAACAGGTACCCTTGTCAAAAACTGAAGCTTTCATCTCTGTCCTCTGCATGAGTGCAGGGGACAGAAATTAACTACTTCAGCAAGCACGGGCATGCTGTCAAAGCAGCTCCATTCTTGGTAAAGCAATGGCACAACGAGGGAAGCCTTAAGGCTTTCCCTGCAGTGCCAGGTAGCCCGTAAAGGGCACTTGATTAAAATATATATATATATATATATATATATATATATATTTTTTTTTTAAATAATTAATTAATATATAGGGACTGTGGGAGAGTCCTTAAGGGCTCCCTCACAGTCCCAGATAGCCCCTAAACGGTTTTTTATTCTATTTGAGAAAAAAAACATAATAAATTATAAATAAATAGGGACACTGGGGGAGCCGATCAGGGCTCGCTCATGGTCCTAGATAGCCCATAAAAGCTAAAAACAATAAATAAATAAAAACATAGCTCAGTGTGTAGGTCAGAGACCTTCACACTGAGCATTGGGGATTCGAGTTCAGCTGGACTCTTTTTTTTTTTAACAAAATTATTATTGTTTTAAAAATAACAAGTATATTTTTGATTTTAAGTTATACACATATATGCCATTTTAAGTATTTTAGACATCAAACCCTAAAAAAACTCTCCCTTCCTCACTTTCTTTCTCTCTTTCTGTCTCTCTTTCATTTAATTTCTCCTACTCACACATCCACTCAGACTCTTACGCACCTATTCACAGACCCACTCAGACACTCCCACACCCACTCACAGACCCACTCAGACCCTCATGCACTCACTCACAGCCCAGTCAGATCCTCACCACCCATTCACAGACACACTCAGTTACGCACCCACTCACAGACCCAATGACACCCTCACGCACCCACTCACAGACCTGTGCACACCCAGACAGACAATCTGACAGCCACTCTCACACCCAGATACACCCTCTCACACCTATTCTCATACCCAGAGAGGTTGCGGACATCTCCTGCCACACACGGCTAAAGGGCAATGCGCAGTATCGGGTTGAGTGGATAGGGAGGGTGACCGCTGGGTCAGGCCAGGTCTTTTGGGCAGCCTCCTCTGCACTTTGGTGAAGGTTGTGCACAGTGTAAGGTTGGGTGGTGATAGGGGGTTGGCTGTGGCCAACCACTACACGCACAGCCAAAGGCCGTGCACAGCGGTTATTTGATTAACGTATAGTAATAACAATTACTATACATTAAATTAAAAGAAACTCACTGAAAAAAACAAAGGATACAGGGATGTTATAGTTAGGAAATAGAATTTTTTTTAAACAGAAATTCACTGAAAAACTCAAAGGTTACAGGGACGTTAAAGTTAGGATCACATTTTAAATGTACAAACCCATGGAAACTCCCCAGTTATAGTTAGGGTATCTCAAGTAACTATAACTCTGCCTTCAGGTAACTATAACTCATGTCCTCGCCATGCACAGATGTTTTGTCAAACATTTTAATGAAAATATGACACTGATATCATCAATCATGTTATCAAAGATGTCAAGAGTGGTATAATTTGTGTGCATTTAGCAGTACATATATATACATGTTAGGGGTGTAATGGAATTGTGGGGTTTGGTAGAAAATGGGATTTATTAGAAGTAATTGATGTATTCACACTTGTTTTTTATATAAAAAAAACTACATATTCCAGAATGCCACATAGAGGCTGAAATGAGATGGAGAGTATAAATAGAGCACTTAATGGATTGGAGAATTACCGTGATCAAGACCGTGTAGGTCGAAACACGTTGGTGTTTGTTTGTCTGGTATCATTTGTTCGTATTAAATGAAGATTTCGTGAAAATCCTGGGAGTGCCATATCATTGACAGGAGTGTCAAGCTGGTGTGCAAAGAAAGTGAGGGAAAGGTTCTTCCCTGGCACGGGCACCGACACTAAGAAGAAAAAATAAATAATATATATATATATATATATATATATATATATATGAATATACCTAGTGGTTGCCACTAGGAAGTTATAGTTAGGACAATGTTTCCATAGAAAACGTGTTTTTTGACTTGCCTATATCTTTAGTGTCATTTGATGAATCTTCACAAAAGTTTCCAAAAAAAGTGTTGCTATGATGCTTGTCGCACACGCAAAGTTTGGGGGTGACCAGTACTCAGATTGTGCTTTCACTTATTTGGTTTAAATCCATTAAGTTACTCTTAAGGATCTTCCCAATATATCCTCGATGTGAGAAAGTAGCCTCTTTCTTGCCTTGTTACCCCCACATTTGGCCTGTTTGTGAGTGTATGTCAGGGTGTTTTCACTGTCTCACTGGGATCCTGCTAGCCAGGGCCCAGTGCTCATAGTGAAAACCCTATGTTTTCAGTATGTTTGTTATGTGTCACTGGGACCCTGCTAGTCAGGACCCCAGTGCTCATAAGTTTGTGGCCTATATGTATGTGTTCCCTGTGTAGTGCCTAACTGTCTCACTGAGGCTCTGCTAATCAGAACCTCAGTGGTTATGCTCTCTCATTTCTTACAAATTGTCACTAACAGGCTAGTGACCAATTTTACCAATTTACATTGGCTTACTGGAACACCCTTATAATTCCCTAGTATATGGTACTGAGGTACCCAGGGTATTGGGGTTCCAGGAGATCCCTATGGGCTGCAGCATTTCTTTTGCCACCCATAGGGAGCTCTGACAATTCTTACACAGGCCTGCCACTGCAGCCTGAGTGAAATAACGTCCACGTTATTTCACAGCCATTTTTCACTGCACTTAAGTAACTTATAAGTCACCTATATGTCTAACCTTTACCTGGTAAAGGTTAGGTGTAAAGTTACTTAGTGTGAGGGCACCCTGGCACTAGCCAAGGTGCCCCCACATTGTTCAGAGCCAATTCCCCGAACTTTGTGAGTGCGGGGACACCATTACACGCGTGTACTACATATAGGTCACTACCTATATGTAGCTTCACAATGGTAACTCCGAATATGGCCATGTAACATGTCTAAGATCATGGAATTGCCCCCTCTATGCCATCCTGGCATTTTTGGCACAATTCCATGATCCCAGTGGTCTGTAGCACAGACCCTGGTACTGCCAAACTGCCTTTCCTGGGGTTTCACTGCAGCTGCTGCTGCTGCCAACCCCTCAGACAGGTTTCTGCCCCCTGGGGTCAAGCCAGGCTTGTCCCAGGATGGCAGAACGAAGGACTTCCTCTGAGAGAGGGTGTTACACCCTCTCCCTTTGGAAAATGGTGTGAAGGCAGGGGAGGGGTAGCCTCCCCCAGCCTCTGGAAATGCTTTCTTGGGCACAGATGTGCCCAATTCTGCATAAGCCAGTCTACACCGGTTCAGGGACCCCTTAGCCCTGCTCTGGCGCGAAACTGGACAAAGGAAAGGGGAGTGACCACTCCCCTGACCTGCACCTCCCCTGGGAGGTGTCCAGAGCTCCTCCAGTGTGCTCCAGACCTCTGCCATCTTGGAAACAGAGGTGCTGCTGGCACACTGGACTGCTCTGAGTGGCCAGTGCCACCAGGTGACGTCAGAGACTCCTTCTGATAGGCTCCTTCAGGTGTTAGTAGCCTATCCTCTCTCCTAGGTAGCCAAACCCTCTTTTCTGGCTATTTAGGGTCTCTGTCTCTGGGGAAACTTTAGATAACGAATGCAAGAGCTCAGCCGAGTTCCTCTGCATCTCTCTCTTCACCTTCTGCCAAGGAATCGACTGCTGACCGCGCTGGAAGCCTGCAAAACTGCAACATAGTAGCAAAGACGACTACTGCAACTCTGTAACGCTGATCCTGCCGCCTTCTCGACTGTTTTCCTGGTGGTGCATGCTGTGGGGGTAGTCTGCCTCCTCTCTGCACTTGAAGCTCCGAAGAAATCTCCCGTGGGTCGACGGAATCTTCCCCCTGCAACCGCAGGCACCAAAAAGCTGCATTACCGGTCCCTTGGGTCTCCTCTCAGCATGACGAGCGAGGTCCCTCGAATCCAGCAACTCTGTCCAAGTGACCCCCACAGTCCAGTGACTCTTCAGTCCAAGTTTGGTGGAGGTAAGTCCTTGCCTCACCTCGCTAGACTGCATTGCTGGGAACCGCGACTTTTGCAGCTACTCCGGCCCCTGTGCACTTCCGGCGGAAATCCTTTGTGCACAGCCAAGCCTGGGTCCACGGCACTCTAACCTGTATTGCACGACTTTCTAAGTTGGTCTCCGGCGACGCGGGACTCCTTTGTGTAACTTCGGGTGAGCACCGTTTCACGCATCCTCGTAGTGCCTTTTTCTGGCACTTCTCCGGATGCTACCTACTGCTAAGAGGGCTCCTTGTCTTGCTCGACGTCCCCTCTACCTCCTGGTCTAATTTGCGACCTCCTGGTCCCTCCTGGGCCACAGCAGCATCCAAAAACGCTAACTGCACGATTTGCAGCTAGCAAGGCTTGTTGGCGTTCTTTAGGCGGGAAAACACTTTTGCACAACTCTCCACGGCGAGTGGGATCCGGGGGGGGGTGGCTGTCCCCTTGCTGCTGGCCGATGTATCAGTGCTGGGAAAGGGTGGACTCCAAAACCTGTGCACAATGGTGACACTTGAAGCAGGGCTGGTGGTGGCTGAGGTGCTCTTGGGACTCTTAGCAGATGGAGGGGGTGGGTCAGGTGGGGCAAAGAGGTTATGTTTGGAGAGGTAAAGTTTTTTAGGACCAATGTAAAGGGTAGGTGTAGTGGGTATGGGAGTGGAGGAAGAGGATGTGGTTGTAGGAGAGTCAGGTGTGCTGTCTTTGGGTGCAGGTGCTTGTGACGTAGGCTGTGGTGAGGTGGTTGGCTGTTGGGTGGGTGGCTGCCTGCGTTTGTGTGTCTTGGAAGAGGGGGTGACAGACACAGTGGGAGAGGACACAGGGGACGTGTAAATGGCAGTGGGGCTGGTGACTGCACGTGTGCGGACTGTACTGGAGGGTGTGCTGGTGATGGAAGTACTGGCTGATGGTGGTGTGCATGCAGGTGTGAGTGGAGACGTCACAGGGAGGGAGGAGGGAGACGAGGAGGAGGGGGACACAGAGGTGGTAGTGACTGTTGGCATGTCTGCATCTGGGTGTTGCTTGGGTGAATGCTTGTGTGATCTGTGGTGCTTGTGTCTGGATGAGCTGCCCTTGGGTGTTGAGGTGTGTGCAGGCTGGTCTGATGGTGTGGATGGGATAAGCTGAGGAACAGGAGACAGAGACAGGGTGGAGGCAGTTAGAAAAGGGAGGCTGGAAACAGGGACAATGGCTGCCGTCAGTACTGAGGCCAGAGCATTGAACGATCGTTGATGGGCAGCCTGACCCGAATGAATGCCCTCCAGGTATGCATTGCTCCGATGCACCTCCCTCTCTACCCCCTGGATGGCATTCAAAAGGGTAGACTGCCCAACAATGATGGTCTGTAGGAGGTCAATGACCTCCTCACTGAGGACAGCAGGGGTAACAGGGGCAGGGTCTGAGGTGCCTGGGGCGAAGGAGATGCCCGCCTTCTTGGGCAAGCGGGCACGGAGCAAAGGCTGAGGGGCTGCTGGGAGGGCGGAGCTGGTGCGCTGGGTGGCGGCTGTACCTGTTGAGGCGGGGGCACGGATGTTGCTGCCACCGCTAGGGAGCTCCCTTCCGAGGACGTGTCGGTGTCGCTGGTGTCACCACGGGTCCCCGTTGTGGTGCTCCCCTCGCCCTCCGTATCACTGGTGACCTCGGTGTCTGTACCATGGCCCACCGGGGCCTTGTGAGTTGCAGCTCCCTCGTGCTCCGATGCCAATTCTCCTCCGCCTGATGATGCTAATGCACACATGCACAAGAAGATAAAGAAAAAGGGTGGGGGGAGAAATAAAAACAGGTTGAGTGCATGCATTGTCAACACCGTTGGCGGAGAGGACAGACACAGGAGCCTCATGCACTACGCCGCGCAATTGGGGTACACTACTCAGTACTTGTGACTAGGCCAACAGGTCTATGGACAACAAATGCGCACATGGGTGATGCTGGACCATGGATTGCTGTACTTGGCACCCTACAGAGGTGGGGTGCGGGGGCGCAGGCCCATGCCTAAAGGAGGGGACTACACTACAGAAAGCGCCCTGGCCTAATGTCACCCACAGACCTCCTCCCCCACCCAGACGACTCCACTGCGTGTAAAAATAGCAGAATGTGCTGGTACTCACCCCCTTGTGTCTGCTGTGATGTCCTCACGCGCCCATCCAAATCGGGGTAGGCCACCGCCAGAATCTGGGACATCAGGGGGGTCAAGGTACGACTGGCACCCCTCCTACATTGGGAGGCCATCCCCAGCAGTGACTCGGCGGTCTTCCTGGTCCCGCGGCGGATGTCCTCCCACCTCTTTCGGCAGTGGGTGCCCCATCTGTTGTGGACCCCCAGGGCCCGGACTTCCTTGGCGATGGCACGCCAAATGTCGACTTTCTGATGGGCTCTGACCTATTTGACATGTACAGGGTGGGAAAGGAATTTTCATCAATATTCTGCATGTTATGTCTCCCCAACCCTGCCATGTGGCACATGCTCTCATCTGTCGTGCCTTGCACTCCTCATTCGCTCCCCACCCCACCATCTTACATCCACCATACACAACCCAGGCATAGCCCATTCAACGTGCACCCAGTGTACTTACCTGTTGGTCTGGAGGACCGTAGAGTAGCGCATACTGGGGCAGGACCCCATCCACAAGTTTCTCCAACTCTTCTGAAGTGAAGGCAGGGGCCCTTTCCCCAGTCGCAGCAGCCATTGTCTCTTCCAGACCGAGGTCACAGCAGCACTTGCAGTATAGGTCCTCTCCTGTGGATGGTCAGGTCTCGAGTGGTTAAGCAGATAGAAAATGGCGGTCACGCCCGCGGCGGTGCGTACCGCCGCGGTGCGTACTGCGACCGCCGGCGCACATCGTCATTGGCTCCAGAGACCCATAGGGTTCAATGTTAACCAATGCGCCTTCGCACTGCGGGCTTCGACCGCCTACCGCCACAGTGTGCCACGCCAGCACGTTGACCTCATATCCCACTGTCACACCTCTCAGGTCAGGCAGCCGCCATTACAAGGACCCACATGGCTTAATTTCTACTGCGTCACACAGGCCTAGGCCTTGCATTGCCACTCATACAAGCCTTTCAATGCATAG
Organism: Pleurodeles waltl; assembly: GCF_031143425.1. Taxonomy (NCBI): domain Eukaryota; kingdom Metazoa; phylum Chordata; class Amphibia; order Caudata; family Salamandridae; genus Pleurodeles; species Pleurodeles waltl. Next base: position 307,528,659 of record NC_090450.1, on the reverse strand, counting down.
CGATTTGTGTACTGTGCAAGCTGGGTGAACGTACCTGTGGGTTGCTTGACTTTGTGCTCCATGTTGTCCTTCCTAGGCACCGTCCGCTGGGACTTGCGAGGAGAAGGATGAATCCTCCCGTGTACCGACCGCTGGTGGACCTGTCGACAATGGAAGAACGACATATTATACTTCGATACCGACTTGACCGAGCCACTATACATGAACTGTGTGCCCAGCTGGAGCCTGACCTGATGTCCCCCATCCGCCAACCCACAGGGATTCCCCCTCTGGTGCAGGTTCTGTCAGTACTCCATTTTTTGGCAAGTGGGTCTTTTCAGACAACAGTGGCCATGTCATCAGGGATGTCTCAGCCTATGTTTTCTAAGGTTTTGTCCAGAGTGTTGTCTGCCCTGATGAAATACATGCGGAGATACATTGTTTTCCCTGAGGAGGGTGATTTGGCCACTGTGAAGGGTGATTTCTATGCCCTTGGACATATCCCTAACATCATTGGTCTCATTGATGGGACCCATGTGGCTTTAGTACCCCCAAAAGACCATGAGCAGGTGTACAGAAATCGAAAAAGTTACCATTCGATGAATTTCCAGGTGGTCTGTTTGGCTGACCAGTACATCTCCCATGTAAATGCCAAGTTCCCTGGATCAGTGCATGACGCGTTTGTCATGCGAAATAGCAGCTTCCCTTATGTGATGGAACAGCTACAGAGACACCGTGTGTGGCTAATAGGTGACTCTGGTTACCCCAACCTGCCTTGGCTATTGACCCCAGTGAGGAATCCCCGGACCAGGGCAGAGGAACGCTACAATGAGGCACATGGGCGAACTAGGAGGATTATAGAACGGACCTTCGGGGTCCCGAAGGCCAGGTTTAGGTGCCTGCATATGACAGGTGGATCCCTAATGTACTCACCAAAGAAGGTGTGTCATATCATCGTGGCCTGCTGTATGCTTCACAGTCTTGCATTGGGACGCCAGGTGCCTTTCCTGCAGGAGGATGGTCCAGATGGTGGTGTTGTAGCAGCTGTGGAGCCTGTGGAGAGTGAAGAGGAGGAAGACGAAGAGGACGACACAGACAACAGGGACAGAGTGATACTGCAGTATTTTCAGTAGCACACAGGTAAGAATCACCCACGCCTTTTTACATTTACTTCTGCCCTCCTGCATCTCTACTTTCTGTGTTTCCCCCCAGTACCTTTTAACTGATTTTTGACTTTCCCTTCCCTTTTCAGAGCTGTATGACCCACAGCGTGACTGCTGCTTTGTTTGCCCATGGACTAATGCTTATAGACATTGGTATGTTGTAATCACATTGTGACTAAACATTATTGCACCGTTATGTGTAATACATTTGTAAAGAATACAAGCAGACTCCTGATTTTTGAAGTGCAATTGGTGATTTATTTTAAGTGCTGCATATGGGTCCATGATAGTAAAACGGTGATGGGTGGGGGTGGAGTAATGTCCATGGCAGAGTCCAGTTCTCAGTCGCACAGGTGCATTGTCCATATGCCTGTGGAAGGATGGAGCAGGGGCAGTTCAAGGTTGGACAGGGTGACAATGTGGGACAGTGGGATGACATCAGGGGGTATTGTTTGCTGGCGGGGGTCTTGGCATCCTACTCTGTCTTCTTGTCAGATCTCAGGTTCCGCTTGCGGGGTGGTTGATCTTCAGCAGGAGGTGGGGTTCTGGTGGCCTGTCGTTGTGTGGGGGCCTCCTGTCCACTAGCGCCGGCGGAGGTGGTAGGCTGTTCGTGGTCCGGGCTAGTGACAGGGGCCCTTTGGGGTGCCACATGGTCCCGCAATGTGGTGACTATCTGGTTGAGGGCCAGGACGATGGTCCCCATTGCGGTACCTATGTTCCTGAGTTCGTCTCTGAACCCCATGTACCGTTCCTCCTGCTGTGCCTGGATCTCCTGGAACCTGGCCAGTACCGTCGCCATTGTCTCCTGGGAGTGGTGGTATGCTCCCATGATGGTGGTGAGGGCCTCTTGGAGAGTCGGTTCCCTGGGCCGGTCCACCCCCTCTCGCACTGCAGCCCTCCCAGTTCCCCTGTTTCCCCGGGCCTCTGTCCCCTGGACGGTGTGCCCACTACCACTGCCCCCAGGTCCCTGTTGTTGTTGGGGTGGTGGGTCAGCCTGGGTGCCCTGTAGTGGCGGACACACCGCTGATTGAGGCGTCCTGGAGACAGAGGCATGGGCCCGCTGGGTGGGAGCTGTGCTGGTATTCCCAGAGGGGGTTGGGTCTGCTGTGGCCTGTGTCTGTGTGTGGGGAACCGACTGTCCAGAGGTCCCCGATGGTCCGGGCTGGTCATCAGGTTCTAGGTCGACAGAGCTGCTGTCATCACTGGGGGCCTGTTCTGGGGGCAGGATGGACAAATCTGGACCCTCCTGGCCGGTGTGTTGGCGTTCGGGCCCTGCAGGGGTAAAAGAGTATGGTTATTGCTTCTGTGTGTGCCATGGCGTGCAATTTGTGGGTGCCCTTGTCCCCCAGTGCTGGCATTCCCTTGTGGGAGGAGTTGTGAGGGTGGTTTGTGGGGGGGGATAGGTATGTGCAGTGGTCATGCTTAGCTGATGGGTGTCCATGGTTTGTGTTGGCATTCAGGGATTGGTGTTGGGTTGGGTGGGTTGTGCTGGTGAGACATTGGCAGGGAGGATGTGTGCTGGGGGGTTGGGGGTGAGGGTGGGGGTGTGGGTTGGCATGCTGGTGGTTGGGGGGGTAAGGTAGTTGAGATTAGACTTACCAGAGTCCATTCCTCCGCCTACTCCAGCGAGGCCCGCAGGATGCAGGATGTTCAAGACCTCTTGTTCCCATGCTGTGAATTCGGGTGGAGTGGGTGGGGGTCCGCCGCCAATCTTCTGCACAGCGATGTTGTGTCTTGACACCATCGACCGCACCTTCCCCTGTAGGTCGTTCCAGCGCTTTCGGATGTCTTCCCGGTTTCTGGGATGCTGTCCCACAGCGTTGACCCTGTCGACGATCCTTTGCCATAGCTCCGCCTTCCTGGCTATTGTGGTGTGCTTCACCTGTGTGCCGAATAGCTGGGGCTCTACCCTAATTATTTCCTCCACCATGACCCTGAGTTCTTGGTCCGAGAACCTGGGGTGTCTTTGGGGTGCCATGGGGTGGTGTGGGGTGGTGTTTGTGGTGATGAGTGTGGTGTGTGTGGTGGTGTGTGGTGTTTTGTGCGTGGATGTAGTGTGGGTGATGATGTTGTGTTCCTGTGTGTTGGGGTTTTCGATAGCTGTGCTCTCTCTCTCTCTCTCGCCTTCTCTCCGAATTTCTAGTAGTGGGGGTTTGTGGGTGATGTGGGTGTGTGTTTTATAGTTGATTGGATGTGTGGGAGTGGTGTTTGTATGTGTATCAGGTGTGTGTATTTCAAATTGTCCAATGTGGCTGTGTTTTGGAGCTGGGTGTGTATTTTGACCGCGGCGGTGTGTACGCCAATGGAATACCGCGGTTGTAATTCGTGGGTCGTAATGGCATGGGCGTGTTTGTGTTGGCGTGACGGTGGAGGTTTGGTCATCTCCAGTTTATCGCTGACCGCTGATGAGGCGGCCTTCCGTGGATGTCGGGTTTTTGGCGGCTTGGCAGTTGTGGGTCAGAATGACCGTGGCGGTTTACCGCGGCCGCGGCGGTAGAATGGCGGTCTTCTGACCGGCGGTAAGAGCCTTTTACCGCTGAGGTCAGAATGACCCCCTATGTTATTGATCATATCGCAGAAAATGAAAGAGAAGGGGACCGAGTTAAAAGGTTGAGGCAACTTGAATCGAGGTTTATAATTCAGATGAAAACTAAGGCCCCTTTTGGGATGAATAATGATGAGGAGCTTTATGTTCACTTATAGGTGTAGAACTCCTAAACAACTTACACATTTATCTTGAGATGTTAAATAATGCTTTGTCATCATGAGAACTGTAGAAATTGTCTTGACCACCTTGTGAGCATTTGAAAAAACTTTTTTCTTAAGTAAGTCCTGATATACACGATATTTAAATTTTGAATAAGATTTATATGTTTATTTGCCATAGATTTTCCCTTTTATTACATATTTTTTTGTTTAAATTTAGCAATGATATTAATTGCAGAGCAAAATCAGGTGAGTTCATTGTGAGAGTTGTTATAGTGGGGTTGGAATTGAAAAATGAAGTGAATTCGATATTTGTTTGTTTTCCTACAAAATGTTTGAACTTAGGATTTTCAATATTTTTTTATATTGTTTTGTTTACCCTATGAGAAATTAATTACTGATTGATATTGTTTGAATCTTGTTTATTTACATCTGGACTATAACTCCAGCATGCATTGATTTGGTACAAAGTTTTCAGTATAAATAAGATTTGAAGTGTGAACAGGATGTTTGAACTCGAGAAAGATCTTGCGGTCGAAACGTGTTGTTCTTTTGTTTCAAGTCTTAATTAAATCAAGATTTATTCATACCTTGATGGAGTGCACTGCTAATTCTTGGGTCACATAGTTTTTTATGGGTTCAGCTCACCCAGAGCGGTTGCACCGGTATATATCAAGCGCGGCGCCATCTGTATGAGCCGCTTTGTTTTTCAATATATATATATATATATATATATATATATATATATATATATATTTGCTTATAAAAACAAAGGTTACAGGGACATTACAGTTAATTTCTGAACTTACTCGCACAAAACCATTGAAATTCCGCAGATATAGTTATGCTCAGCTCAAGTAACTATAACTCGTGCCCTAAGGTAACTATAACTTGTGCCCCCACCATGCACAGTTTTCTCCACAATAATTTTACTGTAATTACATTGATATTATCAATGAGGTTGCCAAGGATGTCATTGGTGATGCAATTTGCAGGGGTAATTAGCAGTGCATGGTGAGGGCGCAAGTGAATGTGAACGTCTATGTTTTTTTGAATTGCATAACATCCCTGTAACCTTTGGTTTATTCAGTAAATTTCTATTATTATTAATGTAAAGTCATTTTTATTACTATATGTTAAACCAACAACTTCTACCCCGTGCCACTCAGGGCCTTCGTGACACACCATTAAAAAATAAAGGGGCTGGGTACATATACCCTAACACTTCTTCCTTGATCCTGTGGTCCCCCTGGGTCCCTGCCGAGTAAAAAATGTATTTGTTTAATTTTTGGCAAAATCCAGATGTAGAACTATGGATTCTGCCAAAATAAAATGGCAGTCTCCCTTGCTTCTCATTAATGTTGCCTCTGAGTTGGCCACATCCTGGGGGCATGGGCAATTTAATGAATAATGAAGATGGAGCACATAACCCCCTCCTAGGCCTTTTAAAAAGGCCCAGGAACCACCACCTCCCCAGGGCTATATTTTACAAATATCGGGGAGCCTGATGGACTCCACTAGGCTCCGGGGATCACCACCTCCCCGTGGATCCATATTTTAAAAGACTTCGGGGGGGTGCAGTTCCTTTGGGCCCCAGGAACCACTACCTCCCTGGGGCTACATTTTATGATTATATGGAGGGGCTGTGCAGACCCCCACACCCTGGGGACCACTTCTTCTCTGGGCATACAATAACCAAATGAAGCAGGGGCCATCTAGACCACCTGGACCCCGGGGACCACCACCTCCCTATGGCTTCGGTTATAAGTTAGTGCTGGGGAGCCACGCAGACCTCTGCGGGTCCCGGGGACCACCACCTCCCCAGGTCTATATTTTAAAACTTTGTGGCAGCCATGCAGACAACCCTAGTCCCAGGGATCTCCTCCTTCTCAGGGCTATTTTTTAAAATGGATGTAGGGGAGGTAGCAGGAGCCATCCTTGGGGGATGGTGGTCCCCAGGGCCATGTATGGCTCCTGGGGGAGGACCGCGTGGCCCTCTCCATTTTTCCAGTTGGCCCAGGGAGATGGTGGTCCCCGGGACGAGGGGATGGCACAGACCCCCTCATCAATTAATTTTGTTGTCCCAGGGGGTTGGCAGTTCCTGGGGCCCAATGGGTCCACAGGACCCCCCTTTTATTTTTTTTAATATGTTGCCCCAGGGAGATGGTGGTCCCTGGGTCGTAGAGGGGGGCCCCCCCATATACTTCAAAGACATAGCCCTGGGGAGGCAGTGCTCCCCGGGGGGGCTGTGCAGGACCCCCTTATGACATTTGATGGTTGCCCCCAGGACACGGGGACCCACCAGGCCCCCTGCATATTTATTACGCATAGTCCTGTGGAGGCGGTGGTCCCTGGGACTTCAAGAAGCCCAGGAGGCAGGCCCTATGCACCCCCTCCTAATTTTTATCCTCAATGCACCCGGGACCTGGCCCACTCGGGTGCCAAACAATTTACAGTGCAGGAGACCATTTTTTTTAATTGCTGCAAACTCTGCAGATCCAGTTGCAGATTGCTATGTGATTGAAAAAAACGCTTTTACGCATTGGGGAGTTCCTAGGAGGACTCCTGGACCAATGATAGGGGTTTGCGGTATGTATACCCTGCCCCTTTTCTGTTTTACTGTTTCTTTTTGGGTCTCGGCTGAAGCCGAGTCCCAAAATGGCTGACAACACTTCCTGTTTGAAGTGTTGGCAGCCAGTCAGATCTCAGTAGAAGATCTCCCTGGATCTGCAGTCCTATATATATATATATATATATATATATATATATATGCAAATTTATTTTCCCTTTAATATCTCAAAAACTACTGAACAGATTTACACTAAATAAAAAAAGGGGGATTTTCTGACCAAAAGCTACCTTTTTTCCAAATTTGGTGTAATTCTATTCCAGGTGTTGGGACTGCAGGCTTGTCTAAAGAGTCTATGGGAATTTACATTGGAAACACACTTTTTTTGATTCCACCTTTTTTTGGTCCCAGCTTGACGGATCATCCAGACCCAACTTGACACTTTTTAAAAAACTTCATGAAGATTGGTCAAATGATGCTAAATATATAAGCAAGTCAAAAAATGCTTTTTTCAACGGAATCTAGGTCCTAATTATAACTACCTACTGGTGACTGCCCATAGGTATATGAAAAAAAAACACATGTGACAATGGTATTTGGATCTGTGATTAAGGTTTTGCTAACTATTGTTTTGGTAAAGCAAATTAAGCAATGCAATACAAGAATATACCACCCAGAGACCAGTGGATTGGGGAACAGTTTAACATATGCCTTAAGAGCATCATGGGAAAACCCCATGAGAAAATGTGATCTTCTCCTCTTATTCATCTACTGAAAAAATCATGTAAACATTTTGGGTTCAGTCCTTTTGATCTAGTCTTTGGCCACCTACTAATACTCACTCATCTTAGCTAGAGAAGATTGGGAAGAAACTTCATAGTCCACCCACGAGGATATGGTAGACTATATAACTGTATAATTGGCCTAAGGAAACTGGTGGTGCAGTACATGAGTCAGGCAAACAAAACTCATCAGAGAAACCAAGAGCTGATGAAAGAGTGGTATAACCAAGAAGGGGTGCTCACTGGGCAAACCATACCTTCTGAAAAATTTGTTTGTAAATATCCTGACAAAGGCAATAAAAGTTGATGAGGACAGTGATAATATTCTCATTTCCTCTTGCTGACCCAAGGAGTGATACCTGTCTGTGTGCACCACATAAACAGAGGGGTATATTGCCAGTGAGGAGCAAGGTTCATTGGATGTCAGATTGGGTCCAAGAGCGCATAAATGCAGAAGTTTCTAAGATCCTGCCATTGAAAGTGATTGAGCATTCTTGTAGTCCTTTGGCCAGATCAGTAGTATTTGTGGTTAAGCAAGAGTCCAGAGACCAGCCCTGTGGACTGTCGGGCCCACAATGAAGTGACTTATCCACATGCGTTTCTCCAAGTGTAGAAGTTGGTGGACCAGCTGGGTGTTACCCACCTCATAAGTAACTTCTACTTCATCAGCTTCTGGTGTCCGATTAAATTAACACTATGTGCCTAGGAGAAGACCACATCCTCAATGTCGGAGGGCTTGTACCAGTTCAGAGTCATTTCTGTTGGACTTAAGAATGCCTTATTCAGCTCCTTGAGAACCATAATCTCTGTGGCATAAAGATTAAATAGTTCTATTTTGGGCTACTGTGATGGCATTGCCATCTTTATCAGTTTGCAGGTTGACCACCTACAACAGCTGTTGATCAGGATACAGGGAGAAAAACTGACCATCAAGGCAACCTGCGCCAGGTGGGTCAGACCTCAGTAGCTACACTTCAGCATCAGATGGACAATGTGATCCAGCCATCGGATGCCAAGATCCTGTATGTGTTGAAATAGGAAGTCCCCACCACAGAGACTCAGGTAAACGGGAACTCTGTGACAGCTATTGGTAGACATTTGTGCTCATAACAGCCATATATCCCATTTACCCCACAATGTCAGAAGGCCTTCAAGGACTGAAATCAAAGCTATGGTACGCTTCTATGTGGAATGTTGTTGACTATCGGCATCCCTTCATTATGCAGACTGATGCTTCAAGTAATAGAGCTGTAGCAGTACTAGCTCAACCTGAAGGCAAAGGTAGAGAGTGCCCAGTGGCATTCATTAGTTGCAGAACTGGACTGTTGTTGAAAAGAAATGCTTTGTGATAGTGTTGGTCCTGAGGAGAGTCTGGGCTTACTTGCTAGGCACAACGTTTGCGGTCCAGATAGATCACGATCAGCTCAAGTGGTTGATGGCATTGAAACATAAGAACTCCAAGTTACTGAGGTGGTCTGTTTCAATAAAAGGCTTAGATTTTACTGTAGAAAACAAAGCTAGAAAGTACCTGCAAGGTTTGCCGCTCTCACAACTGGATGTCTCAAGTAAAGTAAGGCTCTGGGTAGTCTAATTTATGAGGACCATCTGTTGAGACCCAAATGTCTCCAGTATGGTGCACAGGTGTGCACCCCTGCCCTGTGTGACAGACTACATATGAAATTGGTTTGCTGACTTTTTGTTGGCCGTATTAACATACTAATCATGAGTGCTTAGGTCTTGACCCATCCATGGTAATGTCAAGGCCCAGAACTTATTAAGTGAGAGATGCTCCAAGTGTGGCCTCATTAATGACGTGTGACTGCTATCCATGTCCTGAGTTGTTGACATAAAGTGGCAGCTGTACTGACTTTTGTGGATTAATAGTCCTGAGGAGACATTTTGTCTGTTCCAGTGGGAGGTTGGTCTAACGACCCCACTCATGAGAATTTTGGCTAAGATAAACACCCAAATCCTTGTGCTGACATTCTATGTGTGCATTGAGTGCATGTATGCCAAGTGGATGTTTGGCACATGTATGGCAGTGAGATTCCATGTGTGATGAGAGTCTAAGCTCTTGGAACAGCTTGATCCATTTTGTATAGCTTATACTTTAGTATAAAGAACAGATAGTGAACGGAATGCTGAACAATGTCAAACATTCACCCCCACTCACAGATCTGGGCCTAAATCCATTATGGCACAAGATGAAGTATGGGCTATACCATTGCTAGACATTGGAAATGCACGTCCCTCATTCATGAGACTAGAGACCTAGATGCAGAAGCGAGGTTGGATGGAGACAGGGACTCTTTTAGAAATTCTTCCAGTATCTTTTATAAGGGGAATGCTGATCAGTTATTCCTGATCACTCCTGTTTGCTGAATGGAGGGGCCAAGGGGATGAGTCAGCACATTCTGTTGTTAATGGTGAGGATTTTAATAGGCAGGGCCCACCAAATGCTACTTTAGGATAGCGGATAACAGTCAGGTGCAGAGACTTCATATTTAATTGTCTCCATTTTTACATACTCTTACTTGGGGCCAGCTTCATCACTACCAGCTGTGAGTCCCATCAACTTGCACAATGGCTGTTTGCACTACAGCCAGAAAATGGCATTTCAAAAAAACACCCCAAACCGGTTTTAGGACCAAAGACAGTTGACCCACATACAGGGCGTGTGTCTGCATAGATGCTAGTCTCACAGAGGTGAAGAGACCTCATCTAAAGTCTGCACATCTTGCTGAAGAAGCTGTGGCTATGCCTATCTACTAGAGGCCTGCCTGTTAGAGAGAGAAGGAAGGTGTCTGGCCCTGCAAGAGGAAATACTGCAAAGGAGTAGAAGCCAAGCTATTTTTTCTGGTGTTTGGAGCACCCACAAGAAGCTGCCTGCCCTTGGGAGCACCACCAGAATTGACTCGAGAGGCTGCCTAGTTTCCCATCATAGTTTACGGGATTTACTGTGTGAAGAAAACTGCAAACCAGGCTCGGAGCTTGCTGTCCAGCACCATGCTAGCCTATCCAAAGGGACTTGTGCTGCCACCATACGAAGTGCAGCATATCAGGCTAAGATCACAATTGCCATCATGGAGGAGCACATTCCCCACAGCCTGTAGGTTTCAAATACTGAAGACATGCAACTACCAGCCAGACCTGCCACATCATTTAGGCTGCTGAGTGAGGACTGAAGCTGCCGCCTGGGGTTTTCCTAAAAATGGCATTGGCTTGAATCCTACAAGCACATCATCTGGCATTCCTCCAAGCTGCATCTCCTGTAAACGGGTAACATGCGGTCTAGAAGCGAAAGTCTGAGAAAGTTTGCCTTTAACTAAAAGTATTAGAATGCTATGAGAGAAATAGAATCGCTAGTATGAAAACTTCCTATTCAAAATCAAACATAATGATATAAGAGTTTCCTGACATGGTGGAAGGTTAGTTAACTTGCACCTGTGCCTGTTGTCACTTACCTATTCTTCCCATTAGACACCACAGATATTGGAGGCACATAGGATCTGAGAGTAGGACATTACAGGTAGAGAGTTACATAGCTTCTGATGAAAGGGAAAATAGCTTAGTGTGTGACCTTGACAAGGCTCTGTTGAAAATCACGTAGAAAGAGATCAAACTTCGAGCAGGTAACAAGATCAAAGACTTTCCCAAACCCAGCGTTGCATGAGAAGCTCATCCTAGTGCGGATCATCGGAGCATGAAAACTTCAACCCTGTTTGTGGACATAATTTGAAAGGAGTATAGAAATATTTCTGCAATATTGCAACATTTATTTAGCATTTTGTAAACACGTTAATAGGCAATGCAGAATGATGGCGCAATGTGTAATTTACCTGTCAGATCCTTAATTTGGTCGTTGATCATCGAGGAGTGTTTAATGAGAAGGAAGGGGATGCGGGCTCGTGGAAATGTGTTTGACGAAAGGCGGTGGCTTGAGCGAGAAAAGGCTGACAGCACCATTTCTACCCTGTGTGAGATTTTTCCTAACCATCTGAAAATGTGATCACTGGAGAGAAATTCCGAGCTTCCATCAGCGCATGCCCAACCCCTAAAAAAGCACAAATCTATACCTGGTTAGGAGAGTAGCTACTTTTGGTCGGCAACCTGCTCAGTTTGTGGGGTTACAGTTAGATTACAGCAAACATCCTATTGAGACAATGGGGCATATTTATACCTTGTTTGCGCTGTTTTTTTTACACAAATTCAGCACAAACCTAACTACATATTTATATTTTAACGTTAGACATGTCTGGCGTCAAAATATAGGAGTTTGCACCATTTTTTGGATGCGTGCACCTACCTTGCGTCAATGAGATGCAAAGTTGGTGTTCCCATCTAAAAAATGGGGCTATTCTCATAGCCCCATATTTATCTCCATGCTGAAATGAGGCACAGGTGGGAGGCAGGGCTAAATGATGGCGCTAAGCTTGCTTAGCACCATTATTTAACACCTAGGTCAGATCAGGCGTTTGTGGACCTGTGGACCCATCTCCATGGTTAAACACCATGGAATGCGTCCACAGACGCCCTCCCCAAGCCCCAGGAACACCCCCACCCATACCAGAGGGACACCAGAGGATGGGGGACCCGATCCCTGGTACAAAGGGTAAGAATTGGTAAATATTATTATTATTATTTTGTAATTAAAGTGCCATCGGGGGCCCAACTTGGGCAATGGCCATGCCCAGGGGACACTGGTCCCTCATGTGGTATGGATGGGTGTGCATCAGAAAATGACATTAAGCTGGTGAAAGGCATTTTTTTGCCTCTAACCAGCCCAACGTTTTTTTTTGGCACAAAACCCCCGTCTCCCAAACTGCCACCCCCACCCATGTTTTTGACACTAGCCCACCCTTTGCGCCGGCATGCACCATTCTATAAATTCATCGCCCGACTGGCGCTGAGGAATGGTGCAAGCCGGTGCTAAACTTTTTGTGTTTCAGTGTTAGTGCAGTTCTGCATCAAAAAGTATAAAGCTGCCCCTTAGGGTATACTCTGTAAAGCAACATAACACATTTTTTAATTAATGCCTTTTTGATACAGTAGTCACAAAATATACTAAATCAAATAATTTTCAAAATTCTGCAGCAAAAATGGTAGATAAAACAAAGTACACAGACAACACAATACAGAGTTGATGGGGTGCTGAATAAGAGGGGAAACGATTTTGTTATGCACATTAAACTAACCTTAAGTAAAGTTAACTCCGCATGGGCACCTTTGAAAAAAACTTCACCAATGCAACTTTATTGTGTGTGTCATCCTATCAAGAAGCCACATTTGACTTGTTTCTAGTTTTCAGGTAGTTTGATTTTGACAATGGCTGTACCACCCAGCTAAAAAGCTTTGTGTAAAATCCAGAAGCGATATTTGAGATATATCTTCGGATAATGCCAGAGCACATTAAGACTAGATCCACTTAACATATGACTGAGCTCCAGTGTCAGATGTGCAATAGCATTTCCAAAATGTTATCACATATTTCAAAACTAACATTTTCTCTGGAGTTCAGGTCAATGTCGAGGTGGTTTGTTTAATATTCAAAATATTTATGAAAATTAAATGATGGAAATAAGCGATATCTACATAAAATAGTGCATAGTGTCTGTGTGTTGTAGGCAGCAGGCCTGGTTAAGAGGGCATGAACAAGGTAAAGCGAAACTTTAGGGGTCAGATTTGAAAGAAACTGGCGCAGCGCGGTGCTGCGCCAAAGTAAACAGCACAACACTTTTTCAGATTTGAAACACAGAGATGTACCGTATTTACAAGAATACGGCGCACTCCTGCATTTCCCTCTGCGCCAGCGCTAAATTAAGCAGCCTGCGCCAACATAGGCATCCTTGCACCATAGTGCAAAGGTGTTGGCATTGAGGGGTGTGATTGTTTATGTTCAGGAATGTGTCCCTTCATGCACATAAACAATCATCTATGACATTTTGGTGCAGATTAATGAAAAGTGGCGCTGCACATAGTGCAGCACCACTTTTCTTGCGCCCCTTAGCGCCCCCCTAATGCCACTATGTGTGCGCCGCATTTAAAATACGGTGTGCCATGGTAGGTATCAGGGGTACTAGCATCATAATTTTTGACGCTAGTCCGGTGCTTTGGAGGATTAGTGTCAAAACATTTTGACTCTAATCCTGCAAAGCACCCAGAGGCTCATTGAAAACAATGTGAGCCTCCCTTTGCAGCCGTTAAAATGCCAGTAAAAAAGATGCAAAGAAATCACTTAGGTTTCTTTGCGTCATTTTTTCTGCCTCCCTAGCGCGGGAACGCCTCTCTTGGATACATTATGCCTGGAGCAGGCATAATGTGACACAATGGTTAGAAAGTGGCGCAATGCAAGCATTGTGCCACTTTGTAAATATCGCGCTGCATATTTGGCCTTCCAATGCCAGTTTAGCGTAAAAAAAAGACACTAATGTGGCGTTGGAATAGCACTAGGCCCTCTCAGATCTGGGCTTTTGCTTCTTCTATGGGTGCTGCACAATGCAGCACACAATGAAAAAACAAGATGGAATAAAAGTATACCTCCTTGTGCCACGCTAATGGCATACATGGGGTGGCGTTAGTTTTTGGCACTGCCTCAGATTTAAAATTTCCTGTGAATCTGGGGCAGCATCAAAAACAATGGGTGTTGCGATGGAACACTCATTGCAGCACACATTGCATGCCCCTATGATGCAGAAAACTGCATTGGAGGGGTCCATATTAACAACGAGGCATAAAGCGTCGCAAAAAATGACGCCCTGGTGGTGCTAGGGCCTTGTAAATCTGAGCCTAGATCCCCAAGTTCTTAAGGAGTACACGCTAGAGAAAGATTTCCTGGTTTTACCTTTATTCATAAATCACCTGGAGAATTTGTTGAAACTTGGGGTAAAATGGTTCTTTTCCTTCAAAAAACATTTTACTGTTAATTAACAATTTCTATAGAGGGCAGAGCTATAGTTAACAGGACATATTTTATAGAAGGTAAAGAACCTCAATATAGCTAGGACTGGGAAGAGGCTTAATAACAGATCACCCTGCTCCTAAAAAATCAAGTGGTAATCCCAAAGAGCTAAATAATTTCTGACCAGTAACTAATCTTCCTTTCTTTTAGAAAATCCTCAAAAACAGTATATCTACTCACTAGGTCAGTGTATGGCTGGTTGTGACCTGTTCACTTATTTTCAGTCAGGATTCATGGTGGACTGTAGCACATTAACTCCTATTCTGCAAATAGTTAATGATGAGCTATGCCTTCTCAGCTATGCAGACTCATACCTTATCCTTGTTTTCAATGTGGATAGCCTTTGACAAATGCCATCACACTCAACCAAACACCCTTTGAGAAAGAATGCAAATAGCATGAGTTGCCCTGAGTTGGTTTGTATGCTACCTAGATAACTGCTGTTAACAAGTAAAACTATGTGAGAATGCCTCAACCATTTGGTGCCCATGATAGGGCATGCCTCAAGGCCCAATTCTTTCTTCACATCACTTACCTTGTTTAATAAACCTATTGGCATGCTGCTAAAATAAATTCTATTCCAGTCTAATGATAGACAAGTCATAAAGGCCCATATGTACAAAGGCATTTTGCATTTAGTAATGGCGATAATCACTATTTTGGGCCGTTAGGAAATTAAAAATGCCATTTCTGTATGTACAAAAGGAATTTGCAGTGGTCAAATAGCCATTTCTACCTTTTAAAAATCACATTTTGGAAATCGCTAAGTAGGAAATCGCAATTAGGGATTATCAAATAGCGAATCGCTAACCGCACGTACAAAGGATTTTTTATTTCGACTAGTCACAAAATGGATATTTAGGAAATGCAATTACCATTGATTTGTATCAGGTTGTAACCAGGTGCAAACTATTAAAAAAGCTCCCAAAATGCATCTGGCTCTTTCACAGTGGCAGCTTTGTACATTCTGGCGAAGAAGATGAGGATTTTGGCTGTGAGTCACTGAAGGAGGAGGAGACAGGAGAGGATGTTTAGAGTGAGGGTCACCCTGTTTGATCAGAGAGAGGAGGAGAATGTTGAGAGGTACAGATTGGGTAGTCAGATAATACTTGATTTAATTGCTGAGTTACAACCTCAGCTACAGGCCCCAACACTCAGAAGCAACGTAATCTCACTACATGTGCAGGTATTGTGTTTTTCACACCTCTTAGCTTCTGACAGCTACTAAGGGGGTCATAGCAGTGGCAGGTGGAGTGTTACAAAGTGCCTTATCAATTTCTCTCAGAAGTTTGCATACATTGTGGTTAGGCGAGTTAACCAAAATATATCATTCACCAATACCCCCCAATTATTGCAACAAAACAAATTGATGTTCTACAGGGTAGCACAGTTCCTCAGTGTCATTGGCTGTCTTAATTGCACAGATGTTGCCATATCACCCCCATCAGCAACTGAATACATATACAGGAACAGGAAAAGCTCACACTCACTCATTATGTAGGTAGTGTGTGATGCCTCCTTTATCACAACAGAGTTTGTGGCCATATTCTCAGGCAGCACTCATCACTCAATCATGTTCCGTCACAGTGGAATACAAAGCAGACTGGCACAGGGTGAATTTGTGATGGTTTCCTACAAGTTAAGATAATCTTAGACTCAATTAATATAGTGGACAGGACGGTGTGTGTAATGTGACCTAATAGTTTTCCTTCCCTGAAGAAGGGTGTGCATGACATCGGCATAGAGCCTGGCTCCAACTCTGATGATGACTTACCACCACTACAGGTGCAGCAGGAGGGTACAGGTGCAGCAGAGGGACATGCACGATGCACAGAGATAACCAACGACTATTTTTGAGGTAAGAGAAATTAAAACATCCAATAATAAGAAATCACACATGATGGTAACCTTTGGTGCATAACCGAGAGACTACCTTCTGTGCAGGTAACAAAAACATTTTTTCACTCAAGGATCAACTGTATCCTGTGAATGTAACATTGTTAGACAATAAACAACAAAACAAGTAATGCCAAATAAAACAAAGGTGGCTTATTCCTTTGAGTGTACAGTGGCTCACTTCATTTGGTCTTTGGGGTTGGGTGCTTTGTTAGCAACAGTGGGCTGTGGGACTGGAGACATGTCAGTACCAGAAGTATGTCTGTCTGAATGCCTGGAACTGCATGCCTCCTAAATGGATGTGCCACTGACCCTAAAGCGCTTCGCTCTTATGTGAGGGCAGGATGGTGGGGAAACAGAGGTTGTGGGTCTGGCTGTTCTTAAGGTCTGTGGTCACTTGCACTAGCCCACATGCAATGTCCTGACAGCAGTGCCCCATGTCAGTCTGAATGTTCACATTCTGCCTTGCTAGCACTGTTGGTGTGGCTACTGTCAGGTGGTTGATAGACCGACTGAATGAATCAAACCTTGCCAGGTACTGCCTGTGCCTCTATCTCTGCACACAGTGCTCGTTCCCCATTTCCGCTAGCCATGGACCTCTCCAACCCACCATACACAGGAAGACTCTCCTACATGCCACCTGCCATTCTCAGTACATTCTGCTGAACTTTGCATATTCTGTGTATCCTGGCCTCAGATGTTGTGAGGTCCCTGCTCTGTGATTGACCCTCTTCACTGTCCACAAACTCATGCATTGGTGAAATGGTAGCTCTCCTGCCAGTTGAAGTGGAGGTGATGGACTGACGGGATGGTGGTGTTGTTTCCTCAATGACCACATCACAGTCAATAGGCTGCAATGGTTCCTGACCAGGCTGCAATCTATGTCAATACATGAAAATAGTTAGTGTGAATAAATGGTTCACATTTGCCCACATTATTGTTGTGACTCTGCTTCTTGTGTTTGTTGTACAGAAATGTTTGATGTAGTCATCAGCACACAGTTCAGCAAGCAAATGATATGTACTTCCCATGATGCACTGCCAAGGTGGGGCAAGCATCTCATAGAATTATACACAGAGAGATGTATGATATATGGATTTGCTAACATTATGTTCGGTTAGGTAAGTAAAGGGTAGTTGACTTACACTAGATGGTGCCTGTAGGACTGGATGAGTCATGTCGGCTACTCCCACCACACTCTCCGGTTCCAGATCCTCCTCTATGAGTGTCTCTAGTGATGGACGGGGGTGTTTTGAGGGTCCTCCACCTGTCCCGCATCCGTCAGCCAACCTGATGGCCACGTCTCCTTAGTATGAGACCTCAGGTCATACTACCTTTTGAGATCTCAGGAATGGTCTTCTGGTGACTCCTAGGGAGTTAACCTTCACCCATATGCTGGTCCAGATCCATGTCTTTTGGCTCCCCAGCATGGAGAAGGATGCTTTCCCAAACAGTTGGTCCATGTGAGCCACACATTCCTTCGCCATGAGCTCAGCTCCTTCTCAATTAATTTGAGCTTCCTCTTTCTGCTCTCTGAGTCCCTGTTCCCATCTTCTGTAGCCATGGTCTTCTCCAGGGATGGTGTTATTCACTGGAGGTGGGGAGCCTGGAGAACTTCTTGCTTTCAGCCTAGGCCTCTGGGTTGTGGCCACCCCCTACATCTATAAATGTCCTGGCATGACATCATTATCCTGCATCCAGAAAGCTTTGTTTCCTATTTTGCGATTTCCTATTAGGAAATCACAATTTAGCGATTTCTTATTTTGAGATTTCCTAATTGTGAATGTGAATTCATAGGAATGTCTATTTGTGGAATCAGCGGCTACATACATACCACTTTGCATTTCCCAAATAGTGATCTCTACAGATTCGCTATTTGGATCTTGCAAATCCAGAATTTCATACATTTGGCCCAAATATCCCTAAAGGTTGCCAACATGAAGAATATAAACATGTTTGTCAGCTTTTCATAAACTGAAGCCAAACTCTCTAAAACTAAATTCCTTCACGTCTTCCGTCAGCAGAGTTTAACTCAATCCCAATCCAACCATGAATTGACTCTTAATATACTGGTTTCCAAACAGAAGATCAACTGATAACCGATGT
Organism: Pleurodeles waltl; assembly: GCF_031143425.1. Lineage (NCBI taxonomy): Eukaryota > Metazoa > Chordata > Amphibia > Caudata > Salamandridae > Pleurodeles > Pleurodeles waltl. Next base: position 307,510,500 of record NC_090450.1, on the reverse strand, counting down.
CTTTTTTTCACATTAGATACAAAGTTTGACTCTTCAAGAACACATAAAAGCAGTAATATCTCCCAGTGAAGAAAAATAGCAAGTCTCCGATTGTTAATCACTCTCCTTTCACATTAATACCGTGTTGTCTATTCACTTACGAACAATTACTGCAGAGTACTGACCAACCATTACACTAGTGCAAAGCCTCTAGACACACACCATATCACACCGAGATAGGGTATTGTCGACCGAGAATCGCTCAAATTAGCACGTCTAGGCTTGACTGATTTGTACTTCCAACATTGTTTAATGGCATTAAAATGATTACTTTGCTTGAGTTGATTTAGAAATGTTTATTTATTACCAATAATAAATTGCATTTAAACATGAGATAGCTAATTAGTCAATGTTTGTGATATTTAAAAAAACCATTGTCATCTATGATCTCATAGTTTTCAAGAACTCTTTATCCGGGGGTTACTTTAATCAGTATAATGCCTGTGAAATCAGAAAGGAGACATTTATAGATACAACCACCAATCCAATGGTGCTTTGTTGGAACCTATGTATGTAAAGCAGTCTGCTAATTCAAGCAATAGTTTAAGGGGCAGATTTATAGAAAGTGGTGCTGCACCAAGTGCGCCCCTTAGCACCCCCCTTGATACCCACCTACCGCCACCAAGTGTGCACCGTATTTAAAATACGGTGCACCATGGCGCTGGGTAGGGGGCATTAGCATCATTTTAAATGACGCTATTGATGTACTCTGCAGGAGTAGCACCAAAATGTTGGTGCTGCTCCTGCAGGGTAAACAGGGGCCCATTCTAAAGAATGGAAGCCACCTTTTAGTGCCTGCTCTTGAGCAGGTGTTAAAAGTGCTGGAAAAAATGGTGCAAGGAAATCTCATAGGTTTGCTTGTGCCATTTTCCTGGCACCCCTAACCGGGGAATGCCCCCTTTGCACACATTACACCTGGTGCATGCATAATGTAGCACAAAGGGTTACAGAGTGGCGCAATGCATGCATTGTGCCACTCTGTAAATACGGTGCGTAGATTTAGGCCTCGTTGGGTAGCATTAGCATAAAAAATAATGATGTTAATGTGGCACAAGGTGGCACTAGGGCATTTTAAATATGCCCTTTAGTTTGATCGAAAAATCAGTATATTATTGTCATTGAACTCCACATCCTCTTGGACATACTTTACACCATTATGTACAATAAATGATCATGTCTGACACAAATGAATAGCCTAATATTTTATACCTGGTTCCATTCAAATTCATTTTCTCTCACAAGTCTCCGCAAACACCCCGTATACCCAGCATTATGATACACAATCATCAGTACCTTGCAATAATCAAACATGTTGTACCCAATACTGCAAGTTATTCTATACTTTTCTGCGGTCGTTTAAGAAATGGTGAAACACTATACTAGAAACTGATAATTCCTAGACTGTGGTGTCCTCCGCTAGTTTGTCTATTCCAAGAGGACAGCCACTCTGTGCGAAGTGCTTAGTTTATGCTCCTGGGCAAACACATTTTTTTTTTAAAAACCTTGGCTTTCTCATTTTCAGATATCACTCTGAAAACACGAAACTCGAGTCCTCCCACAATTACTACGAATTCATTATTTGTATCATTGAAGAGGAGCTGAATCAACTATTGATCCATCATGTTCCTCAACTAAACCCCCCAATACAAAAAAAACATTGTAAGCTTGGGGCCTGGATAATAATCCTTAAACAGAAATCTAGTACCCATGAATAAAAACCAACTTCAGTTTTGCCCCACGCTGCCATTTGCCTCTAAGGAGGACATGGATATGTAGTCTCCTTTATTTGATCTTGTAATGCATTTACCTCGTGTAACGTGCTTTGGGACTTTTGGGTTACACAATATATAAAACAGTAAAATAATGAAAAAATCCAGATTCCAGCAAACCTGTGAACAGAATATGATCTGAAAAAAGACCTATCAGAAAGCAGTTTGGACAGTAACATGAATATATGCTGATAGACCATGTGATGATATATTTGAAATTTGCAAGGCAGAAAGTGATAGGGAGTTTGACGTTTTTATTAAGAGCTTAGAGAATGCCACCCCTAGTGTTCAAGGCACTAATGTTTCTTCCTCCACGTCTAGATAACTTTTTTGTATGTATGTTTGTTATTCTCTGAAATAACTTTCCAGAAGGACACAAGTCGGACTGGATACTCATATTGAAGTAACTAAGGCTAGGGCGATAATCATCCTGGTAGCTGTAGGCCAATTGGAGCTCTAGGACAAAATAAGCTATCAGTTATTCTTTTCAAAGACTACTACAGATGTTAATTCAGTTTTGCTGTCGAAAAGATTCATATTATATTGAAACAGCAGTGTTAGACTTGGCATCCTTGGCATGTCTCCCCTAACCCTTTGCCTCTGTTTCCCAGGTTGTTGATGGAGTGCTGAAGTGTGAGTGCTCCTATGTAAAATGCATGTGTAATTGGCTTTCCATGATTGACATATTTGATTTGCTAGTACGTCCCTAGCACAGTGCACTAGAGGTGCCCAGGGCCAGTACATCAAATGCTACTAGTGGGCCTGCAGCACTGGCTGTGCCACCCATATTGGTAGCCTTGTAAACCTGTCTCAAACCTGCTACTGCAGTGTCTGCGTGTGCAGTTTTAAACTGCCAATTCAACATGGCAAGTGTACCCACTTGCCAGGCCTAAATCTTCCCTTTTTTTTTACATGTAAGGCACCCCTAAGGTAGGCCCTAGGTAGCTCCATGGGGCGGTTGAAATCAATGCTCCATCTGCATTGCGGCTGGAAGATTGACGCAACGCGGCTGGAGAAACGACACGCAACACCCGATAACTGAGGTTAATGATGACACAAACCCCATGCAGTGCGGTTTTGTGATAATTTGCAACCGGATTTTCAACACAGCATTGCTGGTGACGGCAAAACAACGCAAAGCCTGCCCAGACCCAAGGTGCCAGTCTGGATCGACAAATCGCTCTCTTGCGGGAGAGAAGAAATGACGAACTCCAACCTGACCGGAAGAAGAACAACGCATGCTGACCCAACAGGAGGAGGAACGACACACGGTCTCGATGTGGGGGAGAAATGGACACGTCACTGGCCTTTTCTCATGCACACTCACCCATCTGGTGTTATTTTGATGCCACCCAGGTACTTTTGAGAACTAATAGCGTTCTCGCTGTTTTCTAAGGATTAAGGGGGTCATTCTGACATTGGCGGGCGGCGGTCGCCGCCTGCCAAGCGGGAACCGCCGAATGACCGCACCGCGGTCAAAAGACCGCTGCGGCCATTCTGGCTTTCCCGCTGGGCCGGCGGGCGACCGCCAGAAGGCCGCCCGCCGGCCCAGAGGGAAACCCCCTTCTACGAGGATGCCGGCTCCGAATGGAGCCGGCGGAGTCGAAGGGGTGCGACGGGTGCAGTGGCACCTCGCGCTTTTCAGTGTCTGCTTTGCAGACACTGAAAATCTTAGTGGGGCCCTGTTAGGGGGCCCCTGCAGTGCCCATGCCAGTGGCATGGGCACTGCAGGGGCCCCCAGGGGCCCCACAACACCCATTACCACCATGAACAGGACGCCGGTAAGGGGGTCGGAATCCCCATGGCGGCGCTGCAAGCAGCGCCGCCATAGAGGATTCCCTGGGCCAGGGGTAAACCGGCGGGAAACCGCTGTTTGCCCTTTTCTGACCGCGGCTTTACCGCCGCGGTCAGAATGGCCAAGGAAGCACCGCCAGCCTGTTGGCGGTGCTTCCGTAATTTTAGCCCTGGCGGTCGCCGACCGCCAGGGTTAGAATGACCCCCTAAAACTCTTGTTCTTTGAAAATTCACATCTTGACTTGTGTATCTTGGACATTTGTCATTTTGATCTTGTTTTGTTTGGATAAATATTACCTATTTTTCTAAATCTGTGTTGTGTCATTTTGTAGTGTTTTCATTGTATTACTGTGTGTGTTGGTACAAATACTTTACACATTGTTTCTGAAGTTAAGTCTGCCAGCTCATGTCAAGCTACGAAGGGGGCAAGAGGGGCTAACTGAGGGTGACCAGTTTAGAAAAAAAATATATTTTTAAGAAATAAATTAAGATCAAAACAATAAAAATCTAATCAGTTGCACCTGAAATCTTCAATTTTAAATATTTTAGTAACAAAATGGGGCCAAAAAGCACAAAGGGCCAACTGTGGATACCTGGTGTCACTGGACTGTGACAAAGTCACAAATTCAGATTGATCCATGCAGCAGAGGTGATGCCTTGGTGCTCCTCGGGGTTGTGCCATGCAGCAGAGTAGATCCATAGAGGCTGGCACAGTACATAAGGCCCACTTCTAAGAGTCCAGGACAGATGTGGCACCGCTTGTCAGGTTAGGCTCACAGATGGCAATGTCCAGGTGCTGGGCTCAAGCTTGTTGGAGCCTTTTATCCTTGAGGCTCAAGTCAGGATGCCAGCCAACTAGCTCTTGGGGTCACTTTGGGGTCCTGGGTTCAACAGATGCAGGTCTAGTCCTTCTCAACCAGGCAAGAGGGCAGCAGGCAGCAGGGCAGCAGGGCAGCAGTACTTTGGAGCAGTGGTTCGACAGAGTTTCAGTCCCTTCAGCAGCACAATAGTTCTTCTTCCTGGCAGAGTACCCAGAGGTCCAGAAGTGTACTGAAGAATTGTGGTGTCTGAGGTCCAGTATTTATACCCATTAGTGCCTTTGAAGTGGGGAGAAGCTTCTAAATATTTCCTTTTGAAGTCCCCAGCCATCCTGCCTTCCCTGCCTTGGTTCCAGACTAACTACACAGGGTATGGAGCCCTTTATGTGGAGGCGGGGCACAGCCTATTCAAGTATAAATAGGGCTGTGCCCCACTCCACCCTATCATCCTGCTAAAGATGGCCCATCCAGACAAACCTATTCTCTCTATTGTGTGTTGCTGCCAGCCAGAATACACAAGGCCCAACTTTCATCTACACCCAGTGATGAGACCCAGAGTTAGGCTCAGATACAAAATGACTAAGGCAGAAAGATGCCAACTTTCTAAAAGTGGCATTTTCATAATTGTAATTTAAAATATGACTTCAACATAAGTTAGGAATTCTCATTACAATTCCAAAGACATCAAACATGATCCGATCACCTGCTCCAAGTTGGAAATTATAGCTTCAATAAATGTAATAAGGTAACTCCAATATAATCCTACGGGAGAGGTAGGCCTTGAAGTAGTGCAAAACAAATGTAAGAGTTTTCATCAACTGGGACATGTAAATTCTAAAACCTAAAATTATATGTACCACTTTTTAAATACATTGCACCCTGCCCGATGGACTGTCCAAAGCCTACCCTAGGGGTGACTTGTATGCATTGAAAAGGAAGGTTTGGGCCTGGCGAAAGGTTTATTTTGCTGGGTCAAAATGGCAGACTAAAACTCCCCACACAGGCTGCAATAACAGATCTGGGAAATGTTTAAAGGGATACTTCAGTGGGTAGGCTGCACTGCAGGCTTACTTGCGGGATTGAATTTACAGGCCCTCAATACATGCAGTACCACTTTACTAGGGAATATTGAGTAAATCAAATATACCAATTGGGGGATAAACCAATGTTACCATTGTTTAAGGAGTGAGCACAGGCACCTTTGCACTGGTTAGCAGTGGGAAAGTGTACAGAGTCATAAGGCCAGCAAAAACGAGATCAGTAAAAATGGAGGAGGAAGACAAAATGTTCGGTGGAGAACCACTCTAAGGCTGGCAGGTCTAAATTGCTATAATCTCTCTTCAGGTCCAACATTATGTGCTTTTTTTGAAGTATTTATTTTTATCTTTTCATCACTCATATTTTGTCCATTGTCCTCTTATAATTGCTTAATAGCTCATCTAATTGTTTCCACCAATGATAAAAGAGCTACCAAGAACAATAACTCAGAGAACGGTATCTCTGCCTTGTTCCTCCTTTGATTTGTAATGTGTGTAAACAGAAACCTCCATAATCAATTTGTGCTAATGAATTTTTGATGGGTCAATATATGTTGAATAAAAAGGTTGGTCCTATGTCATATCTAGTTAGTCTGCAGAATAAGACTTGGTCAAATGCTTTCTCCACATCCACTGAGACAACAATATTTTGACAGGGTTCTCCTTAACAACCCATAATATATTTGTGAGGAGTCAAATGTGGTTTCTGATTGTGTGGTCTGGAACAGCTCAGACATGTGTGTTATGTATCAGGGTAGACCTAAACTTTTTCAACTGGATCACCAATATCTTTGCCAAGATCTTGGTCTGGTTTGGATAATGGTGAGATTATTGCTTAGATAAATTCTTCGCAAAGGACTCCTGTAGATTGTGGTTCCTTAAATGATTCAGAGAGGATTGGTGAGATTATGACCCAGATTTATGAGGGCCTAGCATCATTTCAACACAACATTAGAGTCATTTGTTTTACGCTAATGTGGCGCTGGAAGGCCAAAAATGCTGCACCATATTTTCAAAGTGGCACAATGCTTGCATTGCGCCACTTCGTAACCCCTTGTGCCACATTATACCTGCGCCAGGTACAATGTATGCAAGAGGGGTGTTCCGGCACTAGGGGAGCTGAAAAAATTACGCAAAGAAATCCAAGAGATTTTGTTGCATCATTTTTACCTGCATTTTTAATGCCTGCAAAGAGCAGGCATTAAAAATAATCTCCCATTCTTATCAAATAGGCCTCTGGGTGCTTTGCAGGATTAGCATCAACATTTTTTATGCTAACCCTGCAAAGCGCCGAACTAGCATAAAAAATTATGAGGTTAGCCCCCCTGACTACTGCCATGGTGCACCGAATTTTAAAAATGGTGCACACATGGTGGCTTTAGGGGGGCGCTAAGGGGCACAAGAAAAGTGGCGCTGCACTAAGTGCAGTACCACTTTTCATAAATATACCCCTATGAATTTAGTTATTTCATAAAATGGATTCAGCAGACTGTCATCTCCAGGGGTTTTACCATAGGGTAACTCTGTTATTGTTTTCCTCAATATCATGTATGGTAGTGTCACCCTCAAAGAGATCTTTTCCTTCCTCAGGTAGGGTCAGTAATGTAATCTCGCTACAGGCATAAAGTAATTTCACGCCAAGGCAAACATTGCATATCAAAACTCTATAGATGTGTGTAGACTTCAGCAAATGCTGCAGTAATTTCCACAGGGTGATGTAGTTTTAGAATTGAGAGTGCATGTTCTCCAAAGTTTATAAACAGTATGTTCAGATTAATTTATTAATATGCTAAGTTTTGCATTAACTCTACTCTAGGTGCTTTTGTGTATTGTGATGTTAGATGTTTGATTTCTTGCTAGAGTTTGATTTGAGTTTCTCTCAAAACCTATGGTTGTGCAAGGCTGAGTGCCTTATCATGTCTTCTCTGTACTGTCTTCCCAGCAACCAATAATGTCTGAGGTAAATATACTGACTCCTTGTTTGAATTTAAATAGTCGTTAAGTTTGCCTCTTACTGCCTTTTTCCTTTGATGCATTTATATAAATGCGTTCATTTTTCATCTTTTTCTAATTGGTGCTATGTGCCTCTGTTCTAATTTAGGTACTAAAATGAAATTGCCAGACATCCCTCCCTCTAGGATCTGACATCTTGAGATTCTACTGGTGTTATTGCTGTTGCCATAAAGTAATCAATATAGGTGCAGGTTCCATGCATGCATGACCCAGTTGAAATTCTTTATCTCTGTCCATTATAGTTCTTCAGGGGTCAAACAATCCATTAATGTAGAGATAATCTGCCCATTTGCGAGGCCATTCCTGATTCTTCACCTTCTGCTGGGACCTATTTGATTGCTTTATTGCTGTTCTTTTAGCCATACACACTGGAGCACTACTGACAAGTACCCAGTGTATGTGCTCTGATCTCTAACACATGGAGAGATTGGTTAATCCCTGATTGGTGCAAAGTTTACATAAGGCCCTCGAATATGGTGCAGAAATACACCTGTAGCATCAAACGTTACCCTTCACCTGTGTACTACAGCGCTTAGTGTGCCATCCACTAGTGTGACAAAAGAAAGCATGGCCTTAGGTCTACCATTTATACCCTGACTGCTGCAGCATAAATCTGTAGCGGGACATGTTAAAATAACCCTTTTTGACTGGTAAAATCCTCCCTTTCAAATGTTAGTAAGTCAACCCTTTGTAAGCCTTGTAGTCCACAAAGGTAGGATGCAGGATATCTACAAGTGGGACACGTATAACATTATTACCATAGTCCTATAGGAACAATGCCCAAAAAGCTACTTTCCCTGTGGCAGGCCATGCTGACCTTTGTAGACAATAAGCTTGCAGATTAAAATACTAATAATGCTAACTTGAAAAAGGGACCAAGGTAGAAAAATAATTAAATCACTGTTTTAAATAGTTATTAATAAAACCAATTAACTGGTGAAGTTTTTAGTAACTCTTAAGAGAAAGAAACTGCCTGAAGTTTATGGATGCTAATTAGCATTTACTTTCTAGCTTCTCCTTGCCTGTGCTTGGACATGAAAACATGAATAAGGTATGAAATGGCTCCCAGGAGAAATAGTAGGGTGATCTGAATGGGTAGAGACAACTCCCCTGAATTCCGTAGAATATTCAGAGCAGGAGCTGTGGAAACACACTGTCATATCCTGCATGGCAGGTCTGTTGATCCACATGTAACACTTGAGGCACATTTGAAAGGGAAACCAGTATCCCAAGACAGTTCTAGTGGATCCCCTGTCTAGCTGCTGAAAGTCCCTTCTTTCTATCTAACAGACTTCTGTCTCTAGGTTGGTTGTGGGTACAGTGCCTGATTCAAACTGGATTTTGGTGTTATCTGTAGGAAGACACACATGCATATACATACACAAGTGTACTGTGGCTGAAGACTTTTGCCGTCTTCAAAATATCCTGACACATGGCTTTGTGGCCCTAATTGCAAATTTGAACTTCTCATACCCCAGGAACTTAAAACCAACTAATTGGTAAAGGGGTGCCCAGGAGACACTACCGCCACAGACTCGCTGGTCCCCTGCATAAAAGTGTCTCCCCCTCGATTAAACCCCTTCGATGGCCCAACGGAATTAGGATAATCTGGGGCAGACTTTTAATTCCACCCACCTAATTAGATGGGTGGAGTCAAAGGTCAGTTTACGCTTCCCGTCACTGCCAGGAAAACTCTGCTGGTACAGGGCACTAAAAATCACCTAATACTCCTCTCACCATGGGAGGGAGCTCCCATGACCAGGGAAGAAGTTTCTTTTTTATCTTCAAAAGGAAAATTATTTTGAAAAATAATATGTAAAACAGTTTGGTGCACAGCCCCTTCATGTTGATGGGGCCCTGAGCCAAACTGTAAACAGCATTAACAGGAACTGCTGTGATGGTGGTTCCTGCCAATGTTTTAGAAAAGACATCCATCTTGACGGTCATTTTTTAATTTGGTGGACGATAACCCCACCCGGAGGATGAAGTGATTTACTCCATCTCCCTGATGGAGAAACGGGCTGCTGCCTAGATATAAATTGGTACAAAACAATTGGGTGACCCAGAAAGTCATAGTACCTGTGCATATTATAGTATATGTAACAAAGTAGTCCTACAAACACACACAAAGGGTATATAATCCAATTATTATACCACAATTCTGTAAAGTGGACACATAATCGTTTGGAGATAGCAGAGAAAGAGAACAGAAAATAACAACCATGGAAGCAAAATAATACACAATTCTTCTTACTATATTTGAAAACAATCATAAATAGACATCCTCTTGTAATGCAATGGTTGTTCCTTTGTTATACAAGGTACCTATAAACAGTGGTGTAACAGAGGCTCCCACAGCCCCCGTGGTGCGGGGGGCAAACTCCAGGGCCCCCCTCAGCATAGTGTACTGGTTGGAGAGCTCTTGAGTGAGACTGGAGGGTCCCCTCCATGTAGTTTGCATGGACCCCCCTCAAGTTTCATTACGCCACTGCCTATAAGTCCTTGTGCGGAAATATAAGAACAACATACAATGACTCATATAGAGTTAGTTTGTAACCAGCCTGTGTACATTCCTGATTATCAATATACAGTCCATCCAAAAGTTGGGGGTGGCAGCTTTCATTCCTATATTGGCCCATTGGAAAAGGAATGTAGTACAGGCACAAGCACAAAAATGTTTTCATTGTTTTGACCCAAAGAAAGGAGGAGCCACTTAAAATCTTAAATGAAGGCTCTTCACCAGGACTAAACACAAACTGAAAGGAGAACCTAGAGCTGAGCACCAAGTGTTCTGGAATCCAGCAAAATAAGCAAAAAGTGAAGAATGAGACACAGCTTATTATCACACTGTCAAAAAATCCCACCCAGATGGCCTCATCTTTAAGCCTCTACCTTGCAGAAGCAAAACATTGGATGGGCTCAAATTGCCATAAGCTTGATGTGGGTAAAATAGAGGTTTTTGATCCTGGGTAACCAGGCAAACATCTGGTCATCTGCCTGATGCCCCAAGGAGTTGGTCCTGTTCCAGAAGCTAAACCAAATGTTAAGAATCTCGGCATTTAATGGACGATAAATTATCTTTCGACAACTACATTTCGGTGGTGGGCCAGATTGTTTAGGACTCCTGAACATGCTCAGAAATATATTGTGCTTCCTGCCAGCAGAATCCAGGAAGACAGTGGTTGTGGCCATGATAGTGGCAAGGCTGGACAACTGTAATATTTGATACCTCGGAGTGACACAAGGCAGACCCAATAGACTACATAAAATGCAGAATGCAGTATCTAGGCTTATTTTGAATGTGCCTAGGAGTGTGCCAATGAAGGCTGCACTCAGGCAGCTTCATTGGCTTCTTGTGAGACAAACTGCTGTCTTTGAAACCTTGGGGCATTTTTACAAGTTCCTACCACCTTCCAGTGTCACATTAGCATCATTTTTTTATGCTAATGTGGTGTTAGGAAGGCTTTTTTGTTACACCGTATTTATAAAGTGGCGTAATGCTCACATTGCGCCACTTTGCACCCCCTTGCGCCACAATATGCCTGTGCCCAGCATAATGTATGCAAGGGGTGGCGTTCTGGCACTAGGAGGCCCGCAAAAACGGCATAGTGAAATCTACAAAATTTCACTGCACCAGGTTTGGCATACTTTTTTATGCCTGCTCAAAGCAGGAGTTAAAATGTTACACCATAGAAACCTATGGGCCTTCTTGCACTTTATTGCAGTAGCATCAACATTTTTGATGCTAGTGCAGCAAAGCATCACAATAGAGTAAACATGTTTGACTCTTTTGTCCTAACGAACGCCATGGTGGATACATATGTACCCCCATATATCATGAGTATTGTTCCTGGTATCACCACAACATGTATTGTAATCGGGGACCAGGCAGCAGTATCGTGAGGGGATCATTAAAGAAAACCATAAACCTTGTACTCATTATGTATGTAAGTTCTGTAAACACTGGTCAACACCATGATTATCTGAATCTCAGTGTATCTATTGGCCCTCCTGGTGCCCCAGTTGAAGGGCCAAAGGAGGCACGACTGTAGGCTGCAGAGGGGAAGTCCTCCTATGGACCCTCCCAGCCTGAGGGAACACTCTAAAGAAGAAAGCCACTAGCGGGTAAGCACAAGACAGCCATGCAACTCCCCTTGGGCCCCTAGCTGAACTAACCAGAGCTCCCCACGGTCCCGTCACCACAGGGAGGTGGGAGCACCAACACTGGGGGTGGTAGAGGTAAGTCCTTTCAAAAGGAGTTGAGGGATGCTGCCCATGTCCTCTAACCAGGCGGTGCAGCTGCCCCTCACAGTGCCTTCTCAGTGTCATCACGGCCCTCGTCAGGCGGGTGTCACCTATTAAGGAATGAGGGCACAGACCAGTATCCTCTCTTTGTCCGGTGTGGTACCTTCCTGCCCTCAAGGGATTTCCTTCCATGTATCTCTCTGGTGGAAGGGCCGTGCTGAGTGCAGCGATCACTTTCCTTCAGTTGGCACATCACTCTGGCTGGCAGGGGCCCTCTGAGGGGGGTCCTTGTGGTGCGCTGGTCGCATACCTAGATCCCAGATGGAGTTGGATGTACTCAACATAGGTCTCCCCCGGCATAATTTCTCCTCGATTGAGGGATGGGCAGTGTCCTCTGGTTCTGGGGCCTCCAATGGTTTCCGTTGGCCTGGGCAAAAGGGAATTGTCAGGGTGTGATCGGTACCCTGCACTTGGTCTCTCCTCTGGCCATGTGCAAGGCCTAATCACCCGTCACTACGTGCAACAGTGCTCAGCACGCTCTGACTAGATGCTCACCAGGTTTTTAGTGCTGCAGGGCCAGAAGTAATACACAGCTCGCTCACCACCCAATGTCTAGGCGCTCACCTCACACTTGTGCAAAAATTAGGAAAGTGCTCTGAGTTAGGCAAACCATGGAGCAAGGAACAGTGCTCCCCCTGCTCTGGTTCCTTGGGAGGCACCTGGAGGGGCACAAAGCAGGCAGTAGTGATGAGGCATACCAGCACAGCAAAAAGAAGCGTCTCCAATGGTGATCTCTCCTGGTAACATTACAGTGCTTTGGCAGTCCAATATCAGGATAGAGCTCGCAGCAGTGCAACATGCAGAAAAGCAATCAAGATTAATCCTTTGTGCAGTCCAGCAGTCCCTCTGACAGGGATTCGGTCCCAGTTCCAAAAGTGGTCTACAAATTATTGGGCAAGAGCCCTTGTATTTGTGCTCCAGGTGCCCAGCTTCTAGAAGGTGGGAGAAGGTTCCAGCCATATCTGACCAGTTCCAAGAATGTCCATTCTCTTCTACCTGTTTCCAGACATGAGTAGGGAGTAAACAAGCCCTTGTGTGAGGGCAGGACACAGCCAATTCAATTGTTAAGTGTGAACGCCCTCTGCTTCTCCCAGCCCAGAAAGACCATCAGTATGTGGATGAATGCAGATGTAACCCTGTCACACCTAACCCTCCCTGATGGATGGCTGTCTGGAGAGTATGCATAAAGTTCAGTTGTCACTTTACTCCAGATGTGGATTGGAGTCACGCTGCAGAAGCACCAGAGTTATCAGCACAGAGAAATGCTAACTTTCTAAAAGTGGCAGTTCTAAAATAGCAATGTAAAATCCACCTACATCAGTAAGCAGGATTTCTCACTATCATTCCAAAGATGCCAAAAATGCCCATGCTACTCCTCACAGATCAGAAATTACATCTTAATCTATAGTGGATCCTGTTTAGTGTTAATGGGTGTCAGGAGTTTAGCTTAGCCTTCTGGCTTGCAGGCCTGTGCTGCTGTCACCTAGTGACTTTTAACCTACTTAGACTGCTCTCTCAGCCTATTTATTTTATTATTTATTTTAAGATGGCTGCCTTTGTTTAGACTTAGAGCAATGTTTTGATTTGCGTTATCAGGGCCACTCTGTGAAGGTGTCACTATAAGAGTCATAATAAAGTGATGTATTTAGGTATTCACATCATGTCCGTTTCCCACTTACATGTGACAGGAACATGATGTACTTTTGGTGGGGATTATTTACATAATTGTCACCACAAGCCTGCCCCCTTATCTATTGTATGGGAACATACCCACATTTAACTTCAATACTCTAATGGGATGTAAGATGCTAAAACACAGTTAATCAATACATTCCACAAATTCACAATACAAGTACACAAATAACTCAAAACTTCCCTGCTCACCCAGCTGAGAACACTAACTACTTGTTACCCTCCACATCACACACACTATAACAGGACCAACCTGTTGCCTTCCACAACTCAACACTCAACAGGATTAGAGTTTAGAGTTTCTTCCACCTCTACTGCATTGAGGTGTAACCACATACCCCATCACCATCACCAAACACCTAAACAGACCCATGGTCTCACCTACCCTCCACTGCATTGGGGCGTAAAGATGTACCGCCATCACCATTCACTTAAACAGAACCAGGGTTTCACCTACCCTCTACCGCATTTGGGTGCAACCACGTACTCCCAACACTCTAAGCTCAAACAGGACCAGGGTTTCACCTACCCTCTACTGCATTGGGATGTAACCACTTATCCCCTTTACCCTGGGCCTAAAACACTGCCCCCACATTGTCGAAGTAAGCCTCTGCAAGGCCTACTAGTGCAAGGGGTTCGCCCTTCTCTGCACAAAGTCCTCAAACCATATAGGAAGAAGTTGGCACAGAAACTGAAATAAAAGACAAAGTTTATTAAACCTCAAGCGGTGGTACTACAGTTCAAACAGTACCCTTCGGTAATGTTTGAAGTAGCATACTGAACTAAGAGAGCATGGTCCTTTTATACGCATGCAGGGGCTAAAAAGAAGGTGGTACAATTATAGAAGCAAGACTTATATACATATAAGGTCATATGGAAGTGCACAGTCGACAGGTAGAAGGGGCTAACAGTTTTCAAGGACTAGTAGACACATTACTGTCTGTTACTAATTACTAACAGCTGCAGACCTTAGTGGGCATGTGCGAAAGTGGGGGATGCTAAATATAACTTGTCACTAGACAGATTTTCAAAAGTAGTTAAAAGGAAGGCAGGACAGAGCACATGGCGAGCACATGGCAGCATGTGGCAGAGAAAATGGCTGCCATGAATACAAATGGATTCCGTGAAATGTTCACAATAGTTGCTAAATACAAAATGTCTTCTGCTAATGCTTAATCTAATCGCTACTAAATTACAACAGACGACCCTTTCAGCATTAGCTAAAGACATTTGTCTTTCTGGGAGAATCTAAATATTCATCTTGTATATTTATGCTCATCATTTCAGCTATTTCCTTATCTAACATATGTTGTGCTTTCATTTCTGTAATATCTCTTTTGGTAGGCGTACAAGCAGTAATACACATAGAGCAGAACATTGGACGACACTGAATACAGATACAGCATGTGAAAAATATTGCAATCATTACACACAGGATAGTCAGTAGTTTCCAGCCCCAAGTGGAAACAAGAGCCCAAAACCATCCAGAAAAAGTCCAAGTACCAGTCTCTGTGTGAATTTCTGCAGCAATTTTATGCAATTTAGATATTGCATCATACACTGAAGGTGAGTGATCTGGAATGAAAACGCAGCAACTACTACCGATGATGCGATATGCACCACCTCGATCAGCTAATATCACATCTAGTACCATACGATTTTGGAGCGCTACAATCCTCACAATTTGGAGCTCCTCAGTAATATTCCCAAGTGCCAGAGCTGCCTAATTGGTAAAAGCTTCACCACCCTAGTCAATCGTCTCACTTTCCTACTGTTTAATGCAGCACCCACAAAGAAGAACAACCCTAAATTAAAATCAACATATTGTTGCAGGCTAGTGTCCGTTTGGTCTACCTCATTTTTACTTATTGTCCTTTTATATCTATTTTTAATGATGTCATTGAACAGTTTAAAATCTCGGTGATATGATGCAGGTGCCAAAAACACAGGGGGTAATAGAAAAGATACATAACACACACCTGACCACCCAACAGGTAGTTGGTTATATCCATAGTTACCACAAACAAAATATGTATTATGTGAAGCTGCAAAACTACTATTATTTACACCCTCAATAGTTAAAATCAAGGTACAATTGCTTATCCCCAATGGAATTTGCCCAATGCTACGTATACATAAATCTGCTTTAGCTTTTGTAACAGAAATCGCAAATTGTTATTTCTTGTCAGAGTCTCTTATATTTGTGAAGACATATGGTATTGAAACATTGTCCGGTTGATACTCTTCCCATTCCCATTGAGTTCCTTTGGCTTGGGGATACCCATCTTTGTCTTGGTAGCATACTTTATTAAGGTGAAAAAGAAGTCCGCCCTCTGTACGTTTTCCAGATGCAAACAAAAGCGTATACCAAGCTTGACAAGAACCATTGTGTGAAAAAGGAAGAGGAATGAAAGGTGTTCCTCCTTTCTTTTGATGCGCAGGTATCATTCCGCATACCCACAGTTAGTAGTATTTGTAGCATTATGAGTATGATGCAGCATCTGAATGAATGTATTATTGAAGTACGATTGACGGTGCTTCTGCTCATGATAGGGAAGCGTAACGTAATAGTGATCCTCTGGTACTGGAGTAGTGGCAACAAAAAACTCACGAGCAGGAGCCATCTTTTCAACAAACCAGGTGATTATTGCCATAACCACCAAAACAACAACAAACCCCATAGTACTAATGATCACTTTGTAATTCGTTTTATCAACATTGATAATCAACCCTTCCAGAAATTAATTAAAAACAATAGTTGGAGCTCTTATCCCTGGGCAGCCGCTGATTTCTTCACCACGGGCCAAGACGGGTGTCACTACTCTAATGCATGGATGATCCCCCCCCTTGCCACATTGGCTCTCCGTTTCACTAACCCAGGGCGGTAGCTCAACCAGTTTTCTCCAGCACTACAGATTCTTTCCTCTGTCTCTAATTATATCGCAACACTCCAGAAATCATAAGGTCCGGGAAGAACTCCACAGATTCGTCAGGTGATATAGCACGGCCTTTCTCCGTAGTCAAGATCTCTCAATGATCGGTCAGCACAGCAGGTTCCACCAAGGTAGGTAGCAATCTCTTGCAGTGAGTACTAGGGACCCAATTCTTTCGGTTCATCACTCGAACTGCTGTCCTCGTCGCAAGGAGCGACGAGGACGCTCCTTGCCTCGCCACCTTGGTTGGCGCTCCTGGGCCTCGCCACCTTGGTTCCAAGCTGCTTGATCTTTCAAAGGACTTAATCATCACCTGGTCACCAGGTCGGAGTTCATGGCCTTCACCTGTAGATCTGTCAGGAAGTGCTTCTCAAACCTGCTGATGAATAGAAACCAAATTGTTGGTTAACTGTGACAAAAAATCATTCATCAGGACACAAGGTACATCATATACAGAATTTGGCTTAGGAACTCCCCAAATGTTCATTGGCCTTCCAACTACTATTTCATAGGGAGTAAGGCCTGTTTGAGAGTGTGGCACTGACCTAATAGACAATAATGCCAACGGTAATGAATCCGGCCAAGTTAAAGATGTGGAAGCCTGTTTCTTTGCTAACTTCAGCTTCAAAGTAGCATTATACCTTTCCACCAACCCTGCTGATTGTGGGTGGAAAATCACATGGAACTTCTGTTTGATCCCTAATCCTTTCAGGACATACTTAATAAATTCCCCAACAAAATCAGGTCCGTTATCATTCCATTAAAGTTTGCAAACACCAAACCTACGGAAAAATTATTTCAAAAGCACCTTCGCTGTGGTAATGGCAGTATTATCCTTTGTGGGGTACGCCTCTATCCATTTACTGAAGGCACATACCACCACCAAGACATATTTTAAATTGTTGCAGCGTTCAAGCTGAATATAATCCATTTGTAGAACTTCGGATGGTGCAGTTGGTGTAGCAAACCCTCCCGCAGGGGTTCGTGTCCCTTCTCCAGGATTGTATTGTAAACAGATCAAACAAGACTGTCCTACTCTCTTAGCTGTACTGGAAATTTGTGGATGTTCCAGAACTTGCATAAGCAACTTCGTTATTGTTGAAGCTCCAACATGTGCCAGCCCATGTGCCAATTGAACCATAGGTTGTACAAAAGCTATAGGCAATTTCCATTTATCCATCTGCTTATTCTGCCAACAGCCCTCATCATCCAATTCTCCTTCTTCAGACCATTGCTCACGTTCTTTCACAGAAGCAGATTTCTGTATATCTAATACGTCTTATCTAGCATTATGCGAACGTTCAGCTTGTGACTTCACTACATACATAGAAGTAGTACTTTGATGCATCACAGTCTCACGTGCTACGTGGTCCGCAAGGGCATTACCTTGCCCTATCTCATCCGTCACTTTCTAATGTGCACTACATTTCACAATAGCTATTTTCTTTGGATATGTCAATGCAGTCAAGAGGTTATGCACTAATTCTTCGTGCATTATCTGCATCCCGTGGGATGTGAGAAAGCCTCTTTCCTTCCAAAGCAAACCAAAATCATGAGCCACTCCAAAAGCATAGTCGCTGTCTGTATAAATGTTCACACATAAGTCAGTACTAAGCTCACATGCTTGTGTCAAAGCTACTAGTTCAGCTGCTTGAGCTGACTTCTGTGGTATATGAGCTGTCTCCACTACCGTGTATATTGTGGTGATTACATATGCTGCTGAGGTTGTACCGTCTGGCAACTTCAAACAAGACCCATCAACCCACAATTACCCGTCTACATCTGGAAGGGGCGTATCTTGTAAATCAATACGACCCTTTGTCAGTTCTTCGGTAAGGAATATACAATCATGTGTTTCTTGTGACTGAGGCTGAGTCACCGGATATGGCAACAAAGTGGCTGGGTTTAGTGTTGCACATCTCTTCAGTGTAATGTGAGGAGCCAGGAATGTCAATTCATATCCTGTCATGCAAGCGCTAGTTAAATGTTGCGTCTTTGTTTGATTTAAAAGCGCATCAACCGTATGGGGTACTAACACCAACAGCTTATGTGACAAAATTATCCCTTCACTCTGACGTATTGACACAGCTGTTGCCGCAACTGAACGAAAACAACCAGGCAACGCTTGAGCGACAGGATCAAGTACTGCTGCAAAATATGCACAGGGACGCTGCTTACAGTCATGTGTCTGTACTAAAACTGACAATGCACATCCATCTTTCTCATGTACGTAAAGTGCAAAAGGCTTCGTGTAATCTGGAGTACCTAACAACAAACAAACAAAGGGCTTGTCGTAGCTGCCGGAAAGCAGTCTCACATTAATCTGTCCATGGGAGGGGCATTGGAGTATCTTTAGTCAAAAGTGCTAGCAAAGGTTTGACAATGTGTGAAAACCCTAATATCCATTGCCTACAAAAAGAAGTAAGACCAGGGAAAGGACGAACATCTTTCTGAGTAGAAGGTACCGGTGTGTCTAAAATTGCTTGAATACGATCTGATTTAAGTGCACGGCCCTCCTTAGACAAAAGGTGACCTAAATAGGTTACCTTTGGTCTACAATATTGCAATTTCTTTCGTGACACTTTAAGATGGTGTGAAGCAAGAAAAGAAAGTAAGGACAAAGTGCACTTTTCAAATTGCTCAGGGGTATCAGCTGCCAACAAAATATCATCAACATCTTGTATGAGAGCCACACCTTTAGGCAAAACAAAAGAATCAAGTTGTCGTTTTAACTCTTGACTATAAATACTAGGGCTCTCACTATAGCCTTGAGGAACTCTGCAAAATCTATATGATTGTTTATTCAAAGTAAAACCAAACAAATATTGGCTGTCGGGATGAATAGGCATCGAAAAGAAAGCATTCTTCAAGTCTATCACAGAGAACGTAGTTGCTGTCGGGGGAACCAAAGTAAGAAGTGTTGTGATGTCAGATACCACAGGATATTGTGGTACCACAATCTTATTCACTTCTCGTAAATCAATAATGAATCGGTAAATCCTAGTATCAGTATCCTTTTTCAGAATAGGAAGAATCGGACTGTTACAAACATTATAAGGAACTTCCTCAACAACTCCAACTGCAATACGAACCTGCACAATTCGTGTGAGTACTTCTTCGCACCCTTGTGAAATTTTTTATTGAGGCAAACGTGGCAATACAGCTCCCTCCTTGACACTAATGTGTACCGGTGGAATAATCATTTTTTCCACCTCAGTATCTGAAGTAGCCCACAAAGTACTAGGGAGTGAAGCTAATGCAATATCCTCTTTAACAAGACAAACTCTTTCCATCACAGGATGATTATCCTTCAAAATGACACGCACCCTTTCAGGAGAGCATCGTATTGTAGCCCTGAAATACTTGAGCATGTCAAGACCCACAATATTGTCTGGTGTATTTGGAGAAAGCAAAAATGGACATGGAGCAGTTAATTTATCAACATGGAATGCAAGTGGTTGTGACAATGGGCCAGGGGAAGGTGTTCCATCGAAACCTATCGATGTAATAGTCAAGCCAGACAGGGGAGCCCTTGGAACCAATTGTTTAGACAAGGCGCTACGAGTAGCTCCTGTATCAACCAGAAACTGATCAGTAGAACTCAAAACATGTGCTGTAACATAGGGACCCCTCTGATCTACTGGAACTTCAACTGATTCCTTACCCCATCCTAGGCAATCCTATGCATAAGCAGAATCTTGGAATTCAGGCTGCACATACGTAGACATCTGGTATTGGTTCCGTCTATCAAAAGTGTTAAACACATCCTGCCCTCGTACATTAGCATCAAACCTAGCATGATCATTCGTGCTTCTTCTAGGCCTTGAATATCCTGAACGATTTCTCATTTGTCCCCCACCACGTGAACACTGCTGAACACGTAGTGCTGGACTGGACAATCGGCAGCCCAATGCCCAAATTTCTTACAATACGCACACTTATCAACAGACAAATTCGAACGAGTGTAGGAAGAACCATAAGATCCACGTCCACCTCTATCACTACCTCTAAAAGGCAGACCATAAGCTTGAGCCAACATAACCTTCGTCTTTAATTCTTTAGTCTTTTTATCCTTGCTACCTTTTGCTTCTAATTCCTGACATTCATAATACTAAGCCATAGTCAAAAGAGAAACTGGAGTAGAGGTAGTCCATGAACTTTCACTAGCTTTTAGACGACTAGCTATTCCTGGTAACAGATTTGCGACATATTTATCGATGAACAAATGTCTGCCCGTATGATCTGACAATAACTGGCCGCTAAAATCATGAAATGCTTCTTCAAAGCATGTAAAGAAATCAGAGACCGATTCATCTGCCTTTTGCTTACAAGATGCTAAAACAGACCAATCTATCTTTTTAGAAAGAATAATCATTTTTAACTTAACTAATATGGCTGCGGGAAGATCTAGAATCAACTGATACGGCTTTTTCGCAGGTTCCCTATCCCCGTCCATTTGTTCTAAATCTTTCCATGACGCCCCAAAAACGACACAATCATCAACTTTACGAACAGTTTTCCACATATCTGGCGGTAATATCAATCTGAAAAATAAATCAATGTCAGCCAAAGTCATAGTACAAGAACTAATTGCTCCCTCAACTTCCTCATAAAAGGTGGCTGGATTTTTACGGAGGTCAGGTAATGCTGTTTTAAGTGCCATTACATCTGCCCTATTCCAACAAGTATACACCCAATTATAAATAAAATAACCCTTAGCATCAACAGATGTTTTATCATCACTTGTGCCCGATCCTTTAGGAGGAACATGCAAAGGTGCGGCCTCCCGCATTGGTTTCGCTTGAACTATCATAGTCTTATCTGTTCTGAAGATGGAAGCTTGCACCCCACCGGTCTGAGATGTCCGTGCAACTACGTCCATGGCCTTTTTCTCCTCTCGCAAACGGACTGCCGGAACACATAATTTCACCAAACGCCTGATTGCATCAGCCACCTGGGAGACAACAAAAAGACCATCACGCATTTGCTTACGATCAGCTGCTGCATCATCGGGCTCTAATTCATCAGAATATTTCCGAAATAGTTCAATAACTTCTGTGCTAAATGCCTCAGTAAAATATGGCTGCTCCTTTTCCGTCCACCCTTTCATGTTGTCTAAAAGTTCAGAAGCAGAGACAACGCTACGAGCAATAGATCTAAGCTCAGACGCACGGTCAGCAGGCAACATAGAGCGACTGTCTTGTATCTTCTGTTGCTCTGAACCGGAGACCTCAGCTAACTCATGAGGGACAGAAGGAATGACATATGGAGGTGGAGGGCGATCTAGTAACAAAAAGTCATTGTGCGGTTTATTAAGGATAGGATAGAGAGGTTGCCGAACAGTGTATTGGCCAGTTACCTGTAATTTACGTTCTTTCTCTTCTATCGCCTTTAATTCGTTTATTTATTTATTTCTCATTTTCAATGCTTTCACATATACATTCTTCCACAGCTCTTTCTCAAGCAAGGCTTGCTCACGCTTCACTCGTCCACGCACTTCTTTCTCCCAGATTCCTACACAGTCAAACATATCTTGCCTAGACCTTTGCTTACACATACATTGTTCCACATACTCAATTTTTCGCAAATCAAATGACCCATGCATAGGCCAACGTAACTCAGGATCTGCACGAGTGTATTTATTCCATAATGTGCTGTACATTATAGAAGAAATACTATGTTTAACATACATATCTCTATTGGGCGTCCCCTCTGGGGGTGCCCGTTGCAATTCTTCCAGTCTCAAATTGGTACCATTACAAAAGCAACATATCCTACGAAGTGCGCTATAAACAGGCATCCCAAAAATAGTGCAGAATATGCAGTATTATAATCAAAGTAGCACTTAAAGTACCTCTTGTACGATGTGTCATTCAAATCAAAATTAAATTGGAGAAAATTCTCCTCATTACCTGCCTATATAAATTGCAATTTATATATCAATTCAAAGGACACAAATTGACTAGTCACCCAAAACACGAGAGCCACAGTAAGTGATGTTAAACTACATTACCAAACAAAGGCATCAAAACCCACAGCAAGTGCTGTCAAATTGCTCTTACCAATCACAGGGCGTCCAGATTCCAACTGCCAAGTTCTAAAATCGACCAAATGGTCACTGCACGATGAATGAACAAAAAGGATTTCAGTAGAGGACCGGCGCCACCTGGATGGTCAAATCAAAAAGAAGGGAAAAACGCTGTGGTTGCCAAGACTCGGGTCTCCTCAGGCATTGATCGTCCGCAGCGAGATCCCAATCCTTCGTCACGACCAATCCGTTGGGTGTCTGAGTCGCCGATGAGTCCCTGTTCGGGCGCCAATTTGTCGAAGTAAGCCTCAGCAAAGCCTACTAGTGCAAGGGGTTCGCCCTTCTCTGCATAAAGTCCTCAGACCATATAGGAAGAAGTTGGCACAGAAACTGAAATAAAACACAAAGTTTATTAAACTTCAAGAGGTGGTACTACAGTTCAAACAGCACCTTTCGGTAATGTTTAAAGTAGCACACTGAACTAAGAGAGCATGGTCCTTTTATACCCATGCAGGGGCTAAAAAGAAGGTGGTACAATTATAGAAGCAAGACTTATATACATATAAGGTCATATGGAAATGCACAGTCGACAGGTAGGAGGGGCTAACAGTTTTCAAGGACTAGTAGACACATTACTGTCTGTTACTAATTACTAACAGCTGCAGACCTTACTGGGCATGTGTGAAAGTGGGGGATGCTAAATATAACTTGTCGCTAGACAGATTTTCAAGAGTAGTTAACAGGAAGATAGGACAGAGCACATGGCGAGCACATGGCAGCATGTGGCAGAGAAAACGGCTTCCATAAATACAAATGGATTCCGCAAAATGTTCACAATAGTTGCTAAATACAAGATGTCTTCTGCTAATGCTTAATCTAATCGTTACTAAATTACAACAACATCAGGGCTTAACGCACTGCCCCCACACCCTCAACCCCATAGGAAGGATGGTCAAAAACATGATCCCAAATACGGATCAAGATGCTAATTTCAAAACTTTAAAATGTCATTCTGCACGTGACTCTAGCATCCAACCTCAAATTATACATCTCTAAAAATTAAATTTAATGTTAAAATAGCATTAGGCTGCCCCTCTAAAGCGTAACATACATGCCACGACTCAACAACTTTAAATCAGAAATGTCATAACATTTCTCAATTCAATACAACATAAAATAATTAATTTCAGCAGCGGCAAACATTGTCAGCATAAACATAACATTACTCAATTCAACACATCTTTAAAATACACTATAGCAGTATTGAAAAATACACTCAAGCAATGTATGGTATTGAGTAAAATGTACATGACAGTATCTCTAAAGTTACATTTTCCATGGAAAGTATTCAAATACTCCAAGCCGGTGGGCGACCCCTCACCTGAATACATTGCCACTGTACATTTTATTCATTTAAAGGCACGCACAGTTCTTTATCCTCGTACGAAAAATTGGCACAAGTTCTCCACTGCACATGCGCTGTTCCCATGTGCCAGGTTGGTACTGTAGTCTTCCTCTCAGAAAGCTTCCTGGAAACAGATCAGGTACCCAATGATCTCTCTTGTGGAATAAGGGGTGGGGAAACTCAGCAACTCAGTTAACAGGTAGACTGTAAATGTTACTCACAATCTGTGCCCGTAAGCACAGCGCTTCAAGTGGTTACTGCTCAGGGTCACTGATCACTCTTCAGAGAGTGTTTAAATGTTGACACCAGTTGTTTCCACTAGGTTGCCAAATGATCAGTGCCATACATTTTTTACTCTGTAAACATGCAGTTCAGCAGACCATTTCTTCAATATAACCAGTCCGTACAAGCAGGTGCAACAGGTCTGGCTTCGAATTCAGCTGACCTGGACCTCATTCCAAGATAACGAGGTTTGGGGTGCGCTTCTCATGGACATGGTACCGGCAGATTAGGTTTCTCACACCTAGCTCTTGTTAGGTTAGGTATTAGGTTCTCTATGCCAGGGATTTTACATTCTATGTTTATTACAACATGGTGGGGGTCTTTGTATTTACGACTCTCATCTTTATAATCATGTTTCTTTAAAAATGCGTCATCCTAGTCATTGCAGCTTATGCATTTTATTGTAGATTGCAGCCTTTTCAATACGTCTTGAAAACTCTCCTGCATCTCCTTTATTGCATGTGTGAGACTGAGACTTATCGCTGATGTGAGAAAAGGGTAACTTCTGTTCCACCACGACTCCCCTGAGATGTCACGCACTAGGGTCCATGCGTAAGGCTGCCAGAAATCACCTTTTATTGTTAGGGTTTTTGGTGAGGTACTGCTTGTGAGCTGGGAGGGTTGGGCCGACAGTTGCGACTTGTTGTAGGATTGGCCTACTCACCCACAGCAAAAGTACTGTAATTCCTAAACCAGCAATCTCACCTAGGAGTGATAGTCCAAATACGTCATGGCATCACCAACAATGGTGTTTTGGCACTAATTTACAGATATCATTAGTATCTCTGTCTCATATACAACAGGTAACCTAAGTAGCATTATATAGAGATGTCCATGGTCTTGGGCAAAATCCTCTTCAGCTGAACAGGAAACACCTAATTAGGCTGTACGTTATTCAATCTTGAACTCCTAAAATAACTTTCTCCCCATTTGGTGTTCCTTCTCTTAACCTATTATCCAACTTGGCTAAAGCCATAGGTATTGCAAAAAATGCTAGACATGCGCTAATCCTACATCTAAATTCACATGGCATGAAAGATTAGGGTGGGGATGTTACATTCATAGTGGAAGCTAATGAAGGTTATCAAACAGAAACATTCTATTCCTGGGTCACCTTTCCTGAGTAAGGCCCTACCACATTCACATTTCACGCATATGAAATGCAAACATACCACGACAGTTCCAAGCTTACCAGTATCTTGAAATAGTGATTACCTATCAGGAACATAACAACTGGTTTAATGGTGCCTTACAACATGGAACACAACCTGTGAGATTAGGTCCCTTAAGTAATGACTGACTAACATGTCCAATGTTTGCCATGTATACACCACATCAAGGTGTACAAAACATGCAGGCAGTTGATCTGCACAATCTTTACAATTAACTAGTCACATTATGTAGACAACTTGTTCAGTTTGTATTGTGAACTTTGAACATGACACCAGCACCCCCAGCACCAACACCAGTTGGATACCAATTGGCTGTTACTGAGATTAGCCCACAAATAGTGCATTATTCATGGGCAAGATGCCGATAGAATGAGAGAAAATCCCATTCTTGATAGCACAAAAATCTAATCAGCTGGAAGCTTTTTTTCCCCATATGGGAATCACAAGAAAAATATGGAATTCTCACAATGTGTTTGCCATTCGGAATGATTCCCTCAGTGGATGACTGCACCACATGGGGTACAGTTTTCGCTGCAATATACACTACCACACATGGTACCCAACACTTGCTGACATGCTGGAAGTGTTAAAACAAATTCAAAATGAGCATAGGCCTGCACCAGCCCTGGATTTGGAGATTAAACTGATGCGTGACCTCAACACAGTCTCCCCAATCATACTCAGTAACAGTAAAGGGGAAGCTGTAGCGTTCCATTTACGCCAATGGCTCTGGGAGATTCCACAGTTGAAACAGGAGTGCCAGCTACTGAAAATTATTTCTGACACCTATACTAGTATAGGATGGGATAGTTTGGGAATGAAGCTGAAAAAACTTGACATTCAGAGTACCACCCCTAAGGTAGGTACTAAACAAGAACAAAAGGTTTCTAAAAACATCTGGGCTAAACAAAAACAAAATAAAGACAGACAAAGTCAGATAGCAGATTCTCCACATCTGGAGAACTCTGAAAGTAGACATAATTTCAGGAATAGAATAAATATAAAAGCTCCTGACAGATATACTGATTCATGCCCCTCTTGTTCCTTACAGGACGCATCGGATAGATGTACCTTGAGAGTGGGCCGGTCAGAGCAACGTCCTGACTATGTGAAACAGAAGAATAACTCACAGCGGTCTTCAGACAAAAAAGAAGACAAATCCCCACAACAAAAGCCACAATTTAAAATGAAAAAGGTGACAGCAATTTCAATAAAACATGCCAACAACCTTGATAACATTGCTGAAGAACAAGACGTGGGCAGTAACCCTGCTGGACAGGGTGGCATAAGTCACAATATGTCACTAGAGTCTGAAAGATAATCTGGATACGACAGTGTTAGACCTGACAGCCTTAGGGTGGTCAACCCTAACATTTTGCCTGCCTCCCTCCACTTTTTAAATACTGTTTTTGCTGGTTTTAAGACTCTGCGCACTTTACTACTGCTAACCAGTGCTAAAGTGCATAAGCTCTCTCCCTTTAAACATGATAACATTGGATCATACCCAACTGGATTATTTAATTTACTTATGAGTCCCTAGTAAATATGTGCCCAGGGCCTGTAGATTGAATGCTACTAGTGGGCTGTAGAAAAGTACCATCTTTCTTGGCATGCTACCCCCAATTTTAAATGTATGTCAATATGTTTTTGCCTGTCTCACTGGGATCCTGCAAGACAGGACCCCAGTGCTCATAGTTTGCGGCCTAAATGTGTATGCCTAATGTGTCACTGAGGCTCTGCTAATCGGAACCTCAGTGCTCATGCTCTCTCTGCCTTTAAATTTGTCACTATAGACTAGTGACTACATTTACCAATTTCAATTGGCATACTGGACCCTCCTTAGAAGTACCTAGTATATGGTACCTAGTTACCCAGGGCATTGGGGTTCCTTGAGATCCATATGGGCTGCAGCATTTCTTTTGCCACCCATAGGCAGCTCAGACAAACCTTTAAACAGGACTGCCATTATAGCCATGAGTGAAATAACTCACATGTTATTTCACAGCCATTTTCACTGCACTTAAGTAACCTATAAGTCACCTATATGTCTAACTTTCACTTGCTGAAGGTTAAATGCAAAGTTACTAAGTGTGAGGGCACCCTTGCACTAGCAAAGGTGCGCCCCACATAGTTCACTTTCCCTGGACTTTGTGAGTGCGGGGACACCATTACACGCATGCACTACATATAGGTCAATACCTATATGTAGCTTCACAATGGTAACTCCGAATTTGCCCTTGTAGCATGTTGAAGATCATGGCATTGTCCCCCCATGCCAAATCTGGTATGTGGGAGCCAATTCCATGCATCCTGGGGGCTCCACTATGGACCCCAGTACTGCCAAACCAGCTCTCTGGGGTTTTCTCTGCAGCTACAGCTGCTGCCACCCCACAGACAGGGTTTTGCCCTCCTGGGGTCTGAGCAGCCCAGTTCCAGGAAGACAGAACAAAGCATTTCCTCTGAGATCAGGGAGTTACACCCTCTCTCTTTGGAAATAGGTGTTAAAGACTGGGGAGGGGTCGCCACTCCCAGCCTCTGGAAATGCTTTGAAGGGCAAATATGGTTCCCTCCTTGCATAAGCCAGTCCACACTGGTTTAGGGAAGCCCCAGTCCCTGCTCTGGCACGAAACTGGACAAAGGAAAGGGGAGTGACCACTCCCCTGTCCATTACCACCACAGGGGTGGTGCCCAGAGCTCCTCCAGTGTGTCTCAGACCTCTGCCATCTTGTTTCCAGAGGTGTGGGGGCACTCTGGAAGCCTCTGAGTGGCCAGTGCCAGCAGGTGATGCCGGAGACCCCTCCTGATAGGTGCACACCTGGGTAGGTAGCCAATCATCCTCTCAGGGCTATTTAGGGTCTCTCCAGTGGGATTTTCCTCTGCACTTCTCTCTTTGACTTCTGCCAAACATCGACCGCTGACTGCTCCAGGATGGCTGTAAAACTGCAACAAAGTAGCCAGAAGACTACCAGTGACATTGTAGCGTCTACCTCTGCAGGCTTTCTCGAATGTTTCCTGGTGGTGCATGCTCTGGGGGCTGCCTGCCTTCACCCTGCACTGGAAGCCATGAAGAAATCTCCTGTGGGATGACAGAATCCTTCCCCTGCTTCAGCAGGCACCAAACTTCAGCTTCTCCGGTACTCTGGGTCCCCTCCCATCCTGACGAGCATGGTCTCTGGAACACAGGTGGTGGACCCAAGTGACCCAGACTGTCCAGAGGTCCAACTGTCCCAATTTGGAGGAGGTATTTCCTTGCCTCCCCTCCCCAGACAGTAATCCTGTGCACCGTGTGGTCTGCAGCTACAAGGGCTTCTGTGCACATTTCCAAGAAGTCCTGCATGCGCAGCTGAGCCTAGGTCCCCAGCACTCCGTCCTGTGATGCTCAGCTCCCTGAGCAGAACTCTGGTGTTCTGGGACCTCTCTTTGCAGTGTTGAGATGACTGCCATGTTCAGTCTTCTTGAACCCATGTTCAAGGACTTCTGCAGGGGCTTCCTTCCTGTCCGTGAGCTCCCAACAATGCTGAGGGGCCCCTCTGTCTCCTCTCCCAAGTGGCGACATCCCGGTCCTTCCTGGGCCCAGGCAGAACCCTTTTTCTTCAACCATGATTCTTGCATGTAGCAAGGCTTGTTTGTGGTATTTTGGCAAGGAAATAACTGTGAATCCTCCAGCACGCCGTGGGACATCTTCTGAATGAAGAAGAACTTCCTAACTCCTTTTGTTGTTGTAAAATCTGCAGCTTCTTACAACCAGAGGCAGCCATTTTGCACCCTCATCCGGGGTTTAGTGTGCTTCTGCCCCCCCGGACACTTGAGCGACTCTTGGACTTGGTCCCCTTCCTTTGCAGGACTTCAGGGCCAGGAATCCATCTTCAGTGCTTTGCAGTCTGTTGTGGCCCTTGCAAAATCCTTTATCATGTCTTTAGTGTGTTTTGGGGGAAATAGTAGTACTTTACTCCTACTTTACCAGGTCTTGGGGTAGGGTCTACTTTACACCCTTAGTGTTTTCTCACACTCCCAGTGACCCTCTCCACACTATACTTGCCTAGGGGTGTATTTGTCGTCGTTCGCATTCCACTTTCGTAGTATATGGTTTGTGTTGCCCCTAGGCCTATTGCATCCTATTGTGTTTTACAGTGTTTGCACTATTTTCTGACTGTTTTACTTACCTGATTTGGTTAGTTGTGTATATTTTGTGTATGTTACCTACCTCCTAATGTAGTATATCCTCTGAGATATTTTTGGCACATTGTCACTAAAATAAAGTACCTTTATTTTTAGTAACTATGAGTATTGTCTTTCTTATGATATAGTACCTATGATGATAGGAGTGGTATTGCATGAGCTTTGCATGTCTCCTAGTACAGTCTTGGCTGCTCTGCTATAGCTACCTCTATCAGCCTAAGCTGCTAGAACACTACTACACTCTACTAATACAGGATAACTGGACCTGGCATAAGGTGTAAGTACCATTGGTACCCACTACAAGCCAGGCCTACATGGTCCTGCGTCACTGATTGTGCCACCCACTTTAAGTAGCTCCCTAACCTTGTCTCTGGCCTTCTATTGCAAGGCCTGTGTGTGCAATTTCACAGCCAATTCGACATGGCATTTAAAAATACTTGCGAAGCCTAAAACTCACCTTTTACTACACATAAGTCACCCCTAAGTTATGCCCTAGGTAACCCCTAGGGCAGGGTACAGTGTAGGCCAAAGGCAGGACATGCACCTGTGTTGTTTACATGTCCTGGCAGTGTAAAACTCCTAAATCTATTTTACACTAATGTGAGGCCTGCTCCCTTCATAGGCTAACATTGGGGCTACCCTTAAATACTGTTTGAGTGGTAGCTGCTGATCTGAAAGGAGTACGAAGGTCATATTTAGTATGGCCAGAATGGTGATACAAAATCCTGCTGACTGGTGAGATTGGATTTAATATTACTATTTTAAAAATGCCACTTCTAGAAAGTGAGCATTTCTCTGCACTTAAATCCTTCTGTGCCTTACAATCCACGTCTGGCTGTGTTCAGTCGACAGCTCCCTTGTACATTCCCTCAGACACACCCCAAACACAGGATACTCAGCCTCACTTGCATACAACTGCATTTTGAATGGGTCTTCCTGGGCTGGGAGGGTGGAGGGCCTGACAATTACATGTCAAAGGACGGTAGCCTGCCTCACATAAAGGACTGCCACACCCCCTACTTGAACCCTGGCAGATAGGATTGAACTGAAAGGGGATCTTGTGCACTTCTAAGCCACTCTTTGAAGTCTCCCCCACTTCAAAGGCACATTTGGGTATTTAAACAAGGCCTCTGCCCCTACCAACTCAGACACATTCTTGAGAATAGAACCTGCACCAGAATCTGCAACCTGCCCAGAAGAACTGCCTGGCTGCCCAAAGGACTCACTTGACTGCTTTCTGTGAAGGACTGCTACCTTGCTGTTGCCCTGCTGCCTTGCTGCTCTGTGGCTGTGCTGAGAGGTGCTCTCCAAGGCCCTGGATAGAGCGTGCCCCCTGTTCCCTGAAGTCTCAGGACCAAAAAGACTTCATCAGCCTGCCAGAAATTACGCACAACGTGCATCGCAGTAAAAAATTCACTGCACGCCGAACTGTAACGACTCAGCCAGTCTTCGCAACGAGAGATCCATGCAGCACCAGTGTAGCAACCGGAAATTCGACACATGGCCCACTGGATCGACGCACAGCCAAGCCGGAATGACGCAGCCCGACTTCCAGACAGGAATTGACGCAGCGCCTGCAATGAGGTAAAAATTTCCACGCAATGCCCACCGAATTGACGCAGCCCCTGTGACTTTGTCCTGTCAGCGCCGGAAATCCATGCATCATCCCCGGGGCATCCGAAAACCTTGCAACCTGAAGAGGATCAATGACTGAGCACCGAAAATTGATGCATAGCCATGCCTGCATGAAAACGAAACTAAGCATCGCCATGTGTAGCCCGAGAAATTAATGCACACCTCCCTGTTTTCTAAGCATCTCCTCCTCTGCAGTTCATTGCAGAGATTTTGAACGCAAACCAGGTACTTTATGCTTGAAAGAGACCATTATTGCTTTTAAAAGACTAAAGACATACACATCACTTTTACAGTGATACCTCAACCTAACCTTATTGCATTTGAATTGTTTTGAACTGCATCTTATCAGATACAAATTTATATTTTTCTAAACACTGTGTGGTGTATTTTTGTGGTGCTACTCTGTGTTATTGCATGATTTATTGCACACTACTTTCCACATTGCCTTCTAAGGTAAGCCTGACTGCTCAGTGCCAAGCTACCAGAGAGCGGGCCCAGGATAATTTGGATTGTGTGTGACTTACCCAGACTAGAATGAGGGTCCCTGCTTGGACAGGGAGTAACCTGACTGCCAACTAAAGACCTCATTTCTAACAGACAGCAACTAACAACTTTCTTTCAGTCGAGACGGGAGACGGGCACGTTCTCCCACCTGACTGGGTTTATGATTTAAATATCCAGATTGAGGGAGACATAGAGCGCACCATTAGTACACTTTTCTGGGATGAACCTAATTGTGATATCCTATTGGCAGGAAGAGACTGGCCACCTCACCACATCCATAAGCTCCCACATGGGGACGATGTCATATTGCCTTGTTTCTCAGATCTTGTTGCAGAAGTGGTAAAACAAGCTTACGCTGTCTACTGGGCTTTGGCACAGGCACCAGCACTGTAGCGTAACGTTGTAGGGTGGGATAGAGATTCCCCCTACCATGTAATACTGATCAGGTCTCCACCACAGCCTCTGTCCCAATATCCTACTAAACACAAGGCTAAAGGTCCTGTGAGGGTGATCCTCACTCAGCTCGAGCACCAGGGAGTAATTGAGTCCTGTGTTTCTGCAATAAATAACCCGTTATTTCCCATTGCAAAACCCACCCATTCATATCGATTAGTGTTAGAATACAAACACTTAAACAGTCACACAGGTACATGTGCAATACAAAATTCACACAGCACAGCAATAATCAACAACATAGTGCATAAAAAATACAAAACAACATTGGCTATTTCCCGTGGCTTTTTTTTGCCAGAACTTAGTGCATGAAAGTTAAGACCTGAGTGCATACTCATTTGGCTCACAAAAAATGCTATAAGAACAGCCTAGGGTTATTCTCAGCCCGTGTAGTGTCAATATTGCATGAATTTTTTCCTGAGGCATTGTCCTATGTGGATGGCATCTGTCTCACAGATGACGCCCTCAACAGTCATCTTACCAGGGTCAATCAGATCATTCCAGGATTTGCAGCCCTTGGCTATAAATTCAATTTTAGAAAAGCTAAAATAGCCTTTCTCAGTGTATTGTTCCTGGGATATGCGCTATCAAATGAGGGCGAGAGCCTGGTCCACACTTTTTAGGAAAATATGCTCAATTCCAACCACCAAATATTATCAAGAAACTGCAGCCTTTATTTGGTTTCTTCAACTTTGGCAGAACTTACATTCCTGACTATGCGCAACGCATCAAGCCACTTTATGATTTTATTTGCCCTGATTTCTCAAGCAGACACAGGACAATTGAACACATGTGCATCCTTTGAGGATTGCAGCAAGACATGCTAGAAGCTAAACACTTACACATGTGACAACAAAACAAATTTGGTTATCAGAATAATTTCTGGTGCCATTGCGTTCACCTATGTTACATTAAATGAGGGTGACATGGTCACCATAGCATATAAATCACGTTTCTATTCCAATACTAAACAACGCTTTGCACCCACAGAAAAATTCAAACTGATGTACAGATGGCTGCCATTAAGGAGAGGCCACTTGCCCAAGGGAAATGGATTATTGTCATTACCCTAGTGCCAGCTTTAGAGGCTGTCACCAAAGCAAGTGTTCCTAATGCTAAAGCATTACATTGACATTGGATTCAATGGACAACCTCGCTGACTGCCACTGATGTTGATCACATCTTTGATCCAAAACTTCAAACACAAGAAGTTCTTCAATGCGAATAGAAGTACCCTGCACCTCTTAACATTTTGCCCCTTGACAGATACCAAACTGTAATTTGCACTGATGGTTCAGCACAATGGGCTGTAGGTACAAAACATTAATACTCATCCGCTTGCGCAGCCATGAGCAAGGTGATGAAGAATGGTGTATTCCACTCACTCTCAGAATACCTACACACAGACTCTGGGGGGCTGCCTAGCACAATTGGATGAACTTAGAGTTCTTATCCTAGTGATAGAACGTATAGATCCAAGATAGCTTACATTGATTGTGTGTAATTTGTATTATTGTGTCCAGTCCTACGATGATTATCGTAATCATTAGCAGTTGAATGGGTTCAGAGATTCAAATTGGAACACCATAAAACACAGAACTCTGTTAGGGATGGTGGCTCTCCAGGATAAGCTACCAGAGGATCATGTAGTACCTACATTGGGTCACCAATGTGTAGGATTACACGTTATTGGAAATACCTTGGCTGATGAAGCAGCCAAATCCACAGTAGGTACAACTTCTGTTGCTGTAGTGACTCGTTCCCACACAAGATTGGATAATGAAATTCTGGATGCCATGAAAACTTTGGCAGAAGGCAAGACATTCTCAAAAGCATTCCCTACAAAGTATTTTTACCATATCAGTGCACAGAATGTTGTCTTTGCAACAATTCCTAGGGATAGAGATCAAGTGATCCCCAACCAAGACCAGAGATTAGATCGCATCAAAGCAGCGTGTGAGGGTGTTGCATCGACTCATGCTGGTGTTGTGGCCACAATAACACTCTTACAGAAACTCTTCCAGTGGCCGGGTCTATACAAACAGACCAACCAAAATGTTCTTTGCTGTGACAATTGCCAGCAAATAAAGGGCTCAAACATCAGACACCCACGCAGACATTCCTCTTAGTGTCTAATAAGCCACTACAATGTGTGTATCTGGACCATTGAGTTCCCTTACAACCTGATGGTGCATACAAATACATATTAGTCACTGTTGATTCCTGTTCTAGATTCCTGTGGGTATGGCCACAGTGGTCAGCTGATGCTCAAACTGTTGTAAAAGACTTGCTGATCTTTATCTGTACATATGCGGTTGCAGCATTCCATCACGACCAGGGTACTGCCTTTGCCTCTGAGGCATTCAGGGCCACCATGAGGACGATGGGTAGTGAACTCCATTACTCCTCACCCTACCATCCTGAGGGTAATTTGGTTGTGGAGAGGAGGAATCTAGATTTAAAGCAGTCCTTAAAAGCTAGAATAATAGGCTCAGGTGACAGGTGGATTCATCACCTATATGGAGTCCAGAGAGCAGTGAATAATCTGCCAAGATTGTCCTTAGGAGGATGCTCTCCTTATGAGGTCCTCTTGGGATACCTATGTATGTCCCAGATCTAGATGGCCCTGGTATGGAGGCAGCAGACACACCCTTTGACATAAATGAACATCTCACTATCTTACATGAATTTCAGCAATTTTGTGATAAAAATTCATCTGCCAGTGCTGCCACCTTAGGAATAAGGGATTTACCAGCAACTTCTACAGGCTGGATTCCTAAAGCTAGGTATCTGGTTTGTGAGAAGATTGCTGTGAAGAAGGAATTTGGCCCATCTTACAGAGAACCAGTCCCAGTCCTGGGAATACAAGGCACTAGAACTGTCATCCTACCACTGCTGTCAAGTTCCAAAGGGAACAGATTTGCCTCCATCAACATCATCATATTGCATCATGTGGGCGATCCTGCACAGTAGACCCAGAGGTCCTTTGCGTAGTTTCTGGTCCCCTCTCACTACCCAAAAGGACATACCTCTTCAAAGAAGAAACAACAACACGTCTGACTATACCAACATAAATGCCTCCTCAGGCATGGGGAGGGTGGAAAATGAGCTTCAGCTCATTCCTGTTACCACTTAACTGACAAGAACTGTCCAAGATGGGACTGTCTTCTACTCCAATTCAACATAAACATATGACACAGTCTACTGTGAGCCCCTACGCAAAGTGGATTCATCTACCAGCATTGCAACTTGTGAGAAGCTGGCCTGGTTTGAGGTGGGTACCAGAGGTACTTACACCTCAAAGCAGGTCCAGGGATCCACCTTAGTGAAATGTAGACAGTGTCTAACAGCTTAGGCTGTCTAGAGGTAGCTGTAGCAGAGCAGTCAAGGCTGAACTAAGAGACATGCAAAGCTCATGCAATATCACTGTAGTCACACAGTACTTACACACAAGAATGACAATACTCAGTGTTACCAAAAATAAAGGTGGTTTATTTTAGTGACACAAGGCCAAAAATATCTTAGAGGCTATACTCCCTTCAGAGGTAAGTATTATACACAATATATACACTAGTAACCAAAATTAGGTAAGTGAAAAGTCATAAAATAGTGCAAACAGTGAATAATGCAATAGACTGCAATGGATCTAGGGGCAACACAAACCATATACTAATATAGTGAAATGTGAATGTCAGCTTCCCCTAGGCAAGTGTAGTGTGTAGAGGGCCACTGGGAGTGTAACAAAACACTAAAGGAAAGTAAAATACCACACCCCAGAGCCCAGGAAAACAGGAGTGAAATACAGCAAATTCCCTTAGGACACACTAGAAGTCGTGGTAAAGGATTATGCAAAAACCAAGCAAGACTGTAAGACACCAACAATGGATTCCTGGACCTGAAGACCTTTAGAGTGAGGAGACCAAGTCCAGACATCAATGAAGAGTCCAGGAAGAGCAGGAACCCCTGCTAACCCAGATGAAGGTGCAAGAGTGGATTCTCCTGTTAGAAGAAAAAGTCAAAAATGCACCAAAGAAGACAGATGTGGGTTTCTGCTTGGTGCAAGAGATTGGATGCAGGCTGGTTTTCGTCATTTGATTCCACCAACAAGCCTTGGCTTACGCAAATGTTGCGGTTGGTGGTAAAAGGCACTACCTGGGCCCAGGGGTCTCTCCTCCAACTGAGAAGACAGAGGGGGCACTCAGCACTTTAGAGAGCCCTCAGAAGACCAGGCAGAACCCACAGGAGTCCCAGAACACGAAGACAAATTAGTTGCAAACCTCGGTCATTATAGCACAGCACAAAGGGCTACCACGCCGCCGGATAACAACTCAGGGAGCGGAGTGTCTCAGGATAGAGTGCTGGGGAACGAGGCTATGCTGTGCACAAAGGATTTCTGAAGTGCACAGAAGCCCTAGGAGCTGCAGGGGTACAGCCTGTCTTGGGGAGGCAAGCCCTTAACTCCAACAAATTTGGACAGCTGGACCTTTGGTCAGTCAGGATCACTTCGGTCCACCACCTGTGTTACAGGGATCATGCTCGTCGACATGAGAGGTGTCCCAGAGTACCAGTTGTAGCTGCAGAGAGGTGCCTATTGAAGATGGGAAGTGACTCTGTCACGCCACTGGAGATTCCTTTGGTGCTTCTGGTGCAGAATGAAGACAGGCAGTCGTCAGAGCATGCACAACTTGGAAACTGTTGTGGTTGCTGGCAGGAGCTGAAGTTACAGAGTTGCAGTAGCCTTCTTCGATACTTTGTTGCAGTTATAGGAGCAGTTTGCAGTTGATCCGATGGTCAGAAGCTGAAGCAGAGAATGCAGAGGAGTCCTGGTTGAGTCTTGCAAACCAAATCTGACGAAACACCCAGAAGAGAGACCCTAAAAAGCCATGAGAGGGTGATTGGCTACCTAACCAGGTATGCACTTATCAGGAGGGGTCTCTGACATCACCTGCTGGCACTGTCCACTCAGATGCTCCCGAGGGTCCCCACACCTTGGAATCCAAAATGGCTAACGCCAGGGACACTCTGGAGGAGCTCTGGGCACCACCCCTGGGGTGGTGATGGACAGGAGAGTGGTCACTCCATTTTCTTTTGTCCAGTTTCATACCAGAGCAGGGACTGGGTTTCCCTGGGCCAGTGTAGACTGGATTATGCAAGGAGGGCACTGTTTGTGCCCTCAGAGAGCTGGTTTGGCAGTACTGGGGGTCTATGGTGCAGCCCCCAGGGTGAATGGAATTGCCCCCCCAATAACAGAATCGGATTGGGGGTACAATTCCACAGTCTTAGACACCTCACATGGCATATTCAGAGTTACCATTGTGAAGCTACATATATGTATTGACATGTTTGTAGTGCACGATTATAATGGTGTGCCCGCACTCACAAAGCCCTGGAAATTGGTCCTGGACAATGTGGGGGCACCTTTGCTAGTGCAAGGGTGCCCTCACACACAGTAACTTTGCGCCTAGCCTTCAGTAACTGTAACTGACATATAGGTGACTTAAAAGTTACCTGGTGCAGTGAAAATGGCACTGAAATAGTGTTGCAACAGAGAGAGCATAAGCAATGGAGTTCTGGTTAGCAGGACTCCAGTGACATAGTCAAGGAAACGGACAACACATTAAAACATACTGACATATAGGCCACAAACTATGAGCACTGGGTTCCTGACTAGCAGGATCATAGTGACGCAGTAAAAACAGACTGACAAACAGATAGAAATTGGGGGAACATGCCAAGAAGGATGGTACTTTCCTACACACCTGTTCCTGGTTGTCTCCATACTGCTTCTGATTACATCATCAACCAAGACGACTTTTCTTCAACTTCATCTGCACCTGCAACTGAAACTGTTTCAAAGACATGTAAGGTGTACCTATGGCTTAAAAATAACTATTTAGATT
Organism: Pleurodeles waltl; assembly: GCF_031143425.1. NCBI lineage: Eukaryota > Metazoa > Chordata > Amphibia > Caudata > Salamandridae > Pleurodeles > Pleurodeles waltl. Next base: position 307,472,542 of record NC_090450.1, on the reverse strand, counting down.
ATCCATGGTATTATCTGTGAATGTTTCTGACATTGTTTGCCTTTCTGTTATGGATTTGCTTTGTGATTCTTTTCTTTCTCCTGATAACAGGATGTTAGCTTCATGAATGCTCTTCTCTTGTGCTACTGGATGAAGTACTAACACCCCATCTTTCCTCACATAAGGTCGGAATATACTTGTCCCTTGTTAACACTTCAGCAGTACTAACTCCAGATGGGATTGGCTGGAATAAAGATCCCTTTGATGTTTATGGTCCTAATGAGGTTATACAAATTCCACATGCCTTCAAAATTTCAATGACTGGTGTAATTACACCTGCTGTTGTTTCTGATGACTGGGATGTTCAAACAGTTGATTCAGTGCTTGCTGAGCTGCATGATTATACTGTATTTGAAAGTGATGATGTGTACACTAACATAGCGAATTATGGGGAAATGTTCTGCTACTTTCATTGGGGGCATTACTATCTGCACCGAGCAACTAGACATAGATCAGTATTTATTTACACACTGAGGGAACATTGTTCAACTCCACCTGTGGGGAACCCCAAAACATATATAGACAAATGTGCACACTTTTCGGGCATGACACTACAAATGCAGAGCCATATTATTTTAAAATACCAGCTTCCAAGATGGAGAAAATGTTGCTAACTGATACAAAATTGATCTATTCAGATTCCTTTGTTTCCTGACTTGCAGTTGAAGGATACGACTACTGGAAGAACTCTATTGATGTAAAAAGAGTATGGGGAACACAAGATTGGCAAATTCAGGGTAGGGAAGCTTTGTTTATAACATACCTTATTCCTGAACAAATGATATTTTTGAATGATACAATTCAACAAACATCCGGCCTAGGGTTAGTAAAAATAAAGGAAATGAATGCACCCAGTATCCCCACACCAGCCGAACTCAACACTTGGCAAACATTCCTCAATGTCACAGAGGAAGAACTAAACACTTGGGTTCAGGATGGTCCCTATAATTCCATACTTTCAAGTCCCGTGGGTGGTTATTGTTGCTAATAGACACAAATGAGTGACAGGCACGCTTTGTTAATTCCCCAGGCGGTTTCAAGATTAGCCGACCGGACCCTCACTTTGTCTTGGGTCATCAATTGGGTATAGTTACCACATACAGGGCCTGATTCTAACTTTGGAGGATGGTGTTAAACCGTCCCAAAAGTGGTGCATATACCACCTACCGTATTACGAGTCCATTATATCCTATGGAACTCGTAATACGGTAGGTGGTATATCCGCCACTTTTGGGACGGTTTAACACCGTCCTCCAGAGTTAGAATCAGGCCCACAGTGTTGTTAAACTGTGCCATCAATGGCTACGCGCTAACACCTTAGCAGCAGATAAAGAGCACCTTAATATCTCCTGTCAGAGAACGTAGACTTGAAAGATTTCTTCCTAGGTCCAAGAAAGGCACGCGCTAAACACTTCCTGTATGCCAAATAAATGAAATATGGAATCTTTCTCAAATTGAAGCAGCTGCACATTTAAGGCAGATAGATGGGGAAAATATGGAAAAAGCATTAGCTGTTTGTAGTGTGGTCGGGTTTATGTATCCTTTGCGCGTTTGCTTCAGGCGTTAGGCCTTTGTGCACTTTGTCCTGGAAGTATTTTATTCCTTTGCTTGCAGCATTGAGCCTTGTGCACTTTGCTCTAAATGCATTTTATTCAGCTTCGTACTGTTATTTTTCAAATAGCCAGTTTTACGGTCTTGTTTTATTTGTGATATCAAACTGTTTAGCCTACTTCAGCGCTGGAGTTCTCAATAACAAATTTTTGCTCACTCTGGGCTCCAGTCAAGGATACAGTCTGGTACATTGCCGATAGACGTGGTAGGAGTTTAGTCTTTGGATACATTCTTGCGTAGGGACATTTTGTGATCACACTGACATATTAGTTATAAAAACACTTCCTTGTCCTAATACACGCAAGAGGGAGATTCCGACCAGGGAACCACAACTAGACGCTGACTGCCTTGTTGAAGATGCTGAACCAGATCACAGGCCTTTGCTCAGGTATGAGGGTTGATTTCTTCCCGGGGAATCTGAAAGGCAAGTTAGTAGCTTAACATGCTGTGCTCAAAATATAACCTACTGAGAGAGGATAGAATCTATTAAACACCATGATAGCGTTGTTTTTATGTTTCACTCTCATCGTGACTATTTCAATCCTACTGTGTTGTATGGTTCTGGTTATTGCGGCTCACGCCTTATTATCTAAAATGCAGTTGTTTTATTAAAAACAATATATAAAACTTAAACTGCCTATGTCATTTGTATATGAGATCATACTGTAAATGAGAGAGTTGGTTGGGACCTGAGTGACCACGACTTCCCTGAGAAGTTCTAAAGATGTCATGCGCTCGGCTGCCCAATCATCCCTTCCCCTTGGGAGAGATGAGGCACTGCTAGTTAGCCGGAGCAAAACCGGATTGAAGGTGACAGAGGTCCTTCCAAGTGGGTCAGACTCAGTCTCCCACACCAGGAACGATCCTGCCACCTAGAAATCCAGTAGTCTCATTTAGGATAATGATAATGGCATACTCTGTCCAACAGAATATACACCTTTAATAACAAAGGGCCATTTTTATGAAATGTTTGGGCTGCCTTAGCATATCTTTTTTTACCATAAAGTGGCGCAAACTTAACTCCATATTTATATTTTGACGCTAGACCCGTTTAGCGTCCAAATTTCACAGTTAGCGCCAATTTTAGGGAGCACCAACCCACCTTGCATCTCACTGGGACAAAGAGATGCAAGGTAGGCATTGCCATCCTAAAAATTACGCTAGCCTTCTAGTGCCATATTTACCTTCCGATGCAAAAACTACGCATACCAAGGAAGCAGCCCTCAAAAATGTCACTAATCCAATTAGCATCACAATTTAACACCTGGTCAGACCAAGCGTTAAAAAGTGGCCCACACACCATCACTCAAGGAAAACAGTCAGAAGGAGCATTTGAAACCCCCAGGAGAACATGGAAGTGGTACTGCTCCAGCTTGGCACATGCTGCAAATGACAGTGAAGACAGCAGGTCCCTCCACCACCACTACAGCAACCCCAAACACCACCACAGCAACCACAAAGGCAGCACAGAAGGTGGGAGAGGATCTTCAGACAGCAGACAACCATCTTTGGCCTCAGGGAAAAAGTTGTGATCAGGATATACTGACTGAACCAGGAGTTTTTTGTATGCCTGTTGCACCACATTGCGCCACACAGGACAGCAAGGGTGCGAACTCCCACTACTATTCCACCCATGACAAAACTTCTAGCTTTCCTCCATATGCTGGCATCTGGACCTTTTCGGATAATGGGTGCTCAAGTGGCTGGCATGTCCCAGCCATCCTTCTCGGTCCTCCTACCTAAGGTCCTGGACGCTATCATACACCTCACACCCCACCATACCTGCTTCCCAAACACCCAGCATCTGCAGTAGGAGACCAAGCAAGGTTTTTACCAAATTGCTCGGTTCTCACATGTGCTGGGTGCAATGGACTGCGCCCATGTGCAACTGGTTCCTCCTGCAGCAATGGAACACCTATATGGGAACCGCAAGCACACCCACTCAATCAATGTGCAGACCATTGTGGACCACCATGGGCTATTCACCAACATCGTAGCAAAATATCCCGGCAGCGTCCATGATGCCTACATATCCCACCATTCCATTATCGACGAGCGGTTCCAGGATGGGCAATATGGCAATGGTCTACTCATAGGTAAGCCACCATACCAATCACTACACATACCACACACCAACCATGTAGGACAAAGCCATACACCATATGAAATACACATAGGCAGAGGAACACAAACGTATAGGCAGCAACACATATGCAACATGCTGCACTACACTGCAATCATTGCACTTCACAAACACATACACTCACATGTACATAACACAGCCAAACCCTGACTGGCACACCACATGTGGACAGGTGGAGCAATGTCCCCTTTACATAGTAGCTGCTCACAAACCACTAGAAGTGTCCACTGGTTGGCAGCTAAAAACTGATTCCACACACATTACACCAAACAAAGAATAGCTCAGCCATTGCCATTTGAAGAAAGTCACAAATAGGCACAGTCCCACATAGATCATGATGTGCAAGCCTCTGGCAGCAGCTATATCAGATGCCACCCAAGTGGTGAAATTACCAACATATCATCTACGCCTTTCTGACATACCTGTAGTGTGCAAATACACCTGTCTGCTGCATTATATCGCACACATACAAATACAAATGAACTTGCCATGAAAGAGCATGGGGTAGAATCTTGAGAAATGGGGCAGCAACTACTCTGGTGCCACCTCACATGCGCCCGTCAGAGCCCCCAACACAACCATGTCTGTTCTGTATAGTAGAATTGGTCCACCATGGTGCAGAGTTTGTGCAAAATTGTAAAGATCATGTCTGCCATAGTAGGACTCGGCAGGAGTATATAGGACATTCCTGATCTTACATGCACCGTACTAGGGGTCCCCTGTGAAAAAAAGGTGTGCCCCCTCCCAAAGCCTGCACTGTGCATGTGTTGAAAGTGTCAGCAATAAATCATGTTTTTGAAGCTGGGAGATAATACTGCACCAAATTAGATCATCCTACAAATCTGTGACACACACCCTCATACACTTGATGGCTGGCACAACCTTCATCTGCCACAAAGGGTAGCTAAGTGTTGCACTGCATGCATAGTGCCACATGGTGAAATGGATATCACAGTTTGGCTTTGTAGGGCTACGGTTGTGTCGCTACATCTGACACCCTTGTGGTGCAAGGATGCGGTAGGTTCCATCCGACAATAGGACACTGCCTCAAATATGGATTACACAACACATTTTTGCAAAAGTATAACTGTCATTTTGGAATCAACATGAAAATTCCCAGGTCCTTGAGTCACTAACCAAGATTGTCATGTCAATCAACACAGTCCAATAAAACCATTTCACAAGAACAGGGACATATACTATACCACAAGCAGGTCTGAATTACCACTCCCCTACAACTGACAACTGCCATGGTATATTCCAAATCACCATCAAGCTTCACCAACACATCTTCTCTCACTCCTCTGCAGCTAATCAAGGTAACAGCAGACAGACTTGGGTGATGACTCCATTTGCCAAAGCCACAATGGTGGAAGAGCGTGCTTACAAAGAAGGGCACAGAAGAACATGCAATGTGGTAGAGAGAACATTTGGTCTTCTGAAACCAAGGTCAGGTGCCTGGCCCTGACAGGAGGAAGCCTCTTGTTTGCTCCACCACTGGTATGGAAAATCATACTGGCATGTGCAATCCTCCACAACAGTGGTTCCCAACCTTTCAACTTCTGTTGGCCTCCACTTTATAAATACTGAAACACAGGGACCCCCCACTGAATAATTATTGGAATCCAGCCCCCCCACTAAGTCATTACTGAAAGCTGGGGACTTAGGCCCTCATTACGACCCTGTCGGTGGGTGATAAAGAGGTGGTAATACCGCCAACAGGCTGGTGGTAATTACCACCAAATTATGACCATGGCAGTGATATATCCAAAAGACAGCCAATGTACCACACCGACCGCCAGGGCGGAAACCACAGTCACCCTGGCGGTAACCGCTTACAGCCAGGCGGAAGACAAAGTTCCGCCCATCATATTATGACACTACAATTCACCAAGTTTTCTGGGCGGTTCCAATACCATCAAAAGCCTGGTGGAAACATAGCACAAAAGTCAAAGGACTCAACATTGGAGACACAGGGAAGAACCACGCTGCCATGGAACCCGAACTACAAGTCTTCCCGATGATCTTCTACGTTATGCTCCACCTAGAACACAAACACCGCCGAAGATGATGACGGTGAGTACAGGCACCTAGCACACAAGGGACGGTGGGAGGAAAAAGAGAGTGACACACACACGCAAAACACAAACCCGACACTCACATGCATTACACACAACCAGATGCATTACAAAAACAATTTGACCCCGAAAAACTGCAGTATAATGCAAGTTTAACAGGAACTGACAAAGTGATTGTAATCAGTCCAACAGTAAAATCAACAATCTGATTTGGTCATGAAACAGATATGTACACTTGAATAAAAAAGGGACACTGCCCAGTCCATAGTTCAAAGGGCCCACATGGCCACAGGCCACAGTCCAAGGCCCCACTCGAATCCTGCACCAATCCAGATAGAACACTGCAGGGGCATCAGTTGTCAAATAGACAGGCACCTCAAGGGGAGGGTGGTGTAGGAAACTACCATCTTGCCTGGCATGTTACCCCCATTTTTACTTGTGTGTCAGTTTGTTTTTGCCTGTCTCATTGGGCTCCTGCTAGCCAGGACCCCAGTGCTCATAGTTTGTGACTTCAATGTGTTCCCTGTGTGGTGCCTAATTGTGTCACTGAGGCTCTGCTATCCAGAACCTCAGTGCTTATGCTCTCTCTGCTATTAACCAGGCTAGTGACCTTTTTTACCAATTCTGATGGGTACACTGGAACACCCTTATAATTCCCTAGTATATGGTACCTAGGTAACCAGGGTATTGGGGTTCCAGGAGATCCCTATGGGCTGCAGCATTTCTTTTGACACCCATAGGGAGCTCAGACAATTTTTACACAGGACTGCCACTGCAGCCTGAGTGAAATAACATCCATGTTATTTCACAGCCATTTTACACTGCACTTGAGTAACGTATAAGCCACCTAAATGTCTAACCCTCACTTGGTGAAGGTTAGGTGCAAATTTACTAAGTGTGAGGGCACCCTGGCACTAGCCAAGGTACCCCCACATGGTTCAGGGCAATTTCCCTGGACCTTGTGAGTGAGGGGACACCATTACACGCGTGCAGTACATATAGGTCAATACCTATAAGTAGCTTCACAATGGTAGCTCCAAATATGGCCATGTAACATGTCTAAGATCATGGAATTGTCCCCCATGCCAAATCTGGTATTGGGCTGCCAATCTCATGCATCCCCGGGGCTCCAGCATGGACCCAGGGTACTGCCAGACCAGCTCTCCGGGGTTTTCACTGCAGATAACGCTGCTGCCAACCCACAGGCAGGATTCTGCCCTCCTGGGGGCTGGGCATCCCAGTCCCAGGAAGGCAGAACAAAGGATTTCCTCTGAGAGAGGGTATTACACCCACTCCCTTGGGATATAGATGTTAAGGGCTGGGAGGAGTAGCCTCCCCCAGCCTCTGCAAATGCTTTGAAGGGCACAGATGGTGCCCTCCTTGCATAAGCCATTCTACACCGGTTCAGGGATCCCCAGCCCCTGCTCTGGCACGAAACTGAACAAAGGAAAGGGTAGTGACCACTCCCCTGTACATCACCACCCCAGGGGTGGTGCCCAGAGCTCCTCCAGTGTGTCCCAGACTTCTGCCATCTTGAATGCAGAGTTGTGAGGGCACAATGGAGGCCTCTGAGTGGCCAGTGCCAGCAGGTGACGTCAGTGACCTCTCCTGATAGGTGCATACCTAACTAGGTGGCCAATCCTCCTCCTCTGAGGGCAATTTAGGGTCTCTCCTGTGGGTTTCTCTTGAGATAACGAATGCAAGAGCTCACCAGAGTTCCTCTGCATCTCACTCTTCTACTTCTGCCAAGGATCGACCGCAGTCTGCTCCAGGACGCCTGCAAAACTGCAACAAAGTAGCAAGAAGACTACCAGCGACATTGTAGCACCTAATCCTGCGGGCTTTCTCAACTGTTTCCTGGTGGTGCATGCTCTGGGAACTATCTGCCTTCACCCTGCACTGGAAGCCAAGAAGAAATTTCCCGTGGGTCGACAGAATCGTCACCCTGCTAACGCAAGCACCAAACTTCTGCTTCACCGGTCCTCTGGGTCCCATCTCATCTTGATGAGCCTGGTCCCTGGAACACAGGAGCTAGATCCAAGTGACCCCCACAAGTCCAGTGGTCAATCTGTCCAGATTTGGTGGAGGTAAGTCCTTGCCTCCCCACGCCAGACAGTAATCCTGTGTACTGCATGAACTGCAGCTGCTAGGGCTTCTGTGCACTTTTGCAAGGAATCCTTCATGCACAGCACAGCCCTGGTCCCCAGCACTCCGTCCTGCATTGCTCAACTAGCTGAGTTGACACGGGCTTCGTGGGACCCTCCTTTGTGGTGTTGAGACGACCGCTGTGCTCAGTTTTCTTGAACCAATGTTCAAGTTCTTTTGCGGGTGCTACCTCCTTCTGCATGGGCTCTCTTTGTTGCTGAGCGCCCCCTCTGTCTCCTCCTCCAAGGGGCGACCTCCTGGTCTTTCCTGGGCCCAGTCAGCACCCATTTTCTTCATCACGACCTTTGCAGCTAGCAAGGCATGTTTACGATCTTTCTGCATGGAAACAACTCTGCACCCTCCAGCATGCCGTGGGATATCTTCTGTGCAAAGGGGAAGTTTCTTGCATCTTCCGTTGTTGCAGAATCTTCAGCTCCTTTCACCCGGAGGCAGCCATTTTGCACCTTCATCTGGGGTTTGTTGGGCTCCTGCCCCCCCCCGGACACTTTCGTGACTCTTGGACGTGGTCCCCTTCCTTTGCAGGTCCTCAGGTCCAGGAATCCGTCTTCAGTGCTTTGCAGTCAGTTGTGGTCTTTGCAGAATCTCCTATCACAACTTTAGTGTGTTTCTGGGGAAGTAGGGTAACTTTACTCCTACTTTTCAGGGTCTTGGGGTGGGGTATCTTGGAAACCCTTAGTGTTTTCCTACCCCCACAGTGACCCTCTACACACTACACTAGGCCTGGGGTCCCTAAGTGGTTTGCATTCTACTTTATTAGTATATGGTTGTGTTGTCCTTAGGCCTATTGCATCCTATTGTATTCTACAGTGTTTACACTACTTTTCTAACTGTTTACTTACCTGATTTTGATTTGTGTGTATATTTTGTGTATTTTACTCACCTCCTAAGGGAGTATATCCTCTGAGATATTTCTGACACATTGTCACTAAAATAAAGTACCTTTATTTTTAGTAACTCTGAGTATTGTGATTCTTAATATATAGTGCTAAATGATATAAGTGGTATAGTAGGAGCTTTGCATGTCTCCTAGTTCAGCCTAAGCTGCTCTGCTATAGCTACCTCAATCAGCCTAAGCTGCTAGAACACTCCTAATCTACTAATAAGGGATAACTAGACCTGGCACAAGGTGTAAGTACCATCAGGTACCCACTATAAGCCAGGCCAGCCTCCTACAGGGGGTACCTCAGCCAGATGCGACAACAATCCCACTGGTTCTGGAGGTGGCAACATGCACATTGCACTTTGTCCTGGGAATTGCAAGGCTAAAGTTTCTCAACTGGTCGTCTTCCCCAATGGTTCCAGAGGGGGCAACATGCCCTGTGCCTTGTCCTGGGGAGTGCAAGGCCACAGTCTCTCAAGTGGGCGTTTTCCCCACTTGTTCTGGAGGGGGCAACATGCCCATTTGGCTGAGGTTCCTGGGCTGGGTCCTTCATACCCTGCCTATATGTGCAGGACTGGGGGGAGGGGTAGGGAGGAGGTAATGGTGGAAAGGAAAAGCTTTTTAGGGACGCTGGGGAGGGAAGAGGGAGGAGTAAGGGGAGAGGAGGATGAGGGAGTGGTTGTTGGAGGTGTATGTCTGCTTGATTTGGTTGCAGGTGTATGGGCTGTATGCTGTTGTGAAGTGGATGGCTCTTGGGTGTCTGAGTGCTTGTGTTTGTGTCCTTTAGGAGGGGGGGACAGACACGGTGGGAGAGGACACAGGGGACACATGAATGGATGTTGTGGAGGTGTCTGCCAGTGAGGTGTGTGTTTTGCTTGGTGTGGTGATGATGCTGGTAGTGGATATTGATGTAGTGCATGCAGGTGTGAGTGTAGATGTAACTGGGTGGTTAGTGGAGGAGGAGTAGGAGGGGGATACAGTGGAGACAGTGGATGTTGTCGTGTCTGCAACTGAATGGTGTTTGTGTGAGTGTCTGTGGGATGAAGTGTGGTGCTTGTGTTTGCCTGTGCCACTCTTGAGTGTTGTCTTGAGTGCATGCTCATCCGGCTGTGCGCTTGGGATGGGTTGGGTTCGAGGAGAATGGGACTGGGAAGTGGAAGTTGGAGGGGAGACGGCTGAAACATGGACAATGGCTGCCATCAGAGAGGAGGCCAGAGTCTAAATTGATCTCTGTTGGGCCGCCAATCCACTGTGAATGCCCTCCAGGAATGCATTACATTGCTGCATCTGGGATGCCAGCCCCTGGATGGCATTCACAATAGTTGACTGCCTACAGAGATGGATCTCAGGAGGTCAATAGCCTCCTCACTCAGGGCAGCAGGGCTCACTAGGGCAGGGCCCGAGGTACCTGGGGCAAAGGAGATGCCCACCCTCCTGAGTGAGCAGGCATGGGCAACTCGCTGAGGGGTTACTCAGAGTGTGGTGCTCCCATCGGAGGAGGTATCAGAGTCTGTGTTGTCCCCTCCAGTCTCCGCAGTGGTGCTCCCCTCGCCCTCTGTCCCACTGGTGTCCTCAGCGTCGGTGGACCCAGCTCCAGGGTCCTGTGGGATACAGCTCCCTCTGTCGCCCATGCCTCTGCACCTCCACAGATGATGCTAATGCACATAAGGACAGGATGGCAAAACAAGAAAGGGGGAGAGAGACAAAGGATGCACTGGGTCAATGGCTGCACCAACACCAACTTTGGCGTACACAGCACCCTCACTCACAGGGAACAGGCCTACACACTATGCATGGCACTACCAGTGAAATGGCTAGTCACCAAGGAATGAGAAGGGGCACACACCGCCAACTGCAGCACATCTGGGACCCAAGCAGTCCTGCCCAGAAGTGAATAGTAACAAGCTAGGTAAGCTGTATTTCACATTCAAACCCTTAGCCACCAGCGGACCTATGCTGCTATGTCTGGCCTGACCTAGAGGCACGCATTGAAACACAACCACCACCCGGATACCACCCCACCAGCTGTAAGTTATAATGATAGCCACTGTACTCACCCCCATGTGGCTTATGTGATACCCTCAAGTGCCCATCCAGCTCAGAGTAGGCCACCACCAGTATGCGGACCATCCAGGGGGTCAGGGTCCGACAGGCACCCCTTTCTCATTGGAAGGCCATTCCAGCAGGGCCTCTGCGGTGTTCCGTGCTCGGCATCTCAGGCTCTTCCACTGTTTGCAACAGTGGGTCCTCTGCCTGCCATAGACCCCCAGGGTCCGCACCTCCTTGGCGATGGCATGCCATATTCCCTTTTTTTGATGGGCGCTGACGTGTAGAGGCAATACAGACAGGAAAACACCATTAGACAAACAGTCCAGCCTGTCACGCTAATGGCCCACCATACTCGTTTGCATACACATTGCCCAGCCTACAACATGTACACCACCAAGAGGACATCCATCCACCTCCCCTTACACGAGGCCTTCACACACAACTCCATGTATTCATGCCACATGCATCATGCCCGCAGTGTACTCACCTGTTGATTTGGAGGCCCAAACAGCAGTACATACTAGGATAGGACCCCATCCACCAGTCGCTAAAACTCCTCAGGGGTGGAGGCTGGGGCCCATTCCCCGGTCACACAGGCCATGGTAGGTTCTAGACACAGGTCACAGCAGTGGAGGGTGAACAGGCCTGTCAATAATTGCTGCGTCACAGGATCAATAGCCACATACTTCACAAATTACACTGTCCAGTAACATGTTCGCACATTGTGGACTGCTGTTGTGGCTCCATTGTTTAATTTGTGATAGCCTACTCACTCTTGTGTCCCTTAGATACCTAACACTGCAGATGAATAGGAGATGGAAACATACCCCCATGTACAGACCCCAGGTGGACTTGGCTACACTGGGCGACAGACACATAGGGGGTGATTCTGACCCCGGCGGTCAAGGCTGGCGGTGCTCCGCCGGGCATTCTGACCGCGGCGGTACGGCCGCAGTCAGAAGCGGAAAGCCGGCGGTGTACCGCCGACTTTCCGCTGCCCATGGGAATCCGCCATGGCGGCGCAGCTTGCTGCGCCGCCATGGGGATTCTGACACCCCATACCGCCATCCTGTTCCTGGTGGGTCGCCCACCAGGAACAGGATGGCGGTATGGGGTGTCGTGGGGCCCCTGGGGGCCCCACTTTGTATTTCAGTGTCTGCTTTGCAGACACTGAAATACGCGACGGGTGCCACTGCACCCGTCGCACATCCTCCACTCCGCCGGCTCCATTCGGAGCCGGCATCCTCATGGAGGGTTGTTTCCCACTGGGCTGGCGGGCGGCCAGAGTTAGAATGACCCCCATAATACTCACCTATAGACTGGACAAGGCCACAATCACAGAGCTGTGCGCCCAATTGTAACCTGACCTGACAGCAGCTATCCGTAATCCCACTGGGATCCCCCTCTTGTGCAAGTGCTATTTTTGCTGAATTTCCTGGCAACTGGTTATTTCCAAGTGACAGTGGGCTTGGCAGCAGGGCTGTCACAGCCAATGTTCTCAATCATGCTTACAAGAGTCTTGTCCTCCCTGATAAAACGCATGTGCAGCAACATTGCTTACCCCTAGGTTTAGGATTTGGCCACTGTGAAGGCCGGGTTTTATGCAATGGGACATATCCCCAATATAATTAGGGCGATTGATGGAACACATATTGCATTTGTACCTCCCCACCAGAATGAACAGGTGTTCAGGGATCCATGAATGTGCAGATGGTGTGCTTGGCAGACCAGTACATCTCCCACATCAATGCTAAGTATCCAGGGTCGGTGCATGATGCCTTTGTCCTGACGAATAGCAGCATCCCAAATGTGATGGCCCAACTACAGAGGCACAGGGTGTGGCTAATAGGTGAGCCCTGGTTCCCTCCCAGTATATGTTGGTGTATGCCTATGGTGTTGGCCATGTAGGATAGTGTGTGGCTAAATGTTGTCCTTCAATATTTGCAGGTGACTCTGGTTACCCAAACCTATCATCACTGCTGACCCTTGTGAGGAATGCCAGGACAAGGGCAGAAGAACATTATAATGAGGCACATGGGCGAACCAGAGGATCATTGAAAGGACCTTTGGCCTCCTGAAGGCCAGGTTCAGGTGCCTCCATCTAACAGGTGGGTCCCTATGCAACTCACCGAAGAAGGTCTGCCAGATAGTCGTGGCATGCTGCATGTTGCTCAACCTGGCCCTCAGACGGCATATACCTTTTCTGCAGCAGGAGGAGACTGGAGATGCCCCTGTGGTAGCAGGGGACCCTGAGGACAGGGAGGATGAGAAGGCAGAGGATGAGGATGCGGACAACAGAACATCGGTGATACGTCAGTACTTCCAATGACACACAGGTGAGACAGTGCAACTTCACATCTCTATGAGTATTAGTGTATTCTGTGTGGCATTGGCATGCTGCTATTACCCACTTCTTTGCCCTACTTACTGATACCTGTGGATATTATTTTTGCAGATGTTGGTGATATGACAACATTCTCCTGGTGTGATAACAACAGCCAGCTACCGGTCATTAATTCTATGCTCATTCTATGTACAGTTCATTTGCAATGGTTGTAGCTGTTTCAATCAATACAAATTTGCAATACATGAAATACTAGTGGTCAAGTTTTATCCAAGGGTGTTTATTGTTGTGATAAAATATAGAGGGGAAAGTGCAATGGAATGGGGTGATGATGGAGATAAGTTCAGGGTATTAGTCCAGTCTGTTTCTAGCACAGGTGCATTGTTCATGGGAACATAGGAAGGGGACTAATGGCAGTTCAAGGTGGACAAGGTGACTGAGTGGGACACAAGGGGTACAATCAGGAGAGTCTAATTTCCTGGAGGTGGTCTTGGCAAGTGTCTCAGGCTTTTGTCTGGTTTGCAGGGAACGTTTGTGGGGTGGTTTACCGTCTGTAGGGGGAGGAGTGTTGGTGGCCTGTTGGTCCTGTGGCAGGGCCTTCTGGCCACTGGCAGCAGCGGAAGTGGAAGTGGAGGGCTGTTCAGATGGATGGCTAGTGGCAGAGGCCCACTGGTGTGCTATTGCTAAGGAAGTCCTCCCAGTGTCCCTGTTGGCCTGTGCCTCTGTCCCCTGAACCTTGTGCCCACTGCCACTAACTCCAGGTCCCTGATTGTCTTGTGTATAAGGTGTGGCCTGGGGTCCCTGTACAGGTGGGCACACTGTTGATTGATGTGTCCTGGGGACAGAGGTATGGGTACGCTGGGTGGGTGCTGTGATGTTGGATCCTGATGGGGGAGGCTCTGTGGTGGTCTGTGGGTGGGTTTGGGTGACCGGCTGTCCAGTGGTCCCTGATGGGCCAGGTAGATCGTCCAGATCCTGAAGTCCAGAGTTACTGTCATCACTGTGGGCCTCTTTTGTTGGGGGAATGGATAGTGGTGGCACCTCCTCTACAGTGACATTGGCTGGGGTACCTGTGGGGATGTAAATGAAGTATTTACATTTGTACTTCTGTAGCTTCCCCTCTATGGTTGTCTTCCCCTGCAGCTATTGCTTGTGTATGTTGGTGTATTGTGGTTATGGTAGTTTTCCTATACTGTGCATACTTTGGTGACGAGTGTCCATGCAGGGCTGGGAGGGGTGTCCATGCATTGGTACAGCATGCAGGGCTTGGCATTGGGATTAGTGAAATGTGATGGTGGAGTGTGTGGGATGTGGTGGAGTGATGGGAGTGAGGGTGAGGGTGTGTGATGGCATGCAGGTGTGGGGGTGATAATTGTTAAAAGTAGACTTACAGGTGTCCAGTCCTCCTCCAACTCCGGCGAGTCCCTCAGGATGCAGTAATGCCAAGTCTTGCCCCTCCCATGCTGTGAGTTGGGGGGGGTGAGGTGGGGTCCACCGCCAGTCCTCTGTATGGCGAGCTGGTGTCTTGCTGCTATGCAACGTACCTTCCCCCATAAGTAGTTCCACCTCTTCCTAATGTCATCCCTTGTTCTTGAATTCTGTCCCACGGCGTTGACCCTGTCCACGATTCTCTGCCATAGCTCCATCGTCCTTGCTATTGATATCTGCTGCACCTGTGCTCCAAAGAGCTATGGCTCTACTATGACGATCTCCTCCAACATGACACTCAACTCCTCCTCAATGAAACGGGGGTGCCTTTGTGGTGCCATGGGTGTCGTGTGATGTGTGTTGGTGAAAGTGTGTTGGATAATGTGGGAGGTGTGTGATGTGGAGTGTGTGAGGGGTGTATGGGTGTGAGTGGGATGTGTGTCTAATTGCCTCTGTGCTTTTCTTCTCAGTCTCATGGTGGCAATAGTTGTTGGTAAAGGGTTGTGTGTAATGTGGGTGTGTGTTTTATAGTGGTGTGGGTGTGGTGTGTTTATTACTGTCCGGTGTGTGTTCTTTGAATTGTCCAATGTAGTGTTGTTTTATATGTGGGTGTCCATTGTGCGTGCTACGGTATATATCAGCAATGGTTTACCACCGTTGAATGTCCACCGTGGTGACTTGTGGGTCATAATGTGATGGGCATTGTTCTGTTGGCATAACAGTGTGGGTTTTGGGACTGCCAGTTTATCACTGACCTTTGGTCTGGCGGATTTGTGTATGTGGCTGTATTCTGTCAGATTGGGGTGTGTGTGTCATAATATGGTGAACGGGTATTCACCAGCGCAGCAGTAAGTTGGCAGCAGTCAGCAAAGCGGTAAGCACCACTTAACGCCAATTTCATAATGGGGGCCCTAATCTGTTAAAAATATTACATTTTCTAAGCATTCATGGAACCCCCTAAGGAGGCTTTGCGGACCTTCAGGGTTCCCCCGGCACACGTTAGGAACCACTTCTCCACAACATCTTTGTCAGAACAAATGTACCCTGGGATGAACAGGTTGATATTCCACATGAGGAGGACGATGATGATGGAACAGCTAATTTGTAGGGTGAACAACAGAACACTGCTGCAGGAGTTTGCAGGAGACTCCACATAGTAGATGACTTCTATACACAGTGACTGGACTAACGACATTACATTGTAAATAGCACAAATAAGATACTTTGTACCTGATTCTCCTTGGTCTACACATTCTCCACTACATATACCATTGGAATGTGACCCAAACCCCAGGGAGCAGGTAAGAAACACAACTGTTACAAGTATGATAGCAACATCTTTTGATGTAACAGGGCCTACAGCCTCCTTCTCAGAAATCAGTGACACGCAATTCATGGGCCTGTGACTTCAGAAGGCCTAGATCCATGCACCACTACATATATTGTCCCGTCAAGTGGCCACAGTGCAAATTCCTAGCCCATTCCCACAACACAACCAAGCCTACCAGGATGTATGCAAGGGGGCACACATAAGGTAGGGGCAGTGAACAAATGGTGTTTAAGTAGTGTTGAAACTGAACATGGTTACATCTCAGGGTGATTGATGCTTTACCTGTACGGTGCATGTGTGACAAGGTGGGAGGGGCAACCTCATTGATAACTATGGACCTTTAGGAACTGTCACGGGATTACAACCAATGCTACATGCAGACCCTGCACAGTGTATCCATGGGATTATGCCCTGGCACTGTCTTAGAATTGGCATCATTGGCATTGTCTCCCCTAATGTTTTGCCTCTACTTCCAAGGGTGCTTCTGTGTGCTGGACCTTGTTTTTGCTGTTTTGTTTGCTCTAGACACTTTAAAGTGTAAGATTTCCCTGTATAAATTGTATTTGTACATTGGCCTAGCCATGATTGGCATTTTTGATTTACTAGTAAGTCCCTGGCAAAGTGCACTAGAGGGTCCAGGGCCTGTAAATCAAATGCTACAAGTGGACCTAGGGAACTGGTTGCACCACCCACATTAGTAGCCCTGTAAACATGGCTCAGACCTGCCACTGCAGTGTCTGTCTGTGCAGTTTTAAACTGCTAATACAACATTGCATGTTTCCCCACTTGCCAGGCCTCAACCTTCTCTTTTTATACATATAAGACACTCCTAAGGTAGACCCTAGGTAGAACTATGGGAAGGGTGCAGTGTATGTTAAAGGTGGGGTACGTACCTGTGTGTTTTACATGTCCTAACAGTGAAAGACTGCCAAATTCGTTTTTCACTGTTGCAAGGCCTATCTCTCTCATAGGTTAACATGGGGGCTAACTTTAAATATTATTAAAGCGCAGAGTCCCTTTGGGAGCAGTTAGACATGTGGAGTTTGAGGTCTCTGAGCTCACAATTTAAAAATACATCTTTTAGTGAAGTTGGGTTTTAGATTGTGTGTTTGAGAATGCCACTTTTAAAAAGTAGCCATTTTCTTGCTTAACCACTCTGCCGCCTGTTTGTGGATTCCGTGTCTGGGTCAGTTTGACAGTTTGGCTGTTTGCACCTCTCCTTTAGACAGTGACACAAAGGGAGCTGGGGTGTAGCCTACAAATCCTGATGAGCCATCTGGGCTGAGGGGAGGGAAGGAGTGGTCACTTACACCTGAAAGGGTTGTACCTTCCCTCACACAATACAGTCTTCAACCCTCTTGTGTGTGTCTGGGGCCTGGCCTGGGCAAGGCAGGATCTTGGATAAAACAGAGACTTCTCTTTGAAGTAGGCCTACTTCAAACTCAGAAAGGGGTTTAAGAAGAGCACCCAAAACCCCTGAAAATCAGATTACTGCTGGAGCAAAGAGGAACCTCTGCCAAGCAGAAGAGCTGGAAGCTGGAGGAGGAGTACTACCCCTATGCTTGTGACTGTGCTTTGCTGGGTTGGCTTGCAGTAGCTGCTTCTACCTGTGAGAGGAAAAAGACTGACTTTTGTGTGACTTCCCACTGGTGAAGAATCTCCAAGGGCTTGAACGGAGCTTGCCTCCTGTTGTTGAAGTCTCAGGGACAACTAAAACTTCTCTTAGCCTGCACCTGGGCTTTCTGCTGAGAGTCCTGTCTGCCTGCCAAGTGATGCCCTAACCTGTCTCTGGGCCCTGGAAAGGTGAAGCTGGTGGAAAAGGAGAGAAATCCATGTAAAAATTGTTGTGTGGGGAAACTTTTGATACACCACCCACTTTGTGGCTGATAAACAACGCACCTCTGGCCTCATGGCTAAAATCGATGCTCCTTCTGCATCCCGGCTTGGAGATCGGCGCAACACGGCTGGAGAAATGACATGCAGCACCCGCAGCGGCTGCTGTTAATGACGCAAGCCCCTTCGCAGCATGGTTTTTCGACACCGTGAGACCCGATTTTGACACAACATCACTGGGCGTGGAAAATCAATGCAAAGCCTGCCCTGACCGAGGTGCCCATCCAGATCGACACATCACTCTCTTGCAGGAGAGAAGAAACGATGCATGCCAATCAGACCGGAGAAGGAACGACGCATGTTCTTGCTTGCAGGTGAGAAATCGACACATCGCTGGCTTTTTTCTATGCACACTCGCCCATGCGGGTTTAGTTTGACACTACCCAGGTACGTTTGTATGCTAACAATGTTCTCACTGTTTTCTAAAGGATATAAGACTGTTCTCCTTTTTAAAATTCATATCTTGACTTGTGTACGTTGGATTTGTGTTGTTTTGGTCTTGTTTTGTTTAGATAAATGTTATTTATTTTTCTAAACCTGTGTTGTGTCATTTTGTAGTGTTTTCATTGAGTTACTGTGTGACTGGGTACAAATACTTTACATCTTGCCACTGAAGTTAAGCCTGCCGTCTTGTGCCAATCTACCAAGGGGGTGAGTGAGTTTTAACTGAGGGGGATTCTCCTTTGCCCTGACTAGAGTGAGGGTCTTTGCTGGGACAGGGGGTAACCTGACCTCCAACCAAAGACCTCATTTCTAACATTGGTGATCAGCGATTGGGTTTGAACTTTTATTTGTACTTGACATACAGTGATAAGCATACGCTACTGTTTTCAGTGCAGACCATCACGTGACCACATACTACTTGTCTTTGTGGTTTTTGCTTATTTCATTTTTTTTTATTCCTCTCTAGTTCCATTTGGTGGTAATCCTTGATTGACCTTTGAACTCCATTTGGGAACTTGTTTTAATTCCTTTGGAACTTTGCACTTTTCACTCTTCAGCATGTCTCAATCTTGAGATGCATCAGCTGGAGCTGCTTTTGATTTAGGGAAACTGGAGTGCTACAGTTGCCCAGTTGAGGCAGTTCTGCAAAAACCTTGCTTGTCCCATTAAGGGCTCCACCAGGAAGGAGGAGCTGCAAAAGGCACTGAGGGCCTGGGTAACAGCCAAGGAAGCTGGGGCACACAGAGGGGGGGAGGAGAATGAGGAGGAGGAAGAGCAATCCATCCACAATGGTGTATTGGGTGGACATGTTATGTCCAGGGAGAGGGTCTCCAGGGCAGGGAGCAGTATGTCATCCAAGGGTCTGACTCTCAAAGTTTTGCAAGACAGACAGGCAGAGAGGGCTCACCAGTTGGAGTTGGAGAAAATGAGGTTGGCCATAGAAGAGAAAAAGTTATTGTTGGCTCATGAGTCAGCTTGAGGGAGCTGGATCAGAGGAGCCAGTCTAGTAGGGATGGTGGCAGCAATAACACAGTGCAGCCTGAGAGGAGGGTGCACATTCCTAAGGATCTTGTGAAGGATTACAATATGGAGGATGACATACCGTTGTGGTTTAAGGTGCATGAGTATGCTCTCCATATGAATCTGGGCTCTGAAGCTCACTGGGAGCGGGTCTGTGGAAGCACTTCGAGGTAGAGGGAAGGGATACTCTAGCATCCTTAAGGGATCCTCAGAGCCTCACTTACTCTATCATGAAGGACGCCCTGATCACAAGGTATGGTTTCACCCCTGATCAGTATAAGGAAAAGTTTAGCTCCTATAAGAAAAAGTAATCCCAAACATGGTTGGAATGTGTTGATTCGTTTTGCAGGTGACTGGATGGTTGGGTGAAGGGCAGTAAGGTAAAAACATGTGAGGGGCTTTACAATTTGATTTACTTGGGAGCACTTGTACAATTTATGTTTTCCAGAGCTGTGCCAACACCTAATTGACAGCAAGCTGACTGACCCCAGGAATCTTGCACAGGAAGCGGACCATTGGGAGAGCACCAGGGTCCAAAAGAGGTATAGAGGAGGCCATGCCAAGGGTGGGCAGGGTCCCATCAGAAGAAGTGGGGGGTAAGGGTAGACAGGGGAGTTCTCAAAAGGGCACCAACCTAATTCCCAGGGTGAGGAATCCCAAACCTCAGTAGAAAAGCAACCATGGGTCTCTACAGGGAAACCTGCAGAGAAGGGGTCCCGCAAGTTCTTTGCATAGGATCAGGAGGGTCACATAAGGGGGGAACCCAAATCTCCAAAGTGGACAATGGCACCCACTGGTGCTCAGTCACAGGGTTTGGCCAGTGTATCGCTTGGGGCGGAGTTGGTTCCAGGTGGGTTGGAGCCAGCTGGGATGACCCTTGTCTCACTAGGAGATGGCTAGATGGTCCAGATGACCCTTGTGCCTTATAACACTAAGAAGTACAGGCGGTGGGCGACCATCAATGGACAGAGGGTGGAGGCTCTGAGAGACACAGGATACAGTGTGACTACAGTGAGGAGTCACCTGGTGTCCAAAGAGCAGATAGATCCTTGTGTTCAAGTAGTTGCAGTGGACAACTCAGAGCGCCTCTGAGAGGAGCACAGGTTCCCATTGAGTGGGGGATCTCAGGTTCCTTGAAGGTAGCTGTGAGTCCAGCCATGCCTCTAGATTGTTTGCTTGACATTGACCTGGAGGATTCCCCTTGGCAGGAGGTGGAACGCAGGTCACACTTGGAGATGTTGGGTCTGCCTGGGTGGGTGTGTGTGTCTACCCAGTCTATGGTACCCCGTCAGGATGATCAGGAGACCCTGGAGCCTGAAAGAGTGGGCCCAGGTGTCTGCCAGAAGGAGGAAGGGCAAGGGGCATGGGAAACTGGCCCCAGAAGTTCCCACAGTCAGGAGGAGGGTTAACCTGAGGGGGAGTCCCTGGAGCCTACAGGAGAATGGGGAGGTGAACTGAGTGAGGTCCCTGAGTTATCACAGTGGTAGCAGGAAGGGGGTCACACCAGGGAAGCAGTCTGTGAGGCACAGAAGTCATGCCCTACTCTGGAGGGTTTGCGGCTGCAGGCAGCAGACCAGGCATCTGGCAAAGAACCTGAATCTCATTTGATTTACTGGAAGGATTGTCTCCTATATAGTGAGCCTTAGGTTCCTAAGCCAAGGTCAGCCCGTGTGCTGATGGTACCCCAGTGCTTCAGAGCCTTCTTACTGGGTCTAGATCATGACGGGCCTTTAGCTAGTCACTTGGGGCCGGACAAGACCTTTGAGCATCTTTTCACCCACTTCTATTGGCCGCAAATGTGCAGGCACTCTGATGCTCATTGTAGGTCTTGCCCAACTTGGCAGGCAAGTGGAAAGAGTGGGGGCAAATGTAATGCTCACTTCCAACCTTTCCCTTTGTTTAGTACCTCCTTTTAAAGGGTCGGTATTAACATTGTGTGGCCTCTGGATCACAAGAAAGCCATGGGCAACAGGTTTATCCTGGTCTTGGTGGACCATGCCACCTGGTACCTATAAGCAATTCTTTGAAATCGATCACTGCCCCTGTGGTGGGGCATGCTTTGATGGGAGTTTTTACCCACATGGGGTTCCCCAAGGAGGTGGTGTCAGATAGTGGTACCAACTTCATATCAACTTATACAAGTCAATGTGGAAGATGTGTGGGGTAACGTACAAGTTCACCACACCTTACCACCCCCAAATCAATGGTCTGGTTGAGAGATTCAACTGCACCTTGAAGGGCATGAGAACGGGCCTGTCAGAGCCCTTGAAGCGGAAGTGGGACTTCCTCTTGCCATGCCTTCTGTTTGCTTATAGGGAGGTGCCTCAAAAACGGCTTGGCTTTAGTCCTTTTGAACTGTTATATAGCCACCCTGTGAGGGGACCTTTGAGTCTGGTAAAGGAGGCTTTGGAGAAAGCCCCTAGTAAACCCCCTAGGATTTATTCAGGGGGGAACCAGAAACCAGACTGTCCGCTTCAGGAGTCTCATATAGGAGAACCTGGAAGCAGGCCAGGAAGATATGAAATGCTGGTACGACCACAATGCCACTCTGGTCATGTTTCAACCTGGTCAGAAAGTGTGGGTGATGGTGCCAGTGGAGCCTAGGGCGCTCCAGGACAAGTGGACTGGGCCATTTGAGGTAGTGGAGTTCAGGATTGAGGTCACCTACCTGGTGGGCTTGAGCACTCCCAGGAACTCCTTAAGGGTCCTGCATGTGAACCTGCTCAAGCCATAGTTTGAGCAGACTGAATTGTCCATGCTCCTAGCAACAGATGATGGGGTGGAGGAAGAGAGTGAGCCTCTTCCTGACCTCTTGTCTGCTGGAGAAAAAGATGCATCTGTGGGGGGATTGAATCCCTCCCACTCCCTGACCCCAGAGCAGCAGCTGGACTGTCACCAGTTATTGGGCTAGTTTGCCTCACTGTTCTCCCTGATCCCAGGGGTCACACATCCGTGTACACACAATGTGGACACTGGGGACAGTCCTCCTGTTAAACAGAGTGACTGACAGGGCGAGGGCTACATTAAAAATGAAGTTTCTAAAATGTTAGCGTTGGGAGTTATTGAGATTTCCAGCAGCCCTTGGGCCATCCCTGTGGTTTTGGTCCCAAAGCCTGTTGCTCCTGGTGCCACTCTAGAACTCAGGGTCTGCTTGGATTACCGGAAACTCAATGCAGACATTAAGACTGACGTGCACCCCATCCCCCAAGCTGATGAGCTCATTGACAGGTTGGGAGCTGCCAAGTACCTAAGTACATTTGATGTTACCTCTGGTTACTGGCAGATTGTGCTAACTGAGGGAGCTAAGGAGAAGTCTGCATTCTCCACACCAGATGGGTACTACCAGTTCAAGGGGATGCCCTTTGAAATGAAGAATGCCCCTGCCACCTTTCAGAGGTTGGTCAACCAGGTGTTGGCTGGGCTGGATGATTTCAGTGCCGCCTACCTGGATGACATTGCTGTCTTTAGTTCCACAAGGGAGGAACACTTGCAACACCTCGGTCAAGTGTTGGAGGCCCTGCAGAAAGCAGGCCTCAGTATTAAGGCAAGCAAGTGCCAAATAGGGCAGGGGTCTGTGGTGCACTTGGGACACCAGGTGGGGAGTGGCCAGGTGGCATGCCTACAGCCAAAGATTGAAACCATTCTGGCTTGGAAGCCCCGCAAGACTTGGAATGAGGTGAGTGCCCTTTTAGGTCTCACTGGATACTATAGGTGGTTTGCCAAGGGGATTGGCACACTTGTTGACTGAGTTAACTTCCAAAAAGCAGCCCAGAAATGTGATCTGGACTGAGTCTTGCAAGACAGCTTTTGATACCCTGAAGGCTGCCATTTGCACAGCACCTGTGCTTAAGGCACCTGACTAGTTAAAGGAATTTGTTGTGCAAATAGATGCCTCAGAGCATGGTATTGGAGCAGTACTCTCACAGCTCAATGAAGAGGGCCCAGATCAACTTGTAACCTTCATTAGCAGGAGGTTACTTCCCCAGAAACATTGGTGGAGTGCAATTGAGCGTGAAGCTTTTGCTGTGGTCTGGACACTGAAGAATCTAAGACCCTACATGTTTTGGACTCAGTTCCAGGTTCAGCCAACCACAGGCCCCTCAGATGGTTAATGCAGATGAGGGGTGAGAATCACAATTTTTGAGGTGATCCATCTCCCTACAGGGAATAGACTTTACGGTGGAACACGGCCTTGGCACCGACCACACCAATGCTGATGGTCTGTCTGGATTCTTTCACCTTAGTGATGAGATCTTCCATGAGGTTGGGTAGCTCCTCCCCACTTTCAGCTGGGGGAGACATGTTTTAGACATGGCATCACTGGCATGGTCTCCCCTAACGTTTTGCCTCTACTTCCCAGGTTGCTTCTGTGTGCTGAACTCTGTTTTTGCTGTTTTGTTTGCTCTGGACACTTTACCACTGCTAACCAGTGCTAAAGTGTAAGTGTTTACTGTATAAATTGTATGTGTACATTGGCGTATCCATGATTGGCATATTTGATTTACTAGTAACCCCGAGTAAAGTGCACTAGAAGGTCCCAGGGCCTGTAAATCAAATGCTACAAGTGGGCCTGCAGCACTGGTTGTGCCACCCACATTAGTAGCCCTGTAAACATGGTTCAGACCTGCCACTGCAGTATCTGTCTGGGCAGTTTTAAACTGCCAATTCAACATGGCAAGTGTCCCCACTTCCCTTTTTATACATGTAAGGCACCCCTAAGGTAGGCCCTAGGTAGACCCATGGGCAGGGTGCAGTGTATGTTAAAGGTGGGACATGTACTTATATGTTTCACATGTCCTGACAGTGAAAGACTGCCAAATTCAGTTTTTACTGTTGCAAGTGCTATCTCTCTCATAGGTAAATATGGAGGCTGCCTTTCAATATTATTAAAGCCCAGATACCCTTCGGGAGCAGACAGACATGTGGAGTTTGAGGTCTCTGAACTCACAATTTAAAAATACATCTTTTAGTGAAGTTGGTTTTTAGATGGTGTATTTGAAAATGCCACTTTTAGAAAGTAGGCATTTTCTTACTTAGACCATTCTGTGACCCTGCTTGTTTGTGGATTCCCTGCCTGGGTCAGTTTGACAGTTGGCCTGTTTGCACCTGTCCTCTTGACAGTGACACAAAGGGAGCTGAAGGGTATCCTGCATATCTTGATGGGCCATCTGGGCTGAGGGGAGGGGAGGAGTGGTCACTTACATCTGACAGGGGTGTGACTGCCCTCTCGCAATGCAGTCTCCAACCCCCTGGTGTGTGTCTGGGGCCTGGTCTGGGCAAGGCAGGATCTTGAAAACAATAGAGACTTCTCTTTGAAGTAAGCCTACTTCAAATTCAGAAAGAGGTATAAGAAGAGCACCCAAAACCCCTGAAAATCAGATTACTGCTGGAGCAAAGAGGAACCTCTGCAAAGCAGAAGAGCTGGAAGCTGGAGGAGGAGTACTGCCCCTTTTCCTGTGACTGTTCTTTGCTGGGTTGAACTGCAGTAGCTGTTTCTGCCTGAGAGAGGACAAATACTTACTTTTGTGTGGCTTCCCACTGGTGAAGAATTTCCAAGGGCTTGAACTGAGCTTGCCTCCTTTTGTTGAAGTCTCAGACACATCAAAGACTTCTCTCTGGCAGCACCTGGGCTTTCTGCTGAGAGGCCTGCCTGCCGAGTGGTGCCCTAATCTGTCTCTGGGACCTGGAAAGGTGAAGCTGATGGAAAAAGACAGAAATCCAAGCAAAGACCGTCGTGCAGGGAAACTTTCGAAGCACCACCTGCCTCTCAGCTGATAAGCGATGCACCACTGGCCTTGCGGCTGAAATCAACGTTACACCTGCATCGCGGCTGGGAGATCGACGCAATGCAGCTGGAGAAAAAACGCATAACACCCACAGCGGCTGCTATTAATGATGCAAGCCCCCACGCAGTGCAGTCTCTTGACACCGTGCGACAGGATATCGACCCAACATCGCTGGGTGCAGAAAATCAATGCAAAGCCTGCCCGGACCTGAGGTGCCTGTCCAGATCGACGCATCACTCTCTTGCGGAGGAGAAGAAATGACACATGCCAGCCTGACCGGAAAAATAATGATGCACGTTCTCACTTGCAGATGACAACTATATGCATCTCTGGCCTTTTTCGATGCACACTCACCCGTGCGGCTTTATATTGATGCTGCCCATGTTCTTTTGTATGCTAATAACGTTCTCTGTGTTTTCTAAAGGATTAAAGCCCTCATTACAACATTGGCGGTAAATCCTGCTTACCGCCGTGCAGAAGACCGCCAACACACCACCGCGGTCGTGGAATTCCGCCACAGCTATTACGACCCACAGCTCGGAATCCGCCAAAATCTAGACACCCACACAAGTCCGCCACACCAAAGGTCAGTGATAAACTGCCGATAACCAAACCTTCACCGTCACGCCAACAGGAATGTGCCCACACTATTACGACCCACGAATCCACGCAACGGTATTCCATTGGCGGTACACATCGCCGCGCTCAAAATACACACACATTTACAAAACATTACCACATTGGACAATTCCAAATACACACACCTGATACACATACACACACCACTCCCACACACCCACACCACTATAAAACACCCGCCCACACCACCCACAAACCCTTACTACCTAAAATGTTGACGAACGCCAGAGAGACAGCAAAGACAACACCATCATACAGAGGCACACAACACCATCACACATACACATCACGCACAAAACACCACACACCCCTAAACATCACCCCACACATCACAACACGCACCACCTCACACATCACTTACACCACCCCATGGCACCGCAAAGACAACCCAGGTTTTCAGAGGAGGAGCTCAGGGTCATGGTGGAGGAAATAATCCGGGTAGAGCCACAGCTATTCGGATCACAGGTGCAGCACACCACCATAGATAGGAAGATGGAGCTATGGCGCAGAATCGTGGACAGGGCCAACGCAGTGGGACAGCACCCAAGGACACAGGATGACATCAGGAAGAGGTGGAACGACCTACGGGGGAAGGTGCGTTCTGTGGTCTCAAGACACCACATTGCGGTTCAGAGGATTGGCGGCGGACACCCACCTCCTCCCCCACAACTAACAACATGGGAGGAGCAGGTCTTGGCTATACTGCATCCTGAGAGCCTCGCAGGAGTAGCTGGAGGAATGGACTCTGGCAAGTCAAATCTTTCACTACTTCATCCCCCACCCTACCTGCATGCTATCACATACCCCCACCCTCGCCCTCACCCCATCACTCCAACTCCTCACAGATGTCCCACTATCACAAACCACACATCCCAACACCAAGCCCTGCATGCAACAACAAAGCATGGACACCCATCACCAATGCATGTCCACTGCACATACCCAAACAGACCCCTAAACAATTAGCACACAAGGTCCTAAACAGGAATGCAAGCACTGTGGTACAGGGTCACCCACCCATTGCCCACCATGGCACACACAGATACCAAAACTATGCCTTTACACCCCAGCAGGACCCCTACCCAACGTCACCGGACAGGAGGTTCCAGACATGTCCACTCCACCCATAGAAGAGGCCCACAGTGAAGACAGCAGCTCTGTCCAACTGGATCTAGATGACCAGCACGGCCCATCTGGGAACTCAGGGCAGTCAGTTCCCCTCACACTGGCACAAGCCACAACAGAGCCTCCCCACCTCTGGAAACACCAGCACAGCACACACCCAGAGGGCCCATACCTCTGTCCCCAGGACACGTCAAGCAGCAGTGTATCCACCACTACAGGGAACCCAGGCTAACCCACCACCCCAAGAACAACAGGGACCTGGGGGCAGTGGCAGTGGGCACACAGTTCAGGGGACAGAGGCCCAGGAACACAGGGGAACTGGCAGGGCTGCTGTGCGACAGGGGGAGGACAGGCCCAGGGAACCCACTCTCCACGAGGCCCTCTCCAACATCATGGGAGCCTACCACCATTCCGAGGAGACGATGGCAAAGGTACTGGCCAAGTTTCAGGAGACCCAGCGGCTGCAGGAGGAACAGTATTTGGGCTTTAGGGAGCAAATCAAATCCATCAATACCACCCTGGGCACCACTGTAGGGGTGCTGAAGGAACTCGTGAACACCAGGAGGAACACTGTGGCACAACAAGGGGCCTCTGACACTAGCCTGGACGATGAACTGCCCATCACCTCCGCCGGCGCTAGTGGACAGGAGGCACCACCACAGGACCTCGACACCAGCACCCCACCCCCTGCAGATGGAGAACCACCCCGCAAGCAGTCCCTGAGATCCAGGACAAAGACAGAGAACAATGCCAAGACCCCAACCAAGAAATGAGACCACCCTGATTGTCATCCTTCTGTCCCACTTTGTCACCCTGTCCATCCATCAACTGTCCCAGCTCCATTTCCTATGCCCCTTTGGACAATGCACCTGTGGAACTCTGCCATGGACATTCCTCCATCATCACCCCTTACCATTTTACAACCCCCTCCACTATTTAGCACTTAAATAAACACCATTAAATCACAAAACTATCTGGAGTCTGTGCTTTCACAAATGTGTATTTGCAATAACTAAGGAAAAATGCAATATCCATTGTATTGTTAACATACTTATGTCACACAGCGCTAGTCCATGAGAAAACATAGCAGATGTCACACAGTGGGACCCACATCTGGGAAATCGAAAGGGAAAGTGACAAATCAGGGTCCATACACTGGGTGAAAGTGACAGACAGATGAGAGGTAGAACAAGTGTATCATATGTAGCAGGCAGTGATGCCTTCTTGCTTGTGTCTCACTGGAAGTATTGATGAATCACCGTGTTTCTGTTGTCGATATCCTCTTCTTCTGCTTCCTCGTCTTCACTGTCCACAGGCTCCACAGCTGCCACAAGACCTCCTTCAGGACAATCCTAATGCAGAAAAGGCACCTGTTGTCACAAAGTCAAGTTGTGCAGCATACAGCAGGCCACGATGATCTGGCACACCTTCTTTGGTGAGTAGAATAGGGAACCACCCGTGATATGGAGGCACCTGAACCTGCCCTTCAGGAGGCCGAAGGTCCTCTCTATAACCCTCCTAGTTCGCCCATGTGCCTCATTGTAGCGTTCCTCTGCCCTTGTCCTGGGATTCCTCACTGGGGTCAGTAGCCATGACAGGTTGGGGTATCCAGAGTCACCTGCAAATGTCGAGGGACAACTGTTAGACACACACTAACCATTAGAGACAACCCCAGACCCAGACACCTAGTCACACTGTACAGGGTCCATGTCCTCACCTAATAGCCACACACCGTGCCTCTGGAGTTGCCCCATCACATAAGGGATGCTGCTATTCCTCAGAATGTAAGCATCATGCACTGAGCCAGGATACTTGGCGTTCACATGGGAGATGCACTGGTCGGCCAGACACACCATCAGCACATTCATTGAATGGTAACTCTTCCGGTTTCTGTACACCTGTTCACTCCTGCGGGGGGGACCAAGGCCACATGTGTCCCATCAATGGCACCTATGATGTTGGGGATATGTCCTAGGGCATAGAAGTCACCTTTCACTGTAGGCAAATCCTCCACCTGAGGGAACACAATGTAGCTGCGCATGTGTTTCAGCAGGGCAGACAACACTCTGGAGGGCACGTTGGAGAACACAGGCTGGGACATCCCTGATGCTATGGCCACTGTCGTCTGAAAAGACCCACTTGCCAGGAAATGGAGTACTGACAGCACCTGCACAAGAGGGGGGATACCTGTGGGATGGCGGATAGATGACATCAGGTCCGGCTCCAACTGGGCACACAAGTTCCTGGATTGTGGCACGGTCCAGTCTGTAGGTGACAATTTCATGTCGCTCTTCCATTCTCGACAGGTCCACCAGAGTTCTGTACACTGGAGGATGCCGCCATCTCCTCACCTGCCCCAGCGGACGTGCTCTGTGGAGGAGAACAGCGAGCAGAGGGTCAGCCAACAATGAGGTACGAAAACACAACTTTACTGCACACATTTTCCAATCCGCTATGTGCCTGTCTTAGTGTGTATGCAAGGCCTAGATATGTGTGACGCATTTAAAAATAATGTTATGTGGCCCCCTGAAATGGTGGCTGTCTGACCTGTGAGGTGGGACAATGGGATATGAGGTAACTGCGCTGGCGTTGTACACCGTCGCGGTAGGCGGTCGATGACCGCGGCGCAATCCTGCATTGGTTAACATTGGGCCCTATGAGTCCCCAGGAGCCAATGACGATGTACGGAGGCGGTGACAGTACGCACCGCCGCAGACGTGACCGACATTTTCTATCTGTTCACTCACTTGATACCTGATCTTCGACAGGAGAGGACCTACACTGCAAGTGCTGCTGTGACCTCAGTCTGGAAGAGGCAATGGCTCATGTGTCTGGGGAAAGGGCTCCTGCCTTCACCACGGAGGAGTTGGAGAAACTAGTGGATGGGGTCCTCCCCCATTACACGCTACTCTACGGTCCTCCAGACAAACAGGTAAGTACACTGTGAGCATGCTGTATGGGCAATGCCTATGTGCAGTGGTGTGGATGGAAGATGGGAGGGAGAATGAGGCGTGCATGAAACAACATGAGTGCATGTGCGTCTGGCAAGGGTAGGAACGCGGGCCAATGACTGTGATGGTCCAGACGGTTATATCTTCTCCTTTTCCCCTGTACTATTCCTGTAGGTCAGCGCCCACCAGAAGAAGGATATTTGGCGTGCCATCGCCAAGGAAGTCCGGACCCTAGGGGTCCATCAAAGATGGGAGGACATTCGCCACTGGAGCAAGAAGACGGCGTGGGAGGGGTGCCTATCGCACCATGACCCCCCTGATGTTCCAGATCCTGGCGGTGGAGTATCCGGAGTTGGATGGGCGCTTGAAAGCATCACAGCAGCCACAAGGGGGTGAGTACACTCTCATTCAGCTGAATCTGCGCGCATTGGAGGTGTATGGGTGGGGGAGGTGGGCAGTGGGTTCCCCTAGGCCAGGGCGAGTTTTGTAGGCAAGGTCCCTTCATCAGGCAGGCCATGTGGCACCCCACCCCACCAGTGTTAAGAGCCAACTACACCTAGTCAGGCTCCTGTGACCTCCATGTGTTCAGAAATCGGGCATAGGCCTTGTACCCCAGGTCCCTGTGATTAATTAGGGAACTCTAAGTGCACGGTGTAGTGCAGAGGGCTGCTGTGTCTGTAGTGTCCGCCAACGGTAGCGGTATTGCATGCACTGAACATGTCTTTCTTCTGTCTCCCCCCCCTTTTTGTGGTCTACCTGTTCTTGTGTGCAATAGCATCATCAGGCGGAGGAGCAGTGGCACTGGAGCAGGAGGGAGCTGCATCCCACATGGCCCTGGAGGACAAGACAACGGAGTCTGAAGCCACCAGTGGGACAGAGGGCGAGGGGAGCTCCACGGCAGGGACAGGAGCTGAGACCAGCAACATGAACTCCTCCTCTGATGGGAGCTCCCTTGCGGTGGCGGGCCTCTCTGTGCCCCCCGCATCTACAGGTACAGCCACCACCCTCCCTACCAGCACTGCCCTCCCAGCGGCCCCTCACCGTGTGCCCCATGGCCGCTCACCCAGGAGGGTGGGCATCTCCTTCGCCCCAGGCACTTCAGCCCCTGCCCCTGTCATCCCTGCTGCCCTCAGTGAGGAGGCCATCAACCTCCTCAGATCCCTCACTGTTGGGCAGTCTACCATTTTGAATGCCATCCAGGGTGTAGAGAGGCAGTTGCAACAGAAGAATGTATACCTGGAGGGCATTCATTCTGGTCAGGCAGCCCAACAGCGAACTTTTCAGACTCTGGCCTCAGCACTGATGGCAGCCATTGTCCCTGTGTCCAGCCTCCCCCTCCAACTTCCTCCACCCAGATCCAAACCCCTGTACCTCAGCCTATACCAAGCACACCCTCAGACCAGCATGCACACACATCAACACACAAGGGTAGCTCTGGCAAACATAAGCACCACACATCCCACAGGCACTCACACAAGCATCATACACATGCAGACATACCAACATCCACTGCCTCCACTGTGTCCCACTCCTCCTCGTCTCCCTCCTCCCTCCCTGTCACGTCTCCACTCACACCTGCATGCACTACATCTTCAGCCACTACGTCCATCACCAGCACACCCATCACCACACACCACTCACGTGCACTCACCACCCCCACTAACATTCACACATCCCCTGTGTCCTTTCCCAGTGTGTCTGTGAGCCCACCTCCCACGGTACACAAACGCAGTCACACACCCACCCAACAGCCATCCACCTCACGACAGCCCCTTCACCCAAAGTCAGCAAACTTACACCTCCTACAACCACTACCTCTTCCTCCACTCCCAAACCCCCTCCACCTACCCACCCCAGTGTGTCTAAAAAACTTTTCCTGTCAACCCTTGACCTCTTACCCTCACCTCCCCCACCCCTTCCGTCCCCTAGGGCACGCCTTTCCAGATCCTAACCCTGCACCTCAGCCACCACATCACTGGGAACAGTGGTGCCAGCAGTAACCGGCTTCTGGAGTGCACCAAGCAGCAGGGCAGCCAGTGTGCCAAGGAGCCAGACCACGGACAGTCCCCCACCTCAGAAACATAAGAAGTTGGCCACTGCCCGGAGGGAGAAGGGCAAAAGACCTGCCACCAAGGCCTCTCCCAGGGCTACAGTTGAGAGTGGGAAGACAGCTTCGCCACCATCCAAGGCGGGGAAGGGGCACAGAAAGAAAGGGAAGTCGCCGCCAATCTGCACGGCGGACAAGACGGCCACCAGCCCCGCTGCCAAGGACACCGCCGCTACCAGCCTCGCGTCCCAGGACACCACCGCCACCAGCCTTGCGTCCCAGGACACCGCCGCCACCAGCACCGTTGCCAAGGACACCGCTGCCACCAGCACCTCTGCCAAGGACACCGCTGCCACCACGCTCACTGAGCCACCCACCAGCACCGCAGGCCAATGAGCGCCGCAAGCACCGCTGCTACTGAGGCCACCACAAGTAGGATGAAGCACTACCTCTGTTCTTGGCAGGATGAAGCACTCTGGGCACAAAGCCCCCTCCAGAACCAGTGGAGTATCACATCCACTACCTCTGTCCTTGGCAGGATGAAGCACTCTGGGCACAAAGTCCCCTCCAGAACCAGTGGAGTATCACATCCACTACCTCTGTCCTTGGCAGGATGAAGCACTCTGGGCACAAAGCCCCCTCCAGAACCAGTGGACATTCACATCCACTACCTCTGCCCTTGGCAGGATGAAGCACTCTGGGCACTAAGGGCCAGATGTAGGAAAGAAGCAAATTGCGACTTGCAATTTGTGAGTCCGTGCGACTCGCACATTGCAAGTCGCAATTTGCTATGCAGAAAGGTGTCTCAGACTGCAATGGGGTCGCAAAGACCCACCTAATTAATATTATTGAGGTGGGTCGCAGTTTGCGACCCCATTGCGAGTATGGGCACTCACGGGGATGGTGGCCTGCTGGAGACAGCAGACCACCATGTCCGTGACTGCTTTTTAATAAAGCAGTTTTTTTTTTTTCATCTGCAGCCCGTTTTACTTAAGGGAAAACGAGCTGCACTTGGAAAAAAATACCGAAACCTTTAGTTTCGGGTTTTTTCAGAGCAGGCAGTGGTCCATTGGACCACTGCCTGCTCTGAAAAAATATGTGTGTTTCCATTCACAAAGGGGAAGGGGTCCCATGGGGACCCCTTCCCGTTTGCAACTGGGTTACCATCCACTTCAAGTGGATGGTAACTGCAATTTTTCGCGGTCGCAAATGAAATTGCATGGCGTTGCGAGTCGCAAATAGGAAGGGAACACCCCTTCCTATTTGCGAGTCGGAAATGCATTTTGCGAGTCGGATCCGACTCGCAAAATGCATTTCTGCATCGCGGAGAGGCGTTTGCGCCTCGCAAACAGCGTTTTTCGCCGTTTGCAAGGCGCAAATCCTTTCCTACATCTGGCCCTATGGCCCCTCCAGAACCAGTGGAGACTGTTATTCATTTGTGAGACTGTGGCTTTGCACTCCCCAGGATAAAGCAATGGGCAAACCACATACTGGAAAGACTTGTGAGACTGTGGCTTTGCACTCCCCAGGAAGCAGCAGTGGGCGAACAACCCACTGGAAAAACTTGTGAGACTGTGGCTTTGCACTCCCCCGGATAAAGCAGTGGGCAAACCACCCAATGGAAAGACTTGTGAGACTGTGGCTTTGCACTCCCCAGGATAAAGCAGGGGGAAACCACCCACTGGAAAGACTTGTGAGACTGTGGCTTTGCACTCCCCAGGATAAAGCAGTGGGCAAACCACCCACTGTAAAGACTTGTGAAACTGAGGCTTTGCACTCCCCAGGATACATCAATGGGCATGGAGCCCCCTCGTGGATCTGGTGTCATGCACTCATCTGGGTTAGGTGACCCCCTTGCCTTCCCCCTGAGGTGCCTGTTTTATTTGTATCTGATGCCCCTGCAGTGTTCTCTCTGTTTTGGTCGGGTACTGAGTGTGGGCTTCGCCCATGCATTTTGGGCCCAGTGGTCCATGGACTATGTATGTGCAGTACATGGACTTGAATTCTTGGTGTATATATTTGTTAATAGTGTATATATATTTTTGAGTACTGGAGTTTTATTGATTACAATCATTACAATCATTTCCTTTTGTCCTTGCATTCTTCCGGGGGGTTGAAGGGTGTAAATGGAATGTGTCAACATGTATTTGTGTGTTTGTTGTAGTGGGGGAGGGTGTGGGTGTTGCATGTTTTGTGTGTGTCACTCTCTTTTCCCTCCCCCCCTCCCCTGTGTCGTAGGTGCAGTACTCACTGTGGTCTTCACCGCCGGCGTCCGTGCTCCTGGTAGAGGAGCAGGAAGACAATAGCTGGTAGAATATGGAGTTCCGGCTCCATGGCGTCTTGGTTCCTTGTGGGGTGTGTAGAGGTGAGCGTTTTCCCTTCCAAGTCCTGTTTCCGCTGTGTTTTTGTTTGCGGTGAATCCGCCCCAGGAATGGTGGCGGATTGGCCTCTTATGATACAGTGGGCGGTACATTGTCTTCCGCCTGGCTGTTGGCGGTGACCGCCACGCTGTTTGTTTCTACCGCCGTTTCGGTTAGAGTGTTAAAGTAGCTGTCTATGTTGGCGGTTTCCCATTTTTTCCCGCCGGCCTGTTGGCGGTTTTACTGCCACTTTAACACCGACCGCCAGGGTTGTAATGAGGGCCTAAGACTCTTATTCTTTTTTAAATTAATGTCTTGACTTGTATATATTGGATTCTTGTCGTTTTTGTCTTGTTTTGATTAGATAAATATTATCTATTTTTCTAAACCTATGTTGTGTCATTTTGTAGTGTTTTCACTGAGTTACTGTGTTTGTTGGAACAAATACTTTACACCTTACTTCTAAAGTTAAGCCTGCTGGCTCATGCCAGGCTACCAAGGGGGTGAGCGGCGTTTAACTGAGGGTGATTCCCCTTTGACCTGACTAGAGTGAGGGTCCTTGCTTAGATAGGGAATAACCTGACTGTCAACCAAAGACCCCATTTCTAACACACTGCCATTGAGCACAACCCTGACACATGGTGGAGTGTACCTCAATTATGGCACACACTTGTTGGCTGTGGAGTGCACAGTGGGTTGACAGACAAATTATGCAGCTATGGGTGCAGAATCACTATCCAAACACAAGACCCAATGTCAGGATCTAATAATTTAATGGAACAATGCACCACCAAACAATTGTCTGGGTGGAATGTAGGCAGAGTGTTTTACACTCCCTATGTAAATAAGATGCAAACATTTAACACAAATCTGCTGTCTTGACTCATGCCTACAGCAAATAAAGATAAAATATGAAGACTGAGCATGTTTATCTAGTATGCTCTGTATAACAACATCACACAGCACATAGCAATACACACCACTTATTGTCACTCACATGACAGAACAAGTACAAGGTAGCACCGTAACAACTTATCCCATACATGTTTTGGGCTCCAACATCACAGTCAGGTGTGGGATGAGCAACTATGCCCAGCAATGTGAAATAATGTCAGAGACACATCATGAAACTGAATGGGAGTAGAACTAGCCATACATGTTGCATTTGGCCAATTGACAATTCAGCACTGAGATGATTTCACACCCCAACATCATTCAGTCATGGAGAGAGTTACCTAGGTAGTGGCATCCTGGAAGAAATTCATGCCCATGTTCAACAGAGGATGTGGATGGATAGCTGAGAGATACCCACAGATACTTGTTATTACAACATGGAAGTTCACTTGGAGACAACTCAATTGCTGTGGCAGGTGTAATGTCATGTGTGCTTGGCACTCATTTCATCTCACAAATATTGTCAATGGGATGGTAACTATCATGTAGCCAGTAGTAGAAGATGTGTACATATACAAATTACACAAGTCACTTGTTGCATCCTGTCCATGCATGACCAGACAATGTTGCTATAGAAGATGTGCACAAAGTGCAAGCAGCCGAAAGAATGGGAGCAATGTAGGCAACAAGTCATACCTTACCAGAAATGGGGGAAAACATGGAGAAGGAACATGTATAGACCAATATTGACTGT
This sequence comes from Pleurodeles waltl, assembly GCF_031143425.1. Lineage (NCBI taxonomy): Eukaryota > Metazoa > Chordata > Amphibia > Caudata > Salamandridae > Pleurodeles > Pleurodeles waltl. The sequence goes on along the minus strand of NC_090450.1, from coordinate 307,436,561 downwards.
CCGACACATCAATGTCTACATGCCAACATTCAACACATGTACAGAGAGGGTGGCCAGGTCAGTACATAACCCAGTCATGTTTGCCACTACTATAATCTGGTATTTGTCCATTGCATGCCAATATGACAGGAGGCAGTGACAGACATCACCATCTGTACCCTGCCACATTCCCAAAATAGAAGTCAAAACAGATATACGACCCCTAAACAAGCTGCCCATGCAAATAACTAAGGACATCAAATGATGAGACATGTCCTACATGTGCAAGTACCCAGTCCTCTGTACCTGAGAGGGGAAGGCTGACATCAAATACCGCAGAGGAAAATGTGAAATGCCGGTCTGTTTGATCACAAATATGAATGTGTCTGCAGGGGAAGGTGCATTGTTCTGCTGAGTAGCAATCATGAAGAGGCTAGATCCTCGCTCAAAAAACATGAACACCACTGCTCCTGCTATATAAACGTATGACATTGTCAAGGGCACAGGTGGCTGAGTTAACTGGCGCTCCATTAACCTGCTTATTCACATGCAACCATGGGTTTGTGTTGCCACACAAACTCACACAGTAGTGATGATGAGTAGGCTGCCATCTTTGCCAGACTGCAACACTACTACACAATGGTATGCCATTGTATGTGACAGTCATAACAAATGATGTGGACAAATGTGAGGGCCTAGTTGGTGGCATGCACACATTCACCACATATCTAAGCACACATGTACCACTGTAATGGCTCGGACATATTAATGTGTATGGATTCCGAACAAAAGGCAACCTAGCAAAAAGTAAGGGCATAGGTATCCCAAGATCAGTGACTGTAAGAAATGACCTTCACATGTGTTCCGACATACGGAAACCTAGGTGCCACTGATTTAACTACACATGCATTTGTCAAATGCCAAAATGTGTCCATGCAGGAAGATAGTAATGTGAGGTTTCTCATCCCATGACCACACCACTGTGGTCATATGTTACAGAAATTACACTACACGTGTCTTTACACACACAAACAGCACCTACCAACCTTTAGTAACACATGTGTACATACCATCTCTTGCAACTAAGATGCATGGGAAACCATATGCCACACGTGTAGCAGAGCAACATGAAGAAAAAAACAACAACACACCACGGAGTGGACACACATGTACACACAAATTGGCTGGGGTAATGTGATGTCAATCCAGTCCTAGTTCACTGCATACTCTGAGTACAAATTGTCATGGTTGTCATATGCCTTACCATGTGTTGGACACAGGTCGTCATATACATTGTGTTCTTGGTATGAGTACATTTGTATATCAGACATAACAATGTAGTAGTCTCAAAACTTAGGCGGTCATTCTGACCGCGGCGGGGGCGGTAGCCGCCCGCCATGCGGTCACCGCCATTTGGCCGCTCCGCGGTCAAAAGACAGCAGAGGCCATTCTGGCTTTCCCGCTGGGCCGGCGGGCGCCCGCCAAGGGAGCGCCCGCCGGCCCAGCGGGAAAGGCCCTGCAACATAGAAGCCGGCTCCGAATGGAGCCGGCGGTGTTGCAGGGGTGCGACGGGTGCAGTTGCACCCGTCGCGATTTTCACTGTCTGCTAAGCAGACAGTGAAAATCATGCTGGGGCCCTGTTAGGGGGCTCCTGCACTGCCCATGCCAGTGGCATGGGCAGTGCAGGGGCCCCCAGGGGCCCCACGACACCCGTTCCCGCCATCCTGTTCCTGGCGGTAAAAACCGCCAGAAACAGGGTGGCGGGAAGGGGGTCGGAATCTCCATGGCGGCGCTGCTTGCAGCGCCGCCATGGAGATTCAGCCCAGACAGGGGAAATCCGGCGGGAAACCGCTGGATCCCCTTTTCTGACTGCGGCTTTACCGCCGCGGTCAGAATGGGCAGGGAAGCACCGCCAGCCTGTTGGCGGTGCTTCCGCGGTCATCCACCCTGGCGGTCGATGACCGCCAGGGTTGGACTGACCCCCTTAGTACTCAAACACATATGTACACTCATTGCACACATGTGACAACATGTATGTGGACATAGTGTAGCTACACATGCACATATGCACAAGGTATGAGTAATCGCATGCAGCAGACTCATTAACAAACCTGTGTATTCAACATCCAATGTCACTGTTATGACATGACCGGATAGTTACACACATGTAGCCATACCATATATACAACATTGTTGCTTTGCCCATGTGACATATTAAGTGAATCTATGTGCACTCAAGGCCTACAATGCAAAATTCCGCGCATTCCTGTCATGCATCAATAAAATGATGCAAACACCTGAAATCTAGACTCTGCCACATCAGTAAAAGGACACCAGGGCCTTGAGCGTCTGTCACACGTTCACAGGCTTTTTTATGCATCATGGTGAAAAATCAATGCATGACCGTCATGCATGAAAAATGTAGACTTAAATGTGTAAACCTCATACTTTTCTCCACAGGTAAAAGTCGCGTGGACCCTGAGCGTCTATGACACCTACACGGGCCTTTCCACGAACAATGTGGAAAAATACGACACATGTCCGCCATGTGTCAAAAATGTACACACATACGCATATACCATACTATTCTCTTGAGCTAAAAGATGCCTAGTCCCTGAGCGTCTACTGCAGGTCCACCGGCATTTTGACGCACAATGGGGAAAAATGAATGCATGACCGTCAAGTGTAAAAGAAATGACGCATCAATGGAAGTGTGATGCACAGGCCCAGGAAGTGATGAAATTGCACATCTTGCCTTCAAACATAGTACAGTGAGTCCACTTTCACCTTCACTTCACAGTCTTATTGTCTATGACTTTATGAGGGTGTGTGTGGAGCTGGTGCTGTTGGAGATTTGAAGAGTTTGCAGTGTTTGGAGTGTTTATTGTGCTGCGTCCTCTAGCTGTTGTGTTTTATTTATCATTTAACCTGTCTTTTGTATTTTAAGTGTTCTGTTTCTGTCTCTGTATTGTGGGGTGTTTTGTCTCTGTTAGTATAGTTGTTGGGGTAGTTGGGGTCGTCGTAGGGAAATCTTTTTTTGGGGTGAAGTGCATTTGCAGTCTATAATGTCAGGGAAAGGGAGGATGGCCAGGATCCTGGCCGTTGAGCTGGGGGGTTTCATATGGCTAGTACAGCACTACCTTTCCATGTTACTGGTACTGGGCGGCCGTGTCATTCAAGGCTACACCACAGAGACCAGTAAGTTGTGGTGGGGCAATGTGCTCCACCACCTCATAAGAGTGTTTGTGACAGGAAGAAATGACCACCAACTGAATCACTGCTGGGCAGACCTCATAACAAGGGAGCAAGATCTGCTTGATCATCTGGGCATTGAGATTGGTGAAGTAGTTGGTAAGTATACCATTTCCATACAAAATCAATTTTTGTCATGTGCATGACAGTTGCTGATACTGTTCAATGCTGCATGTTATGGTTATGGATCTCGACATGTTGTATGCTACTTGTATGAAGAGCCCCAGCGCCACCTTGGATCTGCCATTCAAATGTACAATAATGAAGCCGATGCAGGGCAGATGTACCATTTTCCCTGCACCACTGTTACAAATTGTTGTGATGTATTCATAGGGCAACTGGGTATTGAGCAGTACAACATGAGGTCTGTGCCATGCTTCATGTATGGGAGGGGCTCCAAAAACCTGTTTGGGGGGCAAATGTAAAATGAGAAATACCTAAATTACATATGTCATTCATTTTGAAAGGCTACTGAAAGCAGGTGTGATATGGGGGTATATAAATGTATGTGATGGGCCCCCACGTACTCAGCAGACGTCGTGATGAAATGTTGTGTTGCAACTCCTACTGAGTACATAATTTTCCTGCACAGAAATAGGTGCATTTGGACCCTACCTGCATGATGCTGTTCCTTAACTCTCATTAGGCACACACAAGGCAGGGGCAAGGGGTGCACTGAGGTCCACAAGGACTATAGTGATGCACTTGGTGCTGCACCACTGTTGTTCAATTGGGCCCTTTGTGTCACTGGCCAAGGCAATGTAAGGGAGTTTGACCATGAACTGAGTCCAGACTACTAGCACGTTCCTCTTCCTGTACATTGTGTATCACATACACCCTAAACTATGGGGGTCATTCTGACCGCGGCGGACGGCGGTCGCCGCCCGCCAAGCGGTTCCCGCCGAAAGACCGTGGCGGTCATTCTGGCTTTCCCACTGGGCCGGCGGGCGACCGCCGAAAGTCCGCCCGCCAGCCCAGCGGGAAACACCCTTCCCACGAGGACGCCGGCTCAGAATGGAGCCAGCGGAGTGGGAAGGTGCGACGGGTGCAGTTGCACCCGTCGCGAATTTCAGTGCCTGCAAAGCAGACACTGAAATTCTTCGTGGGGCCCTCTTATGGGGGCCCCTGCAGTGCCCATGCCATTGGCATGGGCACTGCAGGGGCCCCCAGGGGCCCCGCGGCACCCCCTACCGCCATCCTGTTCCTGGCGGGAGAACCGCCAGGAACCGGATGGCGGTAGGGGGTGTCAGAATCCCCATGGCGGCGGAGCGCGCTCCGCCGCCATGGAGGATTCTCAAGGGCAGCGGGAAGTCGGCGGTACACCGCCGACTTTCCGTTTCTGGCCGCGGCTGAACCGCCGCGGTCAGAATGCCCAGCGGTGCACCGCCAGCCTGTTGGCGGTGCTACCGCCGACCTCCGCCATGGCGGTAATTACCGCCAGGGTCAGAAGGACCCCCTATGTCTTTTACCACACACACATGTGCTGATTTAGCTCCACAGGCCTGCTGCATCTCACTGACAGTATGGGTCTGCCCTGTATCTGCTTCATCACTGGCACATTACTCAGTAACCTGCACCAACAAATGCATCCTTGGACCACATAGCAAGTGTTTCTGTGTTGAAGCATATGTCTATGTTCTTATCCCTCCCTGGACAAATAATGGTATACCATGCCAACAATGACTGGCCCCACACTATTGGCAATACATCCATGATTTCAATTAGTCAATGTGCAGATATGTACAACTATTTTCACATGAGTAAACTCCCATAGCGTTATTGATTGTGTGTGTGCCTTGTGATGGCATACACATATTCCTTACTTCACACAAGGATGTATCACGGCATTCTTCAGCACTATGGAATACACACACAACCCCTTGGAAGTTGCTTGTTAGTTTGCTGTAACAATGAGGTAGATGTCTACAACATCTGGGGCAGGCTCTAATGCTATGGGTGTCACAGTGGAGTAGACACTGCAACAACCATCACATGCCCCTCAGATGTAGTATACAGTGTCATGCAGTCACATATGGTCATGGAGGTGTAGAGCTAAGAAACACCTGCATGGCAATGCCATGTATAAGTAGTGCAGTAAAAAGCACCAGCAGAGTTTCAGGGACAGTGAAGGTTTGTAGATTTGTGGATCTACATTATCTGAGATAAGGTGTTTGACTGATCATAGGTGTTTGTCAGATGCTCTGATCTACCACTAGGGTGACTTACTCACTCAGCCTAACATGGTGACAGTGAACAATGTCATCCATTAACTGATATGTACAAATTGCACTAAGCGATGTTTTCCATTCATGTCTTGCAGGTGGACCTTCACTCTACACCATTGGTGAGGTGGCCCGATTTGAAGACCCCGATGCAGCCAGTAAGTGTCATCTTGTGTGTCATGTGTTCCAATCCAAGGTTTGGTGTAAGTCAGTCTGAAGTATTGAATGCTATGAATTATGGTTTTGCCTGACCAATTATATGGTATCATTGGAATATGGATGGGGACATCTTGTATGTTGGAATGATGAGCAATGAGAATGGCTTGCTTGTAGCCCAGGGCCAACGTGTGCTGGCATGGAATTGTGTGTTTTAGGAATTGGAATTGCTGGCCACATGTGCATTGATGTCTACTATGATAGGTGTCAGTGCAGCTGTTTATGTTTACACACTGCTTACACTTACTCACAAAATGGTACAGATATGGGTTATATTTTCAGAGGTCTCTAGTGGGCTTATGTAGGAGACACATGCACCACAGATGCCTCACTACCCTTCAGATAAATGTATTGAGGCTGTAGTACTGCAAGGACCCATGTTGTCCTAGACAACAGTCAGAAGTGTACAAAATTAGTAGACTACTCAGCTCCAGATGGTTGTGTGAAAAGTCTATGATTTTTTCCAGATCAGATCTCAGCAGTTTTCACAACATGGTTCTTCCACAATGATATTTGTAAGTGACGTAGGTCACATCACATATGTACATGATGTGAATTCTGTGTGCCTACCTGGTACTTTGATAAATGATGTACAACATATCAGGATACTGTTGCAGTACCCAGTGCAGTGCCAAACCCACTGTGGGCCTAAGGACACCCATAAGGCTACCATGTGTGTGCTGTTTAACACATGTAGCACAACATAGCACAGGGTAGGGGGTTTTAGTTCTGTAATGCGTAGACAACTTCGATTTGCAGGTCAGGCTTTGGCCAGACTTTCTGGGGTCATTGTATCAGTTGCACATGTGAGCATATCATGGGCAATGTTGTGCCCCCTTGTAACATATGCTCAGGCCAGATCTTACACCAGGACACAAGAATAATGATTCACCAAACCTTTGAATAGCCAGTGGGAAGTTTCCAGACCCCCTATCATATGGCCCCCACCCTGCATCCATGATGGCTGGGCAAGCCTTGATGTTTTACCCATGGTGACGAGTTGGTGGATTGCATGCACAGCCCCCCTTATACACAGGGACACAGGACATCCAGACTTGTTGGGGCATGTTATTCTCACAAGTTTGATGACACAAATGTTGATCAAGAACAATTTAGTCCACACACCTCTGGGCCGTGATGGCTAAAAATGGATATCAGTCATCCCAGTGACATGTACATGATTCTATAGATGGCTAGTAACAAATAGTCAAAGATGAGGAGTAAGTCATTGTTGAGGAAGTGTGGTGGACTGTATGTGTTATCTGCAGTTGCAGTGTACATAATATGTCTGTTCAACCTCCACCCAATGCTGAATCTGATGCTTGATTCTTTTCATATTTCAGCTGCCAATATGACACCAGAGGCACGCATTTCACAAGAGGACCAAATGCTACAGGCACATAATGGAGGTGGAAGCAGGATACTGCAGAATGGGAAGGAGGTTCCGCAGGGAAAAGGCAACCCAGGAATGGTGTGCGTTTGACCATGATGATCCTCCACATCAGCCACAGCCACACAACAACAGTGCTGGAAAGACGTCAGGGGTGCAGGGGGCCTCTGCAGGCCCAAGCCCTACATATCAGCTGCACCTGTCAGGAGCCAGGCTCCTGTTCAGCCACCTGCTGCAGTTCTTGTAAGACAATTTGAACAAGATATGAGACGGGACGTGGCAAAGATTTTAGCCAGACTTGACAAATTGGAGGACGAGAGTGCAGACAACAGGAGGATGTTGCGGTACATTAAAAAGAAACTCAAGAAAATGAAAAATGAACTTATCTTGTTCTACAGCCTCTTAGTTCCTTCCCCTTACTGTTGTAAATAGTTTTAGATTGGGCTTTAGATGGATAGTATTAGGTTAGTGTAGAATAGGCATAGGTTAGATAAGTATAGTGGGAAAGGTGGCTTTTTCATCACTTTTTTATTGGTGGAGTGTTGAATGAGGGGTCATGTTGGGGTATTTTTGTATAGAAAAACTAAAAAATTACAAAATTAAAAAATACCAAAAAAATATATATTTGTTTAAGCCATAGGTTAGGTTAGTACATGTGTAGTCATAGTTTATATTGTCCTACTTGTATCTTGTCTCTTAAGGGGGCGGGAGTACAATGCTTAGAGTGTAGTGTTACATGTGAAAGCTAAGTTTAGAATAGGTTAGATAGATGAAGTTGTTAGTTAAGTTAGTATAGGTTAGTTGAGCATAGGATCGTTTTTTGGTTAGTTGTAGGCATATGGTTTTACAATAAATTCTGTTTTTCTTAGACTAATAATTTTGTAAGTTGGTTGAGTGCCTGGGGGTTCTCGTGAGTGCACTGGCCCAATTTGGAGGAATGGCCTAGGTGTGCTTACTGTCTTGATTTCCAAGGATTACCATGTGCATCCCCTACAACCAAGGAGCTGTCAGATTGGCTGCTGCATACAGTCAACTAGTGCATACATTTGCCATCCAGTGTTCCAGCCATTCCCAATGTGTATGTATACCTTATCTTGGACAGGTAAATATAGTACTGCACCTGTCATTGGTGGGGTCCTGCAATTTCATTGTTGGAAAGAGTGGCACATCTGACAACAGGCAAATTTGGAACCGTATCTTGCAACACTGACAGGTGCCCATCACTGATAAGGTTAGATTCTCCTGTACCACACAAATAAGTTGTACTACTACTCCCATCTGGGTTTATTACCATTGAGTTGGTTCAGAGCCATACATGCCGTATGTCAACTTCAAAGAATATCTGTTCAAAATTTAAATAGAATACTCTTTAAGTTGGTTATAGCAGACAAACAAATCATTCACCTTTCTCATTTTAGGATCCTAGTGTCTGGCTTTATGTCTGACAGTCATGCACTCATGTACTGATATTCTGGACACAGTGACATGGATTGACACAATGCAGTCTTTTAGCTCAGTAGATGGATCACATTAAACATTGAAATGCTACTTGAGAACAAGGTGCTTTATTTACAGGTGCAAGTGTATTTGTGAATTCTATACAATGTCCATGTCACTGACCCCATGAGTGAATGTTAGCCATATGTAGCACAATCAGAGTCCGGGGTTGAGGTTAAGAGTAAATATGCATTAGCGAGGAGTTAAAACATTGCCAATTGGTATGAAAGAGAGAATGACTCTACATTGCAGACAAATCAACATTGGTTGGGTGAAGAGGGCACATTTCCCACGGTCACAACAATGGCATGATCTTAACTCCAGAACTAAGGAGAAACTGTCCATGTGGCACAGACTGGTACTACCGGGTGCTTTTCCTTGTGAAAGTTATTCCTTCCACATCTTAATCTTTTGATGTGTGTGGTGCCTCCTGTGCCATGACTGATGCTGCTGTAGAGGTAGAAGGGGCTACACACACTTCAGGAATAGAGATGTAGAATCAAAGGTCCCGGCAGCTGTCATTTGTGGGAACACATAAGGCATCACTCCAGCAAGGAGAAACTGCTGATTTTTCAACACCGCAGCAATATCACAGTGGTAGGCAGCCATGTTTTCCATGAGGGAGGCCACTTCCCACTGTATGGACTCCAGGGTATACTGCATAACCCCCAGCCTGTTGTCTCTTATGCTGCTGCCAGTTTGGGAGGGCAATTGATTTAGCCTCTGCTTCATGACAGCAGATATCAATCAATCAGTGCTTGTATGGCGCAACAACTCACCCTTTAGGGTCTCAAGGCGCTGGGGGTGGGAGTTTAGTGTTTACCGGTGAGGTGGTTCTCAGAAAAGCCATGTCTTCAGTTCCTTCATGAAGCTGAGGAGGGAGGTGGTTTGTCTGATGTGGGGACAGAGGGCGTTACAGGTGGTGGCTGCAAGGTAGGTAAAGGAGCATCCTCCTGTTCTGGTTTTCCTGATGCAGGGTACTTCTGCGAGAGAGAGCTGGGCTGAGTGTAGGGTCCTGTGAGGTACGTGGAGGTTGAGTCACTGGTTCAGGTAGGCTGGGCAGGTGTTGTGGAGGGCTTTGTGTGCGTGGGTGAGGATCTTGAAGGTGATTCTTTGCTCTATGGGAAGCCAGTGCAGTGTATGCAGGTATTGAGAGATGTGACAATGTCGAGGTAGGTCGAGGACCAGTCTGGCGGTGGTGTTCTGGATGTTTTATAGTTTGTGGGTGAGCTTCTTGTTGATTCTGGCGTAGAGTGCATTGCTTGCCATTGTCCAGTTTGCTGGAGATGAGGGTGTGTGTGATGGTCTTTCTGTGTTCGAGGGGGATCCACTTGAAAGACTTGCATAGGAGGCAGAGGGTGCGGAAGCAGGTGGAAGTGACTGAGTTGATTTGATGGCTCATGCTGAGGTTGGAGTCCAGGATGATTCCGAGGTTGCTGGCTTGGCTGGTGGGGATAGGCGGGTGTCTGAGGGTGGGTGGCCGCCAGGAGTCATTCCACGCGTTGGGTTGAGGGCCCAAGATGAGTACTTCTGTCTTGTTTGCGTTGAGTTGAAGGGAGCTGTTTCTCATCCAGTTGACAACTGCTTTCATGCCTTTGTGGAAGTTGTGTCTGGCTTTGTTGGGTTCGTTGGAGAGGATGAGTTGGGTGTTGTCGGAGTAGAAGATGATGTTGATTCCGTAGCTTCTGATGAGGGTGGCTAGCAGGGCCATGTAGACGTTAAACAACATGGGGCTGAGGGAGGATCCCTGGGGCACTATGCAGGTGGTGGGTGGGTGGGGTCTGCGAGGAAGGGGGAGCGTCTCACTCGTTGAGTTCTGCCAGCAAGGAAGGATTGGATCCAGTCAAGGGTCTTGTCTCTGATGCCAGTCAGATATGTTGGCCAGAGATCGCTGGAGACCACGGAGAGGGGAGTGTGTGTCTCTGATGGTAGCTGAGTTGTCCTTATTTGGACTGAGGCACGTCCACACTCCCTTTAGGCTGCCTGCCATGGTCTCCATCCCCAACCGCACCTGCTTGGCCAGCTCCCATTGGACTACTACCACTGTCCTCTGAAAGCTGATCTCTGGGTCCTCGGAGTCTAGGGCTGTGTGAGTACTGACTGGTGGCCTGTGTTGATAGCTGGGTGGTTAATGTGGAGACCCCGCAACTCTGTGTGTTCTCCCTGCGACTGGAGGTGGTGTCTGGAGTGATCCTAGGACATCCTTGAGAGTCTGTCCATTGATGGTTGACAGCTGGTCATCAATGTAATCGGCAAAATCCAGGCAGGTCGGCAGGAGGTAAGCCATCCTCTGCAATGAGATAGTGTAAAATCAATATTCAATTGTTTTGGCTGATGACATGGGACATAATTTATTTCCCACTGGAGGCTCGTGACGTGTTACTGACCCAAGGTTGTAGTTGTACTTATGTGTAGCATTGTGCATCACACATGGGTCAAGCTCACTTGGTATTTTGGGGCATATGTCGGTGCCCCAAGCGCCACCTGAGTTTCAATTTTGGTGAGGCGCAGGTGGTGCAATGCCCTGCGCCGCATTTACAAAGTGGTATGAAGCCACTTTTTGTGCCTTAACGCCACCTTGAATATATGGCCCCTTCACACGTAGCACTTTGAGTGGAACGTGTGTGCAGTGGGTGTTGCTGTGGACGTGCCACAATAGCACCCATTGCGTTTTGACACTGTCTCAGATTTGGGACTTTTTGTAATCTGGAAAATGCACAAAAATCTAATACCATCCCAGGGGTGGGGTTAGCATGGCAAATTCTAGGAGTGATGCTTACATTTCTAATAGACTTTTTTGCTTTTTCTATGTGTGCTACATTCTGCAGCACACATAGGAAGAATAGGAAGAGCAAATCACCCCTTATGTTTGTTGTTGTGAAGGAAGGTGTTCCTCCCTGAATAAAAACAATCTCCCCCTCAACGCAGCCATCCTTGCACTATGATGCAAGGGTGGCTGCGTTGACGCATGACAGCTAATTTACCGCTTCTACAGGAGGGTACACGGGGTGAACTGTATTCTTATGCATATGGCACAACGCTGCATTTTGAAAATGACTATGTGTTACTGCCTAATTTGGCACAGAAGCACACACCATCATTTTCAGTTTGATCTGTCCCTCTATCTTGCCAGATGGTGAGATTGCAGCTACTTGTACAACTGCACACATGATGTTCACAGACAGGCTCAATGTGTTGTATGTGTTTTATTTTGTTGCCATTCCCTTATGGTGCATATGGTTGTCTCCGAGTTGTTGTGGGTTCACCATGTATGGGTTGTGTTTCACAGGTTACAAGCTTTAGGGAAGATTGTTCTCATGTGCAGCTGCAATAATTGCCGCACTACACTGCACCAGTTTAGATACTCAGGGTTGTGCCATGTTTACTTGAATACGGTACAGTCCTGCAATTCCCCTTGTGCCTGCACAAATTTGTTCTTCCTGCACCAACACAGGCATTGTTGCAATATGATGAAGGGGTACCTGCCTTGAAGAGATGCTTTGTTCATGTGCAGGGAGGTGTCCCTTCCTGCACATGTACAATATATTTTTGCTAAAATGTCATTTCAACGTGTGCTAAATGGTGCAGCACACGTAAGTAAAGGCAATGCGACAAGGAGGAATGGAAGCATTTTGGCCCTGGGGTGGTATTGACATCCGTCCTAGTCTCTGATGTCTATGTTGTGTTGGTACAGGGGCTTTGACAACATGCAATAGGTGTTGTAATGGCACAACAACACTATTTGCTCGTGTCTTCCAGGCAATGTGCTGCATATTTACATCCTGGAATACAGCTACAGTGAGTTTTCTATGTTGACGTTGTGTATATTATGGAATGCATAGCACAACCAAAGCGTCAGTACATGGGTGGCTTGAGTGGGGATGGCATGTCTTGATTCATGGCCTATGTGCCCCGATACAACCCTTTATCATGCATTGAGTGTGTCCTATATGCCTCTCCCTTCTGCTTTTGTGGAATTCCAGATATCCCCTGCGCAACTTACCCTGCATTTGTGGTGGTTGTTGGTAGACTGTGCTATCCTGTTCTGCGATTCCAGTGACCAGCTCCTCCAGGATGACCCCTGCAACCATCTTCTGCGGCTCATCCAGGTCCTCCTGTGGTTGGGGACTCTCACCTTCAGTCTGCAGGCCTGCCTTTTGGTTCCTGGCAACTTAGTCCTGCGCCTGCAATCGTGCCAGCGCTTCTTGCACTCGGTGACAGTCCTCCTCACCTCTGCAACGCTGTTGATTCTGTCTACTATTTGCTGCCATTTTGCGTCCCTCCTACCGACCGGCAATTTGGAGGTGACGAAGAGCTGGTGTGGGTGCTCTGTGCCTCTCTGACCAGGATGGCTTGCTCCTCCTCGCTAAAGCGACACTTGCACTTTCTCTTCTCTTGGGACTTTTCTGGAACATCCTGGCTGGTACATGGGTGATTGGGGTCTCCCTGGGGTCTCTCCTGGCCTGAAAAATCCATCTTCTCTTGCAATTGCACTTTTTCCTGTTTGTGCCTTTTGTTTTGATGCTACTGCGCTAAACCAATGGCGCTAGCCCTTTTACACCATTTGTACGTGCCGCAAAACGGTCTAGCGCAGCATTAGGGTCAATTTTCCTGATGGCATGTCGCAATGGTTAACTTCTTATTTTACGCTACTGTTCCTTAGCGCCATCGTATGCCACTTCTTAAATATGGTGCACAGATGGCACTAATGAATGAGGCTACCTCGCATTAAAAAAATGATGCATAACTGCGCTAGAGCAGTTGTGCGTCATTTTCATAAATATGCCTCACAGAGTCTTCTGCGATTGACATCATACAGAATGACATGTCCCTTTTACACCATGGCAAAGTCTGCTGTTTTCCATCATGCAGTTAGGTTGGACATTACAGATCCTGAATAATGGCCACATCCCATGAAAATATGTAACCAGTAGTGACTAGTACTTTGTTTTTAATTTATTTGTCCAAGCAGCAACAGATAAAGGCTAAAAAATAAGCAAGTTAAACCATGCTTATAATGGAAAAGTTAGAAAAGCGGCCTGCCACAGTAGCAGAAAGTCCTTCAACAATATGTCTCATGCATGGCATTATATATCTGCCAGTTTTCACCTTTTGTTTCACAAAATGTTTAAAACATTTTGATGTGTGCAGATATGAGTGGCTAGGAGATGGCTTTATTAAAGAAGAGTGGGAGTTGCCTTTCAAGTACAAATGTCTGAATAGTGAATGGTCCTTTTGAGTGGAAATGAATTTGAGACTACTGTTAGTCATTCAATGATCTGCAAGCAGGTGTCACTTCACAGCTTTTGCAATGCAGGGGTCGCGAACCTGGCATGCTTTCTGAAGGGTACTCCAGTCCCTTTGATTTGGCCAGCATTTCATATACTTTCTAATGGAAGTTATGTGGTCCTCGGCAATCAGAGCTGTTGCGGAATGAGACCAGGAATTGCCTAAGCAATTTCGGTGTCTCAAGTTGTAACTTAATGTGTACATGTTCTATTCTCCCCCAAACAAGAGATAAGAGTAGCAGAAATGTGGCCTCACATTGATACTGCCAATGTAAGTTATGACAAGCTGAGCAGATGAAAAGAGCTACTGTTCCAAAAACAAGTGGTGTTGACATTGGCCAGAGAGATGTATGCTCTACACAAAAAAAAAGAAGGCTGGTCATGGGTAAGCGCAAGACAACCATGCTACTCCCCTTGGGCTCCTGATCGAACTAACCAGTCCTCCCCACAGTCCCGTCACCACAGGGAGGTGGGAGCACCAATACTGGGGGTGGTAGTAGTGAGTCCTTTCAAAGGGAGTTGGGGGCTGCTGCCCATGTACTCTAACCATGCAGTGCAGCTGCCCCACACAGTGCCTTCTCAGAGTCAGGCCGGTGTCACCTTTTAGGGAATGAGGGCATGAGCCAGTATCACCTTTTTTCTCCAGTGTGGTGCCTTCCTGCCCCCAAGGAGTTCCCTTCAGTATAGCTTTCTCTCAGAAGAGGCCGCGCTGAGTGAAGCAATCACTTTCCTTCAGTTGGCACATAGCTCCGGCTGGCAGAGGCCCTCTTATGGCGGTCCTCGTGGTGCGGTGATCACTTCCCTAGTTCCCAGGTGGGACTGGATGTACTCAGCACAGGTCTCCTCCCGGCATCACTCCTCCTCAAGGGAGGCACAGGCAGTATCCTCCGGTTCTGGGCCCTCTACGGGTTTGCAATGGCCAAATTGTGGAACTCGCCACCCTTAGTAGATCAGCAGGCCCAGTCAGTAGAAATGTTTAGAAAAACTTAAACCTGTTTTTTCAAATCAGAAAGCTGGGGGAGTTGAGAACTGCATGAAGGCGGGCACCTATCAGTACCGAGCACTAGGGCACCTCCAATGAGGTAGCTATGCGCTGTACAAATGTTATTATTATTATTATTATTATTATTATTCTTGTCAGGAACAGTAGTGGTAGCATTGGCATTGCCTGTATGGTCTTGAGGATCCATCATGTCACGTGTGTGCCTTCATGTTTTCTTGTCTGTTAGGAGTTCAATTAATTTATACCGTCTTTTGTGCAGCATTCTATTGGGTAGAGCAGGTACGTTTGACTAGCCCCCTATGCAGATACTATGTTGGTGTCCTGGGCATTAATGCGCAATTCTGAATGGGTTTTAGGGGTGTAGGGCACTGTTATTGCAACCTGTACTGGCTTTCTAGCCTGGCTGTTCCTTTCCTTCTCATTTTTCTTTTTTTTACTTTTCTTTACACTATGTGCACATTGCACACTATATACCACTGATTGAAGGAATTGTTTGCAATGAATGCCTGGCCCATCTCAAATTTCCCTCAATTGACCTTCTAGGAGGCCTCACTGGGCGGAAAAGAACCGTGGAGCAGATTAATTGTTCTTAGTTGCCAAACTCACTGCTGCAGCTGCCCGACTGCGCCTGTTGGTCTCCTCTTACAGGGTGATCATTTGGGATGTTACTTCACTCTGCTACAGCTGTGAACTGGTGATATGCTGCTTCATCAGACCAACTGGTCCCTCCCCAGTGTTTATTCTGATGTTTATTGGTTGCTGTTCTGCTCCTTTCCTTCTCAGGCTTGTAGCTCCCCATGGTGAGCCCCTACTGTATCTGACATCCTCACTTTCTCGTTCCCCTTGACTGCCCTTGACAGTATTACGAGTGCACAGTCACCACTAGTAACTTTTCCAATGTAGTCGAAGGTCTATTTCACTAGGGCGGTGCGTTTCACATGGTAAATGATAGGGAAAAAAATTAAAATGTTTATTTTTATTGCAGAAAATAAAAAATATTTAGTGTAAAATATAGATGTAAATTAACCTGAAATGGTTATTACTTAGAACTTAATAAATAAATATCACAGCAAAATAGATCATCAAATTAAATGTTGAATAGATAATTAAAATAAATACATTCCTTATGTTTATTAATATTTAGAATATATTTTTAAAAATCACATCCCATCCCTATTATTATTTTTATATTTAATTTTTTAGTGATTTATGGTGTGTGGCTTAGATGATGGCTGCATCGTACATGATTAATCGAGCTCCGTCCAATATCCGCATAGAATCCTGAAATACCTTGAGGTATCTGAGCCTGGGATGCCCTGCATTGATTGACAGACTCCCCCCTGCAAAAATGCCTTTGGACGGGGGCCCCAAATTACAATAGCTCACAATGTCATAACTACTGCGGGTCGGCACTGTGAGTGGGCCTCTGACCATGATACTGAGGTAAAGCTGAGCCTTACTGAGGAGCTGCGCTGGCCGACGGCTGGGTGTGAAGGGGCCTGAATGTGACACCGTCGAGCAGCGGCCAGAACCGCGACATTCCAGTTAGCCGACTGCCTAGCCAACGGCCTTTCATCTGGACCAACGTTGCGGACCACTATGTCGAGCTTGCAGGGAGACCTTCACCTGCTGTTGACTGTGTTGACCTGGTGCAACTGGGCTGTGATACAGGACTGAGACACCCAGATGGTGTGGCGCTGCACAGCAGTGAGACCAGCGGTGCCACCAGGGCATCACCAGTCTCCTGACCTTGTGACTTGTGCTCTGTTGAGGTCCACCAGTGGGCAGCTTTCCAATTGATTGAGTCCTGAACAGCTGGTGGGGACCAATGGCAGGGACAGTTTGCTAGCAGACCCCGATGGCCTAGAGCCTTACACGAAGGGCAGCCCCACAGACACTGTAGGTTGCTGGTCTGGTTTGTAGTGTGTACCACAGGTACTTACACCTTATACCAGTTCCAGTTATCCCTTATTAGTGAAATGTAGTCAGTGTCTAGAAGGCAGGCTGTCTATAGGTAGCTGTAGGCAGAGCAGCCAAGGATGAACTTGGAGACATGCAAAGCTCTTGAAATAGCACTGTAGTTACACAGTACTCACACACATAAAAGACAATACTTAGTGTTACCAAAAATAAAGGTACTTTATTTTAGTGACACAAGGCCAAAAATACTTTGGAGACTATACTCCCTTAGGAGGTAAGTAAATTATACAATATATACAAAATACACAGGTATGTAAACAGTCAGATAATAGTACAAATAGTGAAAATCACCCTAGGTTGCAATGGGCCTAGGGGGAACACAAACCGTATACTAAAATAGTGGAATGTGAAATTAAATTTCCCACCTAGGCAAGTGTAATGTGTAGAGGGGCACCGGGAGTGTAAGAAAACATCAAAGGTAAGTAAAATACCCTACCCCAGAGCTCAGAAAAAGCAGGAGTAAAACACAGGAAGTTTCCTAAAACACACTAGAAGTCGTGGTAGAAGACAGTGTAAGAACCAGAAAAGACTGCAAGACACCAATGATTGATTTCTGGACCTGAAGACCTATGGAAGAAGGGGACCATGTCCAAAAAGCACTGAAAAGTCCAGGGAGAACAGGAGGCCCTTCTAACCCGGAAGAAGGTGCAAAAGGAGAACCACCGGTGAGAAGACAAAGTCAGTATTACACCAAAGAAGATAGATGTGGGTTCCTAGTTGGTGCAGAAGATGTCCCACGCCAGATGGATGAATGCAGTCTGGTTTGTGTCACTGGATTCTGCCAACAAGCCTAGGTAAACACAAAACTTGTGGTTCACGAAAAATGGTGTTGCCCGGGCCCAGGAAGGACCAGGTTGACTGTACCCAGGAGGGGAAACAGGGGGGGTCTCAGCAACTCAGAAAGCCCTCAGAAGACCATGCAGTGCACACAGGAGTCCGACAGCATGGGGGCAATGGATTTGCAAATGGTGGTGATCGCAGCACTACACAAAGGGATCCCACGCCACCGGAGAACAGCTTAGGGAGTGCTGGGGACCTGCCTAGGCTGTACACAAAGGAAATCTTGGAAAAGCCCACAGAAGCCCTAGGAGCTGCAAACCACACAGTGCACAGGGGTACTGTCTGGAACAGGGAGGCAAGCTCTTACCTCCACCAAATTTGAACATCTGGACCTTTGGACAGTCAGGGTCACTTTAGTCTACCACCTGTGTTCTAGGATCCAAGCTTGTCATCAGGAGAGGGGACCCAGAGTATTGGTTGTCGCTGCAGAGAGATGCCTGCTGAAGCAGGGAAGTGGCTCCGTCACTCCACTGGAGATTCCTCTGGTTCTTCTGGTGAGTGAGGAAGACAGTTTGTCCTTGGAGCTTGCACAACCTGGAAACTGTTGCAGTTGCTGGCAGTTGCTGAAGTTACAAGGTCGCAGAAGTCGTCTTCGCTTCTTTGTTGCAGTTTTGTAGAGTTCCTGGAGCAGTCAGCGGTTGATATGTCTGTAGAAGATGAAGTAAAGGATGCAGAGGATTCCTGCGGGAGTCTTTCAATCTGAATCTGAAGAAACACCCAGAGGAGAGACCCTAAATAGCCCTGAGAGGGGAATTGGTCACCTAACCAGGTAAGCACCTACCAGGAGGGGTCTCTGACGTCACCTGCTGGCACTGGACACTCAGATGCTCCCATAGGTCCCTGACCATACTGAAAGCAAGATGGCAGAACCCAGAGACACTCTGGAGGAGCTCTGGGTACCACCCCTGTGGTGGTGATGGACAGGGGAGTAGTTATAGTTTATGCCCTACATGTCAATATGCTTCAGGTCTGAAGGCATGACAAATAGGTGACATATAAGTGACCTGCTGCCGTGAAAATGACTATGAAATAGTGCTTACACTATTTCACTCAGGCTGCAATGGCAGTCTTGAAGATGTGTTTATATGAATTCCTTATGGGTGGCAAAAGAAATAAAGCAGCCCATAAGGACCTCCTAGTACACCAATGTCCTGGTTACCTAGGTACCATATACTAGGGACTTATAAGGGGGTCCAGTATGCTAATTAGGAGTTCAATACTTGGTTACCAGTATGTAAGTACAAATTTGGAACCAAAGAGAGCATAAGCACTGGAGTGCTGATTAGCAGAACTCCAGTGACACAGTCAGGCATACAGACAAAAACAGTGAAATATACTGACATATAGGGCACAAACTATAAGCATTGGGGTCCTGACTAGCAGGATCCCAGTGACAGAGTCAAAATACACTGACAAACAGGCCAAAAATGGGGGTAACCATGCTAAAAAGAGGCTACTTTCTCACAGACACCCCATGCTTGGAGCGAAGGCCTGCATCTTAAACTGTTTGGTCTGTATGTGGGACTGATGATCAGGTGGACCACTATTTACCCCACTCTGCCTTGTTATGCTCCCATGGTGGCCCACCCATGAAAGAGGGTGAATTGATGCAACTCAGTGGGTCGGAGACACCATATCCTAAGTTGAACCACTGCTGAAACACCTGGGGCCTGTCGTTGTGAGGGCTGAGTCAGTATACTTTGATGGATACGCCTCTAATTGTACTATGTCTGGCCACTGCACTCGGAGAGACTGTGACCTTCAGTCTGCTAGGGCCCTCCTGGGAACACACTGCCATGGCTCCCATCAACATTTTGTGGCTGGGAATCTCCCACCTCTTCCCCACTGGGCGCTTCTGGCTTTTAAACCCACGTCTTGAGACTGTGGAAGGTCTGCTCAAACCATCACAGTGCCCATCTAAGTAACTGGGTATCACCCATCTAGATTGCCTGGAAGCAGTTGTATGGGTTGACTGTAGGGCCTATTAGAGGGCAGGAGTCACTGGTGTGGGATATCCGAGTTCCTGCTGACCACACCAATGAGGACATGAAGGTAAAGATCAAGTCTACCAAAAGTCTCACCCCAGGTCCATGTGGAGATACGATCCCTCTAGCCCTCCCTGACCATAACCCCGGGGGCAGTTCTGCCTAGTTTGAAAATATGTTACATACCATACTGGGCACCTAAACATCACTGAAAACTAAAATTGATGTGGTATCCCTCAATGTGAACCTGCTTCGAGCAGAGCATAGGAGGCTCACAGAGCAGGTGGGTGAGATCTCCAAAATCAACTGAAAGACAAGAAGGTGGAGGTAACCTCCTTTCATGGACGAACAGAAGACTTTGAGGGCCGCTCGAGATGCAATAATGTCCACTTCATGGGCTTCCCTGAACTATCCAAAGGTCAGAGCATGGAGCCTTTTCTTGAGAATTGATTGATATCTACAGTACTGGCGTCCTGAGCATTCCAAGTCATCCTTCCCTTGTGGCACCTTCCTGTCTCGAGCACTTCATGATTCCCCTCCCAGGAAGCCTGAATTATTGACCCACCTGTTCTGTTGCAAAGCAAGCTTAGTCTGTTTTGCACCTGCAGACTGTCACATGCCTGTTTAGGATAAGTTATGCTCCCAGTGTGACCCATTGAACTGTACCATGGTGGTATGGGACTGTGCCTGGGTAACTGACTGTCCGGAGGTCCCTGATGGGCCAGGTTGGTCATCCTGATCTAGGAGTGCAGAGCGCTGTCATCACTGTGGGCCTCTTCTGTGGGGGGACTGGATGTTGCTGGCACCTCCTCTCCAGTGACGTTGTGTGAGGGACCTGTGGGGATGTAAATGTTATTGTTTCTGTGTGTGCAATCTTGTCCATGGGTGTGTTGCCCTCTATGTTTGTTATTGCCCTGGCAGCTTAGGATTGTGTGAGTGGTGATTTGGTGGGCTAGGTGATTGTCTCAAGTGTGAATGCTTTGGTGATGGGTGTCCATATAGGGATGTGAGTGGTGTCCATGCAGTGGTGTTGCATGCAGGGCTTGGTTGTGGGAGGGGTGGGCTGTGATGTTAGGGTGTATGGGAGGTTATGGAGTAATGGTATTGAGGGTGAGGGTAAGGGTATGTGAAGGCATGCAGGTAGGGGGGTGAAGTAGTAAAGATTTGACTTACCAGAGTCCAGTCCTCCTGCTACTCCTGCCAGGCCCTCAGGATGCATGATTGCCATGACTTGCTTCTCCCATGTTGTTAGCTGGGGGAGGAGTTGGGGGTCCTCTGCCAGTCCTCTGTACTGCTATCTGGTGTCTTGCTACCACGGATCGCACCTTCCCCCGTAGGTAGTTCCACCTCTTCCTGATGTCATCCCTTGTTCTTGGGTGCTGTCCCAAGGCATTGACTCTGTCCACGATCCTCTGCCACAGCTTCATCTTCCTGCCAATGGATGTCTGCTGCACCTGTGATTGGAATAGCTGTGGCTCTACCTGGATGATTTCCTCAACCATGACCCTTATGTACTCCTCTGAGAATTTGGGGTGCCGTTGTGGTGCCATGGGTGTAGTGCAAGTGGTGTGTGTGAGGGTGTGCGGGGTGATGTGTTGGGGTGTGTGCTGTGAGATACGTGGATGGTTTATGGGTGATGGTGTTTTGTGTCTCTGGTTCTTTGGGTGCTGTTGGTCTGTCTCGCTCAGTTGGCAATACTTTTGAGTCATAAGGGGTTGTGGGTTGTGTGGTGTGTGTTTTATAGTGTTGTGGGTGTGTGAGTGTGGTGTGTGTATGTGTGTCAGGTGTGTGTAATTTGAATTGTCCAATGTAGTGTTGTTTTGTTAGATTGTGTGTATTTTGAGAGCGGGGATATGTACCACCAATGGTCTACCGTGGTTGAATATCCGCTGCGGTGATTCGTGGGTCATAATATTGTGGGCATAGTTCTGTTGGCGTAACAGTGTGGGTTTTGCTACCTCCAGTTTATCACTGACCTTTGGGCTGGCGGACTTGTGTGTGTGTGTGTGTATAGTGACAGATTGCTATGTGTGTGTCATAATATGGGTAGCGGTAAACTGCCGCCGCCGCGGTATGTTGGCGTCAGCCGGCATGGTGGTAAGTGGAACTTACCACCAATGTCATAATGAGGGCCTGTGTTTTTACCCCAACAATGCCCAGCACTCCAGACTCTTGCATTGCAGCACTCTGAACGTAGTTATACCCGAACCAAAGGTTTGCCACCATGTTTCTTGAGAAAGTTGTATCTAGAATTTTGGGAGAAAATTGTAGAGCTTGTAATTGTGTCTGAGTTTGAATCTGAATCTAGTATCATCCGGAGTGCTTGGAAATCTCCAGTTTATTCTCGAAATGGTTTCGGCTGTCCATCTCTTGCAATATTTATGATGGAGTATAATTGTACATATTGTATAAACCATTAGTAAATCATTTTGAGTAGGGCACCTCTGCATAACATTGCATCTTGTTGTTTTAGGTGTACCACACCTGCATTGAGGATAACAAGGTTCAGGGAGTCCTGATCCTAATAGACAGTGCACGAGTCTGCAAAGCAGTCCCCTCAGTGAGGCAGGGGCATCACTTCTTGTTTTTATCCCATCCCCCTTTCCCCTCTGGGGGCGGCTTTTGGAACCAGATAACTCTTACTTGTTTCACTGAGCTGCCCCAGCTGGGATTGGAGGTACAGCATTGTCTATGTGGTTGGAACCAGGTGAGTGCATAACAACTGGAAGATAAGATTCAGAAATTCTTCTATGTGGAACCAGCACATTGTTTTGCTCCTTAACTACAGTGATCTGACACTACAGCTTTTCAGGACAAAGGGCACTTAGGCCCATATTCATACTTTATTTGCGCCGCATTTGTGCCACTTTTGCGTCAAAAAATAACACAAATGCAGCGCTACAAATGTATAAATATGGGCCTTAGTGCTTTGAGAAAGCATATCACTGCATACACAGACTTTACTACAGAGGTACAACGGCTCCGCAACTCCATAGCTGAAGTCAAACAACAGCTTCGGAAGTTGAAACTGAAATATACTCTACTTATCCTACAAAACTTAAAGTTCTAAATGGCAAAACCTCCCACATTTTCTCATCCCCTGAGGACGTATGGATGTTACTCCATGCAAAAGGAATAGTGACTACTCCCATTGATGATCAGACAACTGGTGATTGACTGCCACCCTGACGCAGGAGGTGGAGAGAGGTTGGAGGTCACCCCAAGGGAAGGGGCACAGGTGGCGTTAGAGGGGCTGCACCTTGGCAAGAACTCTTCTGATGCTTTGCAGTTGGCCTGTGCCTCAGATGCTGGCTCAGACCTTGTTGAATTAAGAGACCCAACTTGGAAGACTATTCAGGCCCAGAATAGACACAAAGATGGGCAGATGATCTCTTGTGAACACTGGTAATGTCCATCGCAGGTAGCATCTGAGTGGGGCTACCCATCTGATGCAGGCTGGGTTCTTGTTTGACTGCACCTGGGCAAGGGGCGGATGCCCTGATACCCATAGTAGTTCCTCCCAGTGGAGATCTCTGACCTTCAGTGTACCACCACCCCACATGGTCCCCAAACAGCATATGGTTTATTTTACACTACTTCTAATGATTTAGGTTCTTGGATGTGTAGTCCTTCTGACCCGGGAAGTGGTAGGTCGGCTATGTTTTGTTGGTATTCTGTTATATATGTGGATTGTCAAGCATTTATTATTGAGCTAATGCCCACATGGATTTGGGATATCGCACCATTGTTGGGGTGCACTGGAGGGTCTACACACTGGACTCTAACGGGGATGTTCTGCTGAGTTGCTGCGCCAGCCACCTATCACTCAATATCATGGACACACCAATACACAACTCTGTCCCACAATATAGCTTGCTGATGTAGTATGTGTGGGACATAGCTAAGCCCACATAATGATATTGAATTCATGCACACCATAAATGCCACCACATACACATATTGCATTTTTACAAGAGAGACATTTAACAGAAGTGGAGGTATGGAAATTTCATGCGAAATGGAAGGGACAGGTGTATTGCACTACGGCATCGGCATATGTATGTGGGGTGCTGATTTGGATAGCCCTTGTGGTCTCTTTTGTGACAAACACACATTGGCCCTCATTACAACCCTGGCGGTCGGTGTTAAAGCGGAAGAAACAAAATGGAATCGCGGCCATGGCGGAAACCGGCAACATAGACAGCCACTTTAACTTAACACTCCAACCGCCACGGCAGTACAAACAAACACCGTGGCGGTAACCGCCAACAGACACGCGGAAGACAATGTGCCGCCCACAGTATTACAACAGGCCAATCCACCACCTTTTTCGGGGCACATTCACTGCGAACAAAAACACGGCGGAAACAGGACTTGGAAGGGAAAACGCTCACCTCTACACACCCCACGACGAACCAGGACACCATGCTGTCACCTCCTGTCCCGGCCATGGAGCTCCCCTCACCCTCCGTCCCACTGGTGCCTTCAGACTCCGTTGTCTCGCCCTCCAGGGCCATGTGGGATGCAGCTCCCTCGTGCTCCGGTGCCACTGCTCCTCCGCCTGATGATGCTATTGCACACAAAAACAGGGAGACCAAAAAAAGGGGGAGAAAGACAGAAGAAAGACATGTTGAGTGCATGCAATACCGTTACCGTTGGCGGACAGTACAGACACAGAAGCCCTCTGCACTACGCCATGCACTTAGAGTTCCCTAATTAATCCCAGGGACATGGGGTACAAGGCCTATGCCCGATTGCTGCACACATGGAAGTCACAGGAGCCTGACTAGGTGTAGTTGGCTCTGAACACTGGTGGGGTGGGTTGCCACATGGCCTGCCTTCAAAAGAGACCTTGCCTACTAAACTCGCCCTGGCCTAGGGGAACCCACAGCCCACCTCCCCCACCCAGGCACCTCGTAATGTGCGCTGATTCAGATGAATGAGGGTGTACTCACCCCCTTGTGGCTGCTGTGATGCTCTCAAGTGCCCATCCAACTCCGGATACGCCACCGCCAGGATTTGGAACATCAGGGGGGTCATGGTGCGACGGGCACCCCTCCCACATTGGGAGGCTATCCTGAGCTGGGCCTCCGCCATCTTCTTGCTCCAGCGGCGAATGTCCTCCCATCTTTTCCAACAGTGGGTGCTCCGTCTGTGGTAGACCCCCAGGGTCCGTACTTCCTCGGCGATGGCACACCAAATATCCTTCTTCTGGAGGGCACTGACCTACAGGAATAGTACAGGGGAAAAGGTACAACATTAACCGTCCGGATCGTCACAGTCATTGGCCCACGTTCCCACCCTTTCCATGACGCACATCCACTCACCGTCGTTTCATGCACGCCTCATTCTCCCCCACTATCTTCCATCCACACCACTCCACACAGGCATTGCCTATCCATCATGCTCACAGTGTACTTACCTGTTTGTCTGGAGGACCGAAGAGTAGCATATACTGGGGAGGACCCCATCCACTAGTTTCTCCAACTCCTCCGTGGTGAAGGCAGGGGCCCTTTCCACAGACACATGAGCCATTGTCTCTTCCAGACTGAGGTCACAGCAGCACTTGCAGTGTAGGTCCTCTCCTGTCGAAGATCAGATATCAAGTGAGTGAACAGATAGAAAATGGCGGTTACGTCTGCGGCGGTGAGTACCGTCACCGCCGGCGTACATCGTCATTGGGTCCTGGGACCCATAGGGTCCAATGTTAACCAATGCAGGATTGTGCCGCGGTCTTCGACCGCCTACCGCGACGGTGTACACCACCAGCGCAGTTACCTTATATCCCCTTGTCCCACATTACAGGTCAGGCAGCTGCCATTTCAGGGGGCCACATGGCATTCATTTTAAATGCGTCACACATATCTAGGCCTTGCATACACATTGAGACAGGGACATAGCAGAATGAAAAATGTGTACAATAAAGTTGTGTTTTCGTACCTCAGTGTTGTCTGACCCTCTGCTCGCTGTTCTCCTGCATACAGCTGGGGCAGGTGAGGAGATGGCGGCATCCTCCGGTGTACAGACCGCTGGTGTACCTGTCGATAATGGAAGAGCGACATGTAATTGTCACCAACAGACTGCACCATGCCACAATCCAGGAACTGTGTGCCCAGTTGGAGCCGGACCTGATGTCAGCTATCCGCCATCCCAGAGGTATCCCCCCTCTAGTGCACGTGCTGTCTGTACTCCATTTCCTGGCAAGTGGGTCTTATCAGACGACAGTGGCCATAGCATCAGGGATGTTCCAGCCTATGTTCTCCAACGTATTGTCCAGAGTGTTGTCTGCCCTGCTGAAACACATGCGCAGCTACATCGTTTTCCCTCAGGTGAAGGATTTGCCTACAGTGAAAGGTGACTTCTATGCCCTGGGACATATTCCCAACATCATTGGTGCCATTGATGGGCCACCTGTGGCCTTTGTCCCCCCTGCAGGAGTGAACAGCTGTACAGAAACCAGAAGAGTTACCATTCAATGAATGAGCAGATGGTGTTTTGGCCGACCAGTACATCTCCCATGTGAATGCCAAATTTCCTGGTTCAGTGCATGATGCTTACATCCTGAGGAGTAGCAGCATCCCTTATGTGATGGGGCAACTCCAGAGGCACAGTGTGTGGCTATTAGGTGAGAACATGGACCCTATGAAGTGTGACTAGGTGTCTGGGTCTGGGGTTGTCCCTAAGAGTTATTGTGTGTCTAACAGTGTCCCTCGACATTTGCAGGTAACTCTGGGTACCCCAACCTGTCATGGCTACTGACCCCAGTGAGAAATCCCAGGACAAGGGCAGAGGAACGCTACAATGAGGCCCATGGGCGAACTAGGAGGGTTATAGAGAGGACCTTTGGCCTCCTGAAGGCCAGGTTCAGGTGCCTCCATATAACAGGTGGTTCCCTCATCAAAGAAGGTGTGCCAGATAATCGTGGCCTGCTGTATGCTTCACAACTTGGTTTTGTGATGACAGGTGCCTTTTCTGCAGGAGGATGGTCCAGATGAAGGTCTTGTGGCAGCTGTGGAGCCTGTGGACAGTGAATACGAGGAAGCAGAAGAAGAGGATATCGACAA